>NW_006439568.1:14389551-14397962 GCF_000325575.1 Pteropus alecto | reverse complement strand
CTGGTAAGAATGTAAAATGGTGAAGATCGCTGATAGTTTCTCAGCAATTTCATTCTTAGTTATTTATGAAGAGAAAGGATAACATGTCCACACAAAATTTTTACATGAACATTCATAGCATTATTCATAATATACACAAAGTGGAAACGACACAAGTGTCCATCAGCTGATGAATGGGGTTTCTATCAGGGGTGATGAAAATGTCCTAAAATTGGTGATTGTACAACTCTGTGAATACACTAAAAACCAATGAAGTATGTACTTTAAATGGGTGACTCGTTAATTTTGTAAAATATATATGACTATATACAATTACCAAAACTCATCAGTTGTACATTTAAGATGGATAAACTTTATTTTATGTAAAGTATACCCGCCAAAGGTGGAGACACATTCACTTCAAAGAATCCTGTGAGAAAACAAATCGTTAAGGACTTGCCTTGGTGTCTCTCTCGCATTCGCTAGCTGTCGAAACAGCTGGTTTTCATAACAGTGGCCTCTTCAGTATTTTTTCCTGTTTCTCTGAAAGGTCCTTGGTCCTTATCTGTAGTCTCTTCATGTAACTGACAGCCGTCCTCCATTCCTTCAACACTGGAATTATTAAGGAATCTCTCTTAGGTCATTTGCTTACTCTAGGCACTTTTCCCGGATAATCGCATTCTTTCTTCACTGTATTGTAAAGTTGATTATTCTCAAATTCAGATGAAATCATCCTGGTAATAACGAATGCTTACTGAGAATTTTTACATCCCATGTACTCTCTTATGAGATTAATTCCCTAAGTCCTCACAATAACCCACAGGTGCTTCTACCATTCATCTCTTATTTATTAGCGAGAAATCTAAGACCTAGAATTTTAAAGCAACCACCTAAAGCCATACAGCAAAGAACCCATGAAGGCTGGATTTAAATTCAGGTAGTCTTGTGCGGGTATCCAGATGTATAAATACCATGTTGTACCACGTCTCTTAATCTTTCCTGAAATTTCAATCCTATTTTTTTTAAACTGTCTTCAAGTATCTTTAACATAGTTATGAGCATGGTTTTATTTAATTTAGCTAAATTAGTCAACTACAGAAATACAAAACTGCTTTAATATTTCTCAATTTTAAAATGTATTTTTTTCTAGTGAAGAAATTATTTTATGAAGGATAAGTTTATTTAATTTCTCTGGCAACAGCTCTTTCTCTTTTCTTTCTTTTTCTTTTTATTGAAGGGTAGAAATGACCTATGAAACCAAGTTCTTGATCTAAAGTTATCTATCTTTTTTCATTCATCTGTACAAATTAACCTAAAAAAATGTAATAATCATGGTTGTAGAAACGTCATTTACACTGACCTCAATTTCAATCATGTTTCGCTCTTTAATCCAACAGAATGATAAAAATGTGCAACTTTTGTGGCAATGAGAATTTTATGAACTGTTACCAATTATTTGAGTCAGAAGTGGATGATGAACTAAATTTCCAGTGAACTACAACTACTTAACATTTGTACAATGTAGTGTGAGAGTGCCTTTCATTGGACTCAGAAACTGTAAGTCACCTTAGCTTCCGTGTCTTAGTGCCATCTGTTGAGCTTTTTGCAGGATGGTGTAGTGAACACTTCAGGTCAGAAGAACTAGAGAAAAATTCCTTGGTGCTGCCATTCTTTGCTCTTGGAAGTATGCAAATTATTAAACCTTTCTTAGCTTAGTGTCATGACTAATGACTTGCAATGTTATTTTTTCTAGTCTTTCAGTAGAGTGAACATGACATAGTGGAGCAGATGACATAGTGGACATGGGAATTATATGAGAATTATATAGGTATTGGAACTCATCCTGTTTTGTTTGTTTGTTTTTTATTTTTATTTTTATTTTTTTTGTTTTTAACTAAACTTTAAACTGATGGAACTAATGTTTAACTAATAGAGTGGGAGCACTTTTGTATATCATCAGAATGCAAATTATTCAGACAACTAATACTATTGATTTTTACTTTTCCAAACCCTTTTTTGACTTGAATGCTTTGCATTTGCTCTCTCATTTATATGTTAGAAAATTTTTTTGAAAAAAATATTAACTATTTCAAACTCTGAGAGAGGTGATGTAGAATATTGTTGAGCATATAGATTCTGAAATCATACTTCCTGAGTTCAAATCCTGGATCTGCCACATCTAGCTATGTCATTTTATTCAATTACTCATCTTTCTGTGCCTCAGATTCTTCGTCTGTGAGGTTTTCATAGTTATAACTTACAAATTTTAAATTAAAATCAAATTAATTAATACATAAAAAGTACTTAAGGCAGTACCTGGCATGCGGTACTTAGTAAAGTTATCCTGTTATTACTATTATTACTTATTAACTAATGAATACATGGTATCACAGAGAAATAAAATGATCTGTCACTTTGTTAGTATTAGGTTAAAACATGTTCTAAACCCAAATTCACTAACTCCAAATCTGCTTTATTTCCATAATCTCATATGATAATTCATCATTGTTATTTTATGGCGGTTTTTCCTAAATATAGTATAGTGGAGGAAGAATGCAGAAATGCATGACTTAGTCTCTAGTATTGCCCTTTTTATGACCTCTAAAAATGTTTCAATAAAAGTATGAATATATTTCATGGGCTAAAATAGTTGTAAAATGCCGCTCAAAAAGAGAATGTTTACTGAGCTAAGAATAGGTGAAATGACTTGACGACTCTATATAAGATTTAAATCTTGTAATACAAAGGTGGAATCCCCTGATAGTTTATTTTATGTGCTCTACATTCAGGGCACATGTTTGCTGCATACTTTGACTAAATTAAAAGCATCTGAGAAACCCAGAAGATTTGATTACTGGGACTCTTGAGTCCTCACTGGTGATGATTCATCCAGAATCTGCATCTTAGTACTTCCTCCTGAAACAATATATTTCACCTTCCACAAGAGGCCACATAGCCAGGGAGAGTATTTTCCATAGTAGGTCACAGGCTTGACTGGAGGAGAGAATTACACAAGCCAAGAACTGACTATTTTTGAAGGTAATATGAAAAGGAAACTATCATCATTGCCTGAATGTTAGGAGAATATAGGGGCAGCGATAAAATTCGAGGAAAGGAAAACTCGATTAATAACATCGAGTTATAGAAGATATTATCTTCTATAATAATATACATCATAGTCTTAGAGGGGTAGGGGTTTGGTGGGAAGAATAAGACAGTCAATATTCTCAGTAAAGTCAATACCAAGGGGTGGAGATGTGACATCCAGGAGAATTACACCCTGAATATTTTCAGATTTGTTTCCAGACAACATGGATATGTGCAATGTAAGCACATCTTCATCAGATTTGATGACAATATTTAATTCCTTTTCACCCTTTCTATGAACAAAATCTCTGTATAAATAGCTTGCCCACCCACCTCTCCCTCTCCTCCCCCATCTCTCTCTCTAACTCTATCACCTCTATATCTTTATCTATTCAATTCTTTGTCACCCGTTTCATAAACAAGATCTTGGTTCTATATCTTTTCCAGGGTGGCATCTCAAACAACATTCTCTGCAGGAGGATAGGTTAGCATTTAGCTGCTCAAAGTAAACTTAAGTGATGGAGGGAAGAAATCATTCCTCAGAGGGTGGCTATAGGTATTGGAGGAAATTGGATTTTGCATGTTTCAAGTGGCTTCAGGGTAACAGTTTTCTCTCATGGACCTACTGAAGTTCTGGTGAATATGACTGGATGTGGCATTTCAATGTTTGCATATTTGGGAACTTTCAAACCAAATCAGCATTGACCAGTTGCCAACTTGACTTTGGAGATTTCATCTTTGATGATGACTGTCATGAGGGGCGGATGCTCTATATACAATTGGACAATGGCATCATAAAATCTAATGCTCATTCAAATATTTGACTCACCAAACATGTTGGAGGGATTCTTTGCAGCATCATTGAATAATCATACTTTGGAATTTGGCTCATGATGATTTTTAGTTCTCTAGTCATTGGTAATAAAACATTCTCTGGGCTATAGGATACTGGCCCATAGGTAGGAGAAACTAAAACTGATATAAACAATAAGACCACTTGAAGTGTTAACTATGCAGGGAGTGGGGTGAACAGCATTGATGTAATGAGTAAGCCATAGGCATTTCATATTGCAGGTGCATGCGTTTAATAAAATTTAGATCTTTGGCCAGCCCTGATTATTCAGATTTGCTATATCACATTAGATGCTTTTATAGGCATTTTCAGCTTATTTTCACTAGGTATTTCAGTTTGGCTCATAATTTTTGCCATTTTCAACTCTGTGGAGCTAGCCATCATTAGCAAGTTGGGATGATTCCTTCTAAACTTTGCTTTCTAGATAAACAATCACAGATGCATATGCATACACACACGTACTTATTTCTTTTTATGTAAATGAGCTCATGCTTTGTACACTTTCTGCTATTTGCTTTTCTCACTAACATATTTTGGATATATGTCCATTTCAATGTGTGTGTATGTGTGTATGTAATATTCTGTGGTAGATGCATATACACTTAATTTTTTTATTAAAGTATAGTTGGCATACAATAGTTTATTAGTGTCTGGTGTACAACATAGTGATTCAACATTTATATACCTTATGATGTGATTACCACACTAAGTCTAGCAACCATCTGTCACTTGCAAAGTTATCACACTATTGTTTGCTATGTTCCCCTTCACCTTTTTCACCCACCCTCCATCCCCCTCCCTTCTGGCAACTACCAATTTCTTTTTTGTTTCTATGAGTCCTTTTTTGTTTTGTTTGTTTCTTTTTTAATAAGGCTTTTTTTTTTATTCTGTTAGACAAACATATTTTAAGCCAACTTATGTAAAAATATAAGTATATTATAATAAAACAATGCTGTCTCACACAATCAAGAATAGGGAAATGTGGGTTTAAGAGCAAGTTGGATCCAATGACGAGTTATACCACATTATGGCTTCTAACCATGAACTGCTTTATAATTCCCCACCCTCGTCCTGCAGAATGGCTCACTTTGATTGTATCATTCACAGAGAAGAAAGTAAATACAATAAATATACAGAAGTAAATACAATAATAGATCTCAAATAAGTATATTACAATTTCAGCTGCACTAAAACACTGATGTTTTGCTTTCAGTTTTGATTCTAAATTCCCAGGGAAAGCTCCAGTTTGGGCCAGGTAGGTCCACCCTGGTCCAATCAACTTAGGTGAAGAAGGGTAGTGTCACTGTGTTAAGTGGATGCTAGACTTCTCCTGTTATTTACAGGTAGATAAGAGTAAAGACTGGTTCCTGAGAAATAAAAGAGTGGACAAACAACCCAGTGAGAGATTAACATAACATTTATTTATCCAATTCACAATTGTTGGCATTAATAAAACAGGCTCAACTGTTTTATTATTAATATTTTATTACTATAAATGTATATTTACAAAGACATGTATTGTGTCTTTGTAAATATAACTTTGAGCATGTATGTAAATCAATACTTAGGATAAATTACAGAAATGGAAATAATAAGTTCATGGAATGTATATTTTTAAACTTTATGGTGACAAAATTTAGACAAATTTAAATTCCTATTAGTTGTGAATAAGTGCAAATGAGGTGTTTTTCTGCAAACTCACCTGTACTGAGCATTATGAACTTTTTAAAGTCTTTGCCTATCTAACTGGTTATGGTATCTTGTTAAAGATAAAGTGTATTTTCTTTAATACAGTTTTATTAGCTATTAAACATTACGAAGTTTATGTATTGCAGTGCTGCAATAGAGTCTTTCAGTATAAAAGTATTTAAAGGTAGCCCCTCCAGCTATTCAACTCTCCTGCTTTCAGATTCTCATGGACCCAGCCCACCCTTCCTGAGACTGATTTTCCAAGACAAACCATAACTAATTCCTAATTTGAAAGTTTACACGCTAAACTCATAATCAGGCCCTCTTGTTGCACCTTGTCTTCCTGCCTCCAGCTTTACTAACTCCCTTTTATTTGTTGGGTTTCCATCTTTCCACTAAATTATTCACTCTTTTTAAGACAGGAATTGTGTTGCATTCAGCTGTATAACGTTGTCTAGCACAATATGTATGTGTGTATGTGAATATATATATGTATATGTGTATATGTAAGCATATATACATATATGTATTTTATGAAACTGATTGCCTATGTGCCTCGGGGAGATGGACTTCCAGGACAGTGGGGTCTTTAGCCTGGCCATTGTACCTATCTCTATAGCAGGCAAGTGATTTTTCTCTGGACCATAGCTTTCCTATACAAACAATCAGTAGTTCAGCTAGGTAAGCACTGAAGTGTTTTTTTTTTTAACCTAATACTCTATAATAATACTTTGCTTTCTTATTACATGTGAAAAATTTTTGTATATATTACATAAGAACAGAATTCGAATATGTCATCTAATTGCAAACTTCTATCTAACACATCTACGGAATTTAATTAGAACATGGCATCACTTAGAAAATGAAATAGTGAGTTGTCACCTCTCTGCAGTGTGTTAGCCCCATCTAGTGAATGATTAATGAATTCTCAAAAGCCAGTAGCATGTGAACATTTTTAAAGCTACTGCTAAATCCTATGTCATCTTGTTGCCAGTCTTTGAGCCTTTGCTCTTCCAGATCGAGCCAAGGTTGAAAGAGGAATTTATTGTGAGATTAGTTTGGGAGATGTTTGAATGCCTTTGTAGGATCGATTCATTTTAAGAGTGGAGCAATACAAAGAGTTGTAATCTATTTCTCGAATCCTCCCCCCCATCCGCCTCTCCCACTTTGGTTTTTACTTTTACCAAATATATAAGTGCACATAGCTTAAATAGTCATGTGATTGTATAAGATTACATACTGAAAACCGAAATCCCCAGCTACTTTCCCCCTTTTTCTTTTTCTAACGGCAAAGGCAATTACACTTACCTAGTTTTAGTTGATTATTTGAATATTTACCTCCATGTTTCAAATAAGACTTTTATCACTAAGCCTTGATTTTTTTTTTTAGCTTTAGACATTAGAGAAGTTAACTGTCTTTCCTGTCCAAGAGTATATGCTGAGATAGATAATATATGCCAAAACATATAAACTTAAGTAACTTTCCTTTCCTGTTCAAGTTTTTTTTTTCCCCAGAAGTTGTCGTGTTTTAACATTTGCTTGATGTTCTATGTATTTTTCCCTAATGCAAACTCTAATTCATTGTTTATTAAAAATCAAGGCTGAGAGCACATTAGGTATTCTATTTATTTTATATTCTTGACAGAACTCGTCCCAGGGCCTTCTGACTTACTGACCAGCCTGGTTTAGTGTTTCTTCTCTGCCTAGGATACTGCTGTCATCCTGACCTGCCTTCATCATTATCCTGAGATACCTCTCCCTGTTTTCTGTATCATATGTTTTCCTCTCTCATGATTTACTCATATTTTAATGAAAAAGAACCTCTGGAACTGCCAAAGAAAGAGTGCATGCGAAATACATTTTTGAAACCTTGTGTGGTTTATATGGTGAATTATCATTCAGCGTTAATTCCAAAATTCTGTTAGTGTGTCTTCAGACTGGAAAGCTAAAACTACATTTCCCAGACTTTCTAATGGTAGGATGCTAGAACTGCTATAGTTTGTGCCAATGAGACATATTTACACAAGTTTTGAAGGTGTAAGTGAGGAAGACGCCAAGCTTTGCTGCCAGGCACCACTGTAGACAGGTGTCTTTTGATTGTGGAGGCTCCCTGAGTGTGGTGGTTTCTGGATACTAGAGGAAGCAGTAGTCCCTTTGGTGGTCTGCTTTGGTAGCAAAGCTCTCAAAGTCATTCCTGAAAGCCCAACCCGAAAGTTATTTCTTTAGTCATTTATTGCCCGGCAATATTGTTTAAAAATAACTAAGGTGGATTCTGTTTCCTGCACTGAACCTTGAATGAAAAATCTTATATGTGCTAGCTTGGTTAGGCATAGAATTCTAAATTTGAAATAATTTTTGTTTATATTTCCAGTGCTTCTGTTATGAAATATAAAGCTATCTTAGTCCCTGACTTTTTCTTTCTCTTTTCTGGAAACTCTGAGAAACTATTCTTTGTCTCTTGTGTTCTGAAAATTCAAGACAATGTACCCTAAATTGTCTATTTTTGTCCATCTTGCTGTGCTCTGGGCAGGTTTTTTTCAATGTGGAAACTCATGTTCTTATTTGCTGGAAAATCTCTTAATTCCTTCAGTGATTATTTCCTTTCCTCAGTTTCTTCTATCATTTTGGAACTGCTATTTTTCTGGTTATTGGACTTTTTGGACTGGCCTTCTTAGTTTTATTCTTTTTCTCTTATTTTCCATCTCTCCTTTTAAACTCTTTTATATATATATATAAACTCTTTTATATATATATAAACTCTTTTATATATATATATAAAACTCTTTTATATATATATATATAC
>NW_006439568.1:14373102-14389507 GCF_000325575.1 Pteropus alecto | reverse complement strand
AGATGTCCTAAATTTTACCTTTTAACTCATGTATTAATATCTAAAAAAAATTGCAATTTCAAGAATACTACTTTTTAATTATCAAATTGTTTCAATCTGATAGCATCCTGCTCTTGTTTTATTATTATATTTTCTTTTCCGTTTAATATACAACTCTTATTTGTCCTTGTTTCATTTAAATCACTTTTTTCCTGCCTTTTGATTGGGGCTCTATCTTTTAGTAGAGGTTTTCCTTAAGTATCTGATAACCTTTGGTGGCTGCTCGTAAATAACGGTGAGGAAAAAGACTGATTGGAAATTCTGAGAATATGATTGGGTTTGTCCATGTGAGCTTTTCCTTCAGGCTGCTCTGGTAAGTTCGCTTAGTCACGCTGTGTATATTCAGCAAAGCAGAAGCTACTTATTCCCCTCTTAGAAGGCAAAGAACTAGATGTCAGTATTCTGGGATATGAGAGACGCATGCGGGTCAGAGTCCCAGTACCTTGTGTACATTCTGAAGTAAGGAGATTAAGAACAGTGCCCGGCCCTGAAAGACACCCTTTGTTCCCTAATACACAGGAACTCTCTCTTTTCCTATTGCAAAGAGTAAAACTTTAGTTTTTGCCACTGTGAGGGAGGATATCTACAGATCTATTTCCGAAGCAGATTTTCAATAAATCTTCCTTATTCATCACTCCCTTTCAGCCCAACTTCCAGAAGGACTGGAGGCTGATGGTTCCAGAGCACTTTGGTCGTTCCGCGGTAAATTGCTTGTTGGATTTCCTTGTTGCAGTTTAAGATTTTAGTTTCTCAAATGCGTTTGTTGTTCAGCTTTCAGAAACGTGTTGCTGTTTTATCCCCTCCTTTGCTCTCTTCTGCCTTGTGGGTTTGTCTTTTGAAATAACTTCCTTTTTGTAAGGTGTTGGGAAAGAGGAAAAATAGATCTGTGTCTTTAATACTGCATAATTGATTTGAAAACATTTATATCGATATGATTCTTGAGACAGTACATCATTTCATAGATGAATGTAAGTTCATGTATATGTATTTATGTGTATTTATACTCATATACATGCACATATATAATATGTATATTTAGGCAACCAACTGTGACCTTGATGTCAGTGAGCACAGAAAGGGGAAATAGTTTGGGGAGAAAGTTTTGTGGTGCTGCGTAGCAATAATGAAGAAAAAATTAGGGAACAAAAAGAAATTTATCTACTTCTTGTCTTAGCTACTCTCTTTTAGAGGCTTAAGTACTTTTGGAAGAAGCTTTTTTTTTTTAATGCTCATAATGGTATACTTTTGTAAATTAGTCCCTTTAAGTATTTAAGTACTGAACCTATAAAAATTTACCAAAGGAGTGATTTACTAAACAATACTCAGGTTGGTGATTTTAAAAGTTAATGTAGCTTCCAAGAAAAGTAGCTAGACAGTAAGGTAAATCTACTACAAAGAAACCATATTTAGGCAGAAAAAGTGGAGAAATTAAGATCATCATCCATTTAAGTCTAGTCATAAAAGTATTTTCTAATTAAACATATAGATAAGCATCTTGTGAATCTTGGGAAAAAGTAAAATTAGAGGATACAAATAACATGGCCCTAGTGAAGAAAAATTGCAAATTTATTTATCCATTCATGTGTTCAGCAAATATACACCAACACCTATACCAGACGTGGGGGATGTAGCAGTGAACTATGCTCTCAGAGTTACTTTCTAGACAGTCAGAATAATCATGAAGCACAAAGTTATGTGGGAAATATAGAAGTGGAGAAGACACAGTAGTGGCTAGGCAAGACCTCTTGGAGTTGGTGACAATTTGTACTTAGAAATCTAAATGAGATGTTGGAGAGATCCATACAGATCTTTGGGGGAAAATATTCTGAGGCAATAACACTTTTGTTTGTAATGTAGCTGAAACTAGTTCCACCAAAACAAAAAAACAAACAACCAAAGCCTATTCAAAACCAGGAACTCCAAAAATCAGGTGTGACATAGAGAAAATTGATGTCATCAGACCCTACCCCCATGCCCCCATCCCCTAAGCTTGCTCTTTTTCTCAGCTCTGTTCTCTCGGTGCTTTTTTTTTTTTTCCTCCTTGGATGGTGCTCTCTCTATGTAGCAATAAGATGATCATTGCTAGGTCAATGTGTACATGGTCCCCACTAGGAATAGTGATCCTAGAGAAAAAGAGCACAACCTCCTCAGACCAAGATTTATGTAAATTCCCCAAAAAGATTCTGGTCGGTCTAGTTTAGGTGTTGTGCATATTCCTGAACTGGTCACGTTCCTAACAGTAATGTCTGTTGATTTGCCCGCCTGGATTACACACACATTCCCATAATGTAGAAAGTTGGAGACCATCTGAGTGACAGCTAAAATGTTAGAGTTGGTGGAGGAGAAATTCCTAAGAGTTTCCAAATTCAGAGATGCAAGGAGGGCTTTTAAAAAAATCACACAGATATCTAATTATATGTGGAAACTTTGGAAGGGAATTATTGGTAGACTAAAGTTAACTTTTTTCTTATATGTACTTTTTAAAAATTGTCTTCCAGCAGAGTAATTAAAATAAGACTGAATGTATTGTCTTCTTAGGAAGTAATTTAAGTTTGAGGGGCAATGCTAGGAAAGAATTACCCTCAGAAAATAATATAATGGAGGACTGCTAGGACCTGATGAGCAAAGAGGTGATTGTGGGGTTTTTACCATATGAAGCCTCCCTTACTAGATTAGGATTTGTGGCAGACCCTAGGAAGAAATTGAAAGTGCACGTGGCTGGAACACTATCTCAATCACTGTAGGTTAGATTATGCTGCAGCAATAAACAACACAATTATAATTAGCTGAAACTAAGAGGATTTCTCTCTTTCTCAAGCTACGTGTTTATTGTGGCTTGGGAGGTGGGCTCTGCTCATAGTGATCACTCAGAGACCCAGGTAGACAGAATAGCCATCATCTTGAATCTTTCCAGTCACTGTAGCAGAAATAAAGATAGCTCTAGATGGTTTCACATACATAATTATATGCTCTGACTTGAGAAGAACACATGCCACTTTTGCTTACAACTCATTGGTCAGAACTAGTCATCTAACCTCATCTTTCCTCAAAGGGACCAAAAAGTACAATCTTTCTATGTATCCAGAAGAAGAAGATCTGGAAGATTTTGGTAAACATCCTGAATGACTAACACAAGTATATATGATTCTTATTCATTGGAAACCATGCCAGAAGATTATGGGACAGAGGCATACTTTCAAAATAAGAAGAAAAAACCTTAACATTTAATATAATCAGTGGGCTAGACAAAAATTTATGGAAAACACTATAAGCATCATATTAAGCAAGATACATGAATATCAGTGTTAATACTTAATAAAAATCAAATTATAAAAAGTTTTAGAAATTATTCAAACTGGATATTAATAATTACCTATGCTGGGATAAATCTGTATATGGTATAATTTGGAGAAATTTTAAGTATACAAATAATTTGTGATAAATAACTCTTGAATTATGGACTGAATCTATTATCCAGATATCAAAAAAAATCAATAAAATGTAATTCAGAATAAAATATTCTTAAACTGAACAAATGTTAATTAAATGGTAATTAATTTTTTACTTTCATTTGCTTATAAATTATATTGGGTGAATTGAAACAATGTCAGTTATAAGATAAACGACTTCTGCAATTTTCCTTCTGTGGCATCCCCTATTTTCTAATAAGATTCTGTTCTTATCACTTTAAACCACTATTGCCATTGACTTCAGTGAGGATTACAAACAGGTGAATGTCAGACAATTTGCTCTAAGGTGTGTGGCTTTGTGGTCGTGTGGGATAGAGCATATCTCTGTGAACACCTTATATTTACTAAGCACAGCAAAGCCAGGCACTCCCTGAACCTATCTCTGCAAAATTGTACTTGATTTGTATGCTGGGAGCTCACTGCGGACATGGAATAAAGGGGAGTGGATGAAGGTAGATCATGAGGAGGGTCCAGCATTATTAGGTGTGGGTGGTTAAAGGGCTCACATCATGTTTTTATTATCTATATGATCATTTAATTCAGTATAAATGATGTGTTGTAATGTGCATAAGTTAACTACAATCTCTAGTCAAAAGGCAATTAATTAGAATTTGAAGAACCCTAAACAAAAATCAATCTTTTGGTATTCATGACTTGGGATTTCTAACATTTTGACTGCTACTTCTCAGCGTCCTTTGTTGATATTACTCTTCCTGGCCTCTAAATGTTTAGAATGCTCCAGGGCTCTGTACTTGGTTCTCTTATTTTCTCTCTCTGAGATAATCCCATTTAAGCCTATGGCTTAAAATAACATCCACAATGCTGCCCTATTGTCTCTATCCAACTCAAGGTGTACATCCAGTTGACCTAAATGTTTATGTGTTAGCTCCACCTGGCTATCAAATAAGTATTTAAAAATTGACACATCTAAAACAGAACTGTAATTTCTTTTTCCTTTCCACAAAATAAAGAAATCTTTCCCATGACTTAGCCCAACCCCGAAATATTGTATCATCTTTGGTTCTCTTTTTCCTCACACTCTTCATCACATCTTTCAATAGATTTGTTATCTATTGGGTTTCCACTAAAATCAATATTGAGGCTTAGTGTCTTTATTACTGTCGACCTTGTTGAAGCCACCATCATCCATCTCTTACCTTATTTACTGCAATACATCTTCTCCCGCAATGGCTTTCCTGATTCCACTCATGGTGCCCTCAAGTATGTCATTTATTCTCACAGCAGCCAGAGTGATACTGTCACTCCTGTGCTCAAAACTTAAATATTTGCAATATATCATGAGTCTCACCAGCATATATTTTTGTGCAAATAAAAACCACTACCATACACAAAATAATATTATATGAATTACAAGGAATGATATACCCAACACGTTATAATGGATGACTTGGGTGAGGAAGGGAATGTGAGTAGAGAATGAGAAAAAAAAAAGTGAAACGGAAGTACAGTTTTACATGGACCCACAGGAAACTGTTACATGACCTAAGAAATATATTAACTTAATCTTTTTGAATTTGAGATACAAAAGAAAAAATCGATCAATAAAAAAGATGATTTTTTTGAGTGAATAGTCTGTGATATTCAATAACATATTAAAAAAATTTTACTTGAAAGTATTACACCCAAGAGGGTACATGTTAGCTTTGTTATTATTTTTTTTACTTCAGACCTAATTGTTCCTGCTCAAACCATATATCCACTGGTGGAGTAAACCAATGTATTTACAGCTGTTTCTTCATTATTAAAGCTTTTGGTACCTTGAATCTTAGATATATGCCAAATTTAGAAGCTCACCACTTTCCTATTCTATTTTGCTTAATACTAAAAATATTAAAGATCAGATTGTACTTTCAATAAATTAGAATATAATAGTAGAATATTACAATGAAAAATAAAATTAGTTACATTTAAAACTTGCTGCTTACAGCCTTTGAAAAAATTATAGGCACAGAAAGAAACACTGGATATTACAATGTATATTTACTGTATCAGTTAATCCAAGTGACAAAAATAAAAAATAGTATTAGAATGCCATGTGAGCAGCTAATATAATGAGCTAAATTCTTAAATTCTGCAATAAAAATGTATAAAAGTTTTAGCCTATATATTTAGGGCATTTAGGCATTTTAAAAATTGCTGAATTTCATCATCACAAATGCTATTGAATCCATTCTGTTTCAAAGTAAATGTGAGATGGAGTTTTTGGCTTCAAGGAGAAATTAAATCTCTTTTTCTATCAGCAATTTGGTACCTATTAAAGAGATGTTTCTATGTTTATAGGCACTCCTATGCCTCTTATCTCACTAGTGGAACTTTAATAAATAAAAGTTCATGAGTTGAAGGAGATTGCACAGGCTGTTACATTTTTAAAAGGGAAGGTTGAATCATGTAGGTTAAGGCTCCTAGTTTTCTAGAGGTGGCTTAACTTAAAATGAACCTGATATATGAGAATCTTGTGCTTCACTGTAGGATGGTGTATGAAAATTGAAAAGTGAAAATAACTTCAGGATGGAAAACACTAGCTGTCATTTATTGAATACCTAGTATGTGATAGCTCCGGTATTAGGTTCTTTATAGGCAATGCCTTTAATTCTATTATTATTTAATATTAATATTTATACCTTTTTTTTTTTAAGAGAAGAAGATCCTGTGGCTTAGAGAGTTTTAATGAGTTTCTTAATTTTAAAGAGTTAGAAAAAGTGAAGTGAAAGTTCAATTCAGGTCTGTTTGGTGCCCCAGTAAATCAGTAAATCATCTTATTTGCATCTCTGGACATTCTAATTTACATTTGTTGGGTAGAGATATTTCACTTTTGCATAAGAATAGCCATGAAATGAAAGCCAAGGTCTGAGACAAAGATTGTATCAAGAATGCCAAACATTTAAATAAAAGTGAAAAATTTAGTTTATCACTTGAATATTTTATCAGTATTATATATTAATATCCAGACATTTCTAAGTACCTATATGGTAGCATATGGACAAAACATGAATAATAAACTGAATTTGGCATTTTCATTTATATTTTATTATGACCTAAGATATATATTAATAGAGTTTTGACTTTGTTGTTAACCAAACTTATTGTGGTAATCATTTTGCAATATGAACACATATGAAATCTTTATGTTGTACACCTTAGACTTATACAGTGTTATATGCAAGTTTTATCTCAATAAAACTGAAGAAATAATTTTGACTGACAAAACAAATCAGCACTAATTTTATAATTTTACTACCTTACTGTACTATAAAGACATAAGAGAGCCTCTCACTAGCTTTCCTTTTTCAGAGTAAGGGTAAATCCTAATTTATATTGTTTTTGCACTCATACAGCCTTATATAAAATCCAATTATTATGAGTCTCCAGAAGAATGAAAAATGCAATGTGTATATGACAGTTCTCTTCCAACCAAAATATAAAGAAATTCTCTATCATGCCAGATAATGCTCCAAAATTAACCTAATGAGAAGGAAAAGGGAGAAGATAATAGACAACAAATATGTTGGTGATGTCAGGAAAGGAAGAAGTGGCCCGGAGAAGCAGGAAAGAGTTAACCAGATAATTTGAACAGTCAAATGCAAGGTGAGCAAAGGCTCGCAATGATCCAGTTAGAAAATGGGTTGTCAGGAGGAAGAACAAAGAGAATAATGGAGAGTCTTGGGGAGCTTGGGGCTGGAGGTGCACTGCTACATGTAACACTGCTAGAGAATATAATTAAATTTATTACTCACTGTGAAATGCAAGTTGAAAGTGCAGTAAGTTGGAAGTATGATGCTATCTAGAGTCTGGTAGAAATGTATATAATTGTGATGGCCCTTTAGAAGTCAGCAATGTGATCACTGATATTAGGTTTGTAAGACAGTAGAATTGTATTATGACTAATGGAATTAGTAGAGGGGATATGTATAAACTGCTTTTGAGGCTTATTTGTGTGTATTCTGTGTGTGTGTTAGTAGAATTCACTCTCATGATTCTTTGAAGATGGAAAAGCAGAGTGAAATGAAACTCTTATTTCAGAAGAATATTTCTGAAGCTATTAAGTATAACAGATTAATCTGGTGAGGGAGATGGGTTTTGGGGGGCACTCCAGAGATAAAAATCTTCTGGGAGCAAGACTATTTTGCATTAAAAGTACCAGTGCATCCTTGCTGGAAGAAGCCACGTGCAACTCAGTGGCTACGTCTGAATCAAGGAGGGAAATAAGTCCTTCCACAGCCTTAAATTTATGAAGAATGAGATTTTCCTTTCTATGTACCTCTTTGCAGCAAAATGTCCTGGGACCCATCATTAGCCCAAATATTCCCTTCTATTATGGTCCACAGCAAAGACATAAATGCTTCCTCTTTTTTCTGGACCTTGGTTGAGCAGTTGGTCACCTGCATGAAAACATTTTCTGCTGTGAGTATTTGACTCTTGAGGTGAAAGTGGAAAAATCTAATGTTTTAATTTTTCTATCATGTTCTGAATGACACGGGGAAGAACCCTGTGCAACATTCACTTAAGACTCATATTGGTGGGTGATGTGGTGAGTGATAGAAAATAGTATCTATTTTTTGGGTAGGGCATTGTGGCGGTCTGGTTCTGCTGTTTGTTACCTTGGATAAGCTATATCTGGGACTCTCTTTGCTCATTTGCACAGGGCTAATGCAACTCAAGTGATTTTTCGCTTATGTAAAAATTTAAATATATTACAATAAAGTGAAGATCCTTATTACAATCACAACAGATGATATGAATCTTTTGCTAGCACAGATATTTTACTCTAGAAATTCTAAAAAATTTTTGAGGTAGTGTTTTTTTACCTTAATAAATATAATATTTTTAAACAATCTTTTAAGAATCAGCCTCACAAAGATGACCCCCTCCACCTTGCAATTTTGATTAGGTAAAAATTCTGACAAGACCTACCAAGGAAAAAGAGATAAATACAGCAAAGAAAGAAAGAAATAGTACTTTAAGGATGTGACTTGAAATTCCAACAAATAAAACAAAAATTCAAAGGAATAAATATATTATAGTATTTCCCATATTGTCTGTGGACCACCTACATCAGAATCTCCTGGGGTTTGAGGAAAAATATGAATCAAAATGTGAATTGCTAGGCCCCACTTCTGAGTGATTAAGCCAAGATTTCTTGGAAGTGGGATACAGGAAATGATCTTTATCATCTCTAATATTTGACAATTGATGCATTGGCTTTGAGTTTAAATCCACCCCAATTCCATACATTTCTACATATTAATTGTGTACGTTTATAAAATACAGTGAAGGAAGAAAGAAATTTTATAAATAGGACAAAATCATTGACTGTCTTCTATAGGTGAATTGAAAAACTTCATATTGATTGTAGTGAGATTGAAGTTTGGATCTTGTTATGGGTCCCATCCATAAAGAAAAAAAATGAAATGAGTATCTTTAGTTTACCACCTATGAAACATTTTAACCTCATTTTGAAAAAAATGATTACTTTATTGTTAGGTTAAAAAAATTAGAATAAGGTCTTCACTCTATCTATAAAACTGATGTATTATACATACATGTACTTCCTATGTAGTTGAATAAATACAGAGGAAAGAGAATGGCTTTGGAGTCAGGCAAAAGATTCAGAATCTCTCAGAGTTTTTGCTTCTTTCCCCGTAAAATAGGACAGTTAATACTATCTGGAGGGTTTTGTAAATGTTGACTGAAATGGTGTATGAAAAACTCTTAGCCCAGACCAACATAAAGCAGACATTCAATGATAGTTATCTTTATCCTATTCTTTGTGTTCAATGATGACGTTATTGAAAAGCCTTTATCCATGGAGAGCAGTCTTTTGTCTGTAGGGTGAACACAAGTAGGCATTCTTGGATATGCAGCTATAGGATCCTGCTAGTATTTGCATTGCTTATTTGGCTTTCAATATTTCACAGATATTTAATAAAACCTTTATATTCCATGCAAGGTTTCTGTAAGTCTTTTCCTATCTAGATTCTTCCATAATAACACATTTCCCATTGTCATATTGTGTAAAATTATACATCACAGCTATATAAACTTTTGTACATCTGAGCTGTCTCTTTACTGCTAGAATTACCCATACTATTAAAAAATTGGCTTATCTGATTCTAATTCTTCTTAATAACATTTAAAAATGTTGTTTAAAAAATTATGTCTAGGATTTCAGTTTTATTAATCTTTATCTTGCTGCAATTATTATTTGAATGACTTATAGGTAAATGTAATAGCAATACTTAGAAACAAGAATACAATGTTTATAGTATGCTGATGTCTCACATTCAGTATATATACAATAAAATCTCATTAATCAGAAATCAACATATGCTCCATGCATGTTATCTTAAGTCATAGATAAGGATCAAGAGATTCTGCATCTGTCTTCTCTCTCACTACCCTTCCTTTTACTGGGCAGAGGCTCAGTCGGTAAGGGGTATAGTCATCAAATATTTTAAATTGAGTTTTTCAACCACAAGGAATGAAACAAAAGGGATTTTCAAATTTATCCTTGGTCAATTAAAGAAAATACAAAACTAAAATAAACTATTTTGAATTAGTTTCATGTGCCCTCTATAATTTCAATAACAATGTTAAGAAGTTTTTCAATATTAGATGGAAAATCTAGCAATGCATAGTGTAAGTTGTTATTCATAAAAAATATCAATCTTTGGTATTTATCTATTATCAAACATCCACCATCTGGAAGATTCCAGGATTAATTCATATTAAATCAATTCTCAAATGAAAGAAGGTTATTCAAGCATTTAACAAAGGCTGACGTGACCCTGACTCAGGATTTATCCTAACAGTCACAGCAGTTCGGAAATGTTCTAATTAGATGTGTGTCTGAATAAATCCGTTTAAAGTAAGTACATACAAATGTTATTTTTATTCTATTTGGAGATACTAAGGGTTTTAATTGGAGTGCCAGTTTTCTGCTGCCTTAGCTTTTAAAAAATTGTAGCCTTGTGGTTAAAATGTGTCTCATTGATAATAGACTCTTTTGAGTTCATAGGGGGAAAAAAGCCCATTCGATTCTGTTTGGAAACATTAACAGATATTTTCCAATTTAAAAAAATTGACTTTTGAGCCTAATTTAGTGGGGGTGAAATTATAAGAATTTAAAAGTAGAATCCAATTATCTCTAACTCGTACACTTTGTTGAAGGACTATTAAATTGGAAAACTTTTGAGCTTTTTGAAGAAGGCACGTTTAAACTTTCAGTTGACAATAAACGCAAAACAAAAATGATTTAAAAATGAAAACCTTGACCGATTAATCATGTCTCCTTCACAAGTGAGGTTTTACATATACACAAAACTAGACTCTATTCCTGACCCAGTCATTTATAATACCTTTCAGTCTATGAATTTTTTTTTCCTTTTTATTACCAACTATAATCCCATTAACACAACATTCTGTCACTAGGTGGCTCCATTTAGCTTTTTAAAAGCAGTCTATACAAATTTGGTTTTGGAGCATTCTTTTTTCTTATTTCATCTCATATATTTTTGCCTGTGTATTGCATACAGTCTGTGTAGCTTAGTTGCAAACCATTAGCTGTATGAAATTAGAGCCTATGTGCAATGTGCTGCCAACTTCTCTCTCTAGTCAACAAGTAATGATAGGTGACAGATGACAATTCTACAGGACTATGGTTATTGGCTGGATGCCATTGCTCAGTGCCTGAATCCTTAACAAAATTATTTCCAACCCTATTTTTCACTTCAGAGCTACATTTGAACACTGCATCATATTTCCTGTAGTGAGAGAAATCCCAAGGAATTCATAGAAGAAGGATGGATTTCTTTTTAAGTTCCTGAAAAATTCCTGGTTTGAGCGGAATGGTGTGATCTAGTAGAAAATGCCCTAGACTAAGGGTTGAAACACTTGAAATCTAGTTTGGGTTTTTTGCAGGTAGTTAATTCAACTATTCTCCCTGAATTTGTTTCCTCATCCATAAAATGGAAGAGTTAGACTAGATAATATTTGTCTTCTCTTCTAGTTTTTAAAAGATGTTTAATATACCTGAAGGGACTCCTTAAGCAGAAGTGGCCTTATACATAAATATTATTTACTTTCTTAGATTATGAACTTCTGAGAAAGGAGAAATACCATAATTTCTCTAACCCCAGTGCCTCAAACAGTGCCTGGCACACAGGAGAAACTCAATATACACATGTAAAGGAATAAACAGACTGCCTAAGAGTACTGAATGATGATAATCATAGGCAACATTGGCTCTCCACAGTCCCACTCCATTTTTTTTTTTTTTTTTGTCTCTTTGACTGGGCTTCTAGTTTCTATTCTTAGAGTTACTAGTGCCCACTGATGAAGGCAAGTTACCTCAGAATGCACTTGTTCTTTCTGGAAAGGAAGTGTAAGTTTCTAAGTTTTCTCTATTAACAGTGGTTTGTTATTTAGGTAGAATAGTCGTCACTGTAGATGTTTTTAAAGGCAAAGCTCACCTGTAGCAATAGATTTAAGTTCTGGAGCATGGCAGTGATAAACTCTGGAAGGAAGATGCTGCTTAGGTCAGATGGCACTAAAACTACTGGGCCCAACATGAAGCAACAGGTCTAGGAAACAAGGTTCTAAGTGGAAGTGAGGTGTTGAATGACGTTTGAAAATTGGTAGAGGAGTGAAAGGATGCTTAATGAATTTTAATATAATAGTCAAATAGAGCATAGATAAATGCAAAATATCATGCACAGAAAAAAATATTAAAATACCACTTTTGTGACGAGTATAAGAATCTTGAAAGCAGGCATTTAAGGCTAAGCTGAGCCGAATATCCAATTCTGAAACTACCTGAAGGGGACTTCTTGATAACAGTAAAATGATTAAGTAAGAATCTTCAGACTCATAGTATGGAAATAGAACAACATACCAGTTACAATACAATTATCTTCAAAATATATATAAAAGAAATTAAAATGCTATGAAATGTGGTCTGACATTTTTCAATTATGATCATCTTTCAGTCTTTAGCTATCTGGAAATGGAAATATTTATGTGGCAATGCAACTTTCCACTTACCCTTTTTCTGAGGTCCTCTATGTTCTGAGATGCTATAGAGAATTAGAACGGTTTTACCCTACTTGATTTTTGTTAAGAAAAATTTTAACTGTCTTGCACCCCCATTTTACAGATGCTTAGGAGTCTATAGCTTTTACTGGAAAATACTATTTAAATACCCCAGCTGACTGCAACAACTTGGAATGGATTCATTACAGAGCAATGCTCCCCAAAATGTAGGTCACGATGGAAGTACAATAAAAGGTATTGTTAGGATTATTCCTAATTTTTAATGGGGAAATATTCACACTGACAGAATTCCGGGAATTTTGCTTAGGTGCTTTCAATATAAGGCATTTAGGAAATTTTAACCCTATGTCAAGCAAATGTCTTGGTTCATGTCATTTTTTTATGTGTCATAACTAAAACTCTCTGTTATGATCTAAGAGGATAGAACAGAAGAAAGTTCCCTTCTTAATGATAAGGAATAAGTACTTTTGTCCTGGTTATAAAACTGTGATGTTAATCTGCAGCAAAATACAAAGAGTATGTATTATATGTTAATATAAAATATAGAGTATAAAATTTATGATATTATAAATATGTAAAATTTAAATATGCCACAAAGATAGGAAGAAGGTGAAATAGACAAATAAAATTGTGACTTTGTTTCTTTGGAACTGTGAGTGATTTTCTACTTGGATTTCTGTTATTTCAATATAATCTTGACAATAATTATTTAAAGTCATAGTCTCGTCTTAAAGGCAGAAAGTTTATTGAAGCGTAACACTTTATTGCGTTAATTGATGAACACCCTGTTTTATCATAACTTTCAAGAGTACTCAAGGTTTTTCCCATTTCCATTTCTTCTCCACACAGAAGAAAACTTTGATATGGAACAATGGAAACGTTAAAGTAAAGGGTAGAGCTTAACGTGATATGTTGATGGAACTGGGGAGGGATAAGTACTCTCCTGACTCAACCTTCCCATTGCTCCATTTTGGACCACCATCTCATATACTTGTGATACAATGAGTTTGAAATGATTTTCAAATTGGACGCAACCTACACTGTGGAATTCATGCACAATCTAGATAGGTTCACATGACAGAAAGTAAGAAAAAGCTATGTATACCAGCCTCTAGAGTTGGCAATTACTGAAGGGCAGGAGTAAATGTGTCTCTGGGTTTTTCATATGACTCAGTCTAGTTGACCCAGGCAGAGAATTTTATGGAGATCTCTCTCTCTCTTTTCCTCATTCACACAGCTAACTACTCAAACACGAAACACACATTTTGGTAACCCAGCCAGAGTGGCAGTGGTTATGAAGTTCCCTAGTCAAGGATTTGGAAGTTTGAGATCCTGGAATCTTTTATGATCTTTTACCATCCCTATCCTATTGAAATGGAATCTACTTTTGCATATGTATGATGATCTTTTTAATCCCTCTACTACATTATAGAACTCCCTTAGTAGTGATACTTTTGACTGCAAATGAAGCTATCACGCAACTTACTATAATTCTATGAGAAGTAACAAACATCTTATAAAAACTGTTAGCCTATTTAATTTTTATCTTAAGAGAGTTATTAGAAAACAACATAATGTGGAAGAAAAGGCAGTGGACTGGCAGATCCTAGTCCAATCATTGTTAAGATCAGCAGGACCACTTTCACTTTAATAACTCAAGGTCTCTCATGGACTAGTTGATCTCTAGGTAGCGCGATCAGGCAGGTTCTTTTGCCTGACACAGTCCTGGTTCACACCTGTTATCCCAAGTGTAATTATTAATAGCACCCCTTTCACTCTCAAAAGTGTCCTGGTTTGGATGATAAATTATATGGTTACTTTATCTTTAAAGGTCCTTTCAACTTGTGTATTCTTTGATGTTACCTAGAGATGAGATGTGGAGTCAAATGTCTGAGAGCGAGTCATTGAAATTCTAGTCCTTTATTTTGAGCAGTGGTGAGAGATGAAGGTATTGAGTTTGATATATGGCCCAGATCATGAAGGTATGATAGTCAAAGACTTTTAATTTTATCCTGAACCCTATGGGGAAGCATTTTAATTAGGGAAGAAACTGAGACATCACTTTGGCTGCATTTTAGAGAATGGATTTCAAGAGACTATTACTGGAGACAGCAATCTTGCTAAGAGATTATTACAATAATTCAGATAAAAAATGATGGAGATCTTAACCAAGATTATGACGGTGGAGGAGAGAAAAATTCTAATTAAAGAGACATTTAAGTGGTAACATCTATCGAATATAGAATATAGTCGCTGAATGTAGGAATTATGGGAGAGGCTAGAGTGTAGGATTATTGCCCCTGTGATTCCATTCCTTTCTTAAATGATTAGATAGCTAGTCATACCATTTATAGAAGGGGAGACCATAGGCCTAGGAGTTTTGAAGATAGGATAGACTCATTGCTAGACTTGTGGAGTTAGTACACTTTTGGAATATACAAGTGGAAATATCCCATAGACATTTAGAATAGAATAATAACATTAAAATATTGGATTCTGGTCTGGTGATGTAAATTTGGGAGTGATTAGCACATTTAAAACCCTGGAAAAGATCCAAGAGACTATAGAGTGAGACAAAATCAAACAAACAAACAAAGAAATTTGGAAATTACAGGAAAAGCAGATGAAGAGAAATACCAAAAGAATCAACAAATTAACAAGTGCCAGAAAGGATGTGGAGAAAAGGGAGCCTTTGTACACTGTTAGATTGCAAATTGGTGCAGCTACTATGAAACCAGTATGGAGATACTTTAAAAAGTTAAAAATAGAGCCACCATATGACTCAGCAATACCACTTCTGGGTACTTATCTGAAGAAAACAAAAATACCATTTCAAATATATACACCCTTATGTTTATTACAGCATTATTTACAATAGCCAAGATATGGAAGCAACCTAGGTGTCCATCAATAGATGAACAGATAAAGAAGATGTGGCACATATATATAATGGAATATTACTCAATAATAAAAAGAGAATGAAATCTTGCCATTTGTGACGACATAGATTGACCTAGAGGGTATTATGCTAAGTGAAATAAGTCAGACAGAAAAAGACAAATACCATATGATTTCACTTATATGTGGAATCTAATAAACAAAACAAAACAAATAGACAAACAAAACAAAACAGAAACAAACCTATAGAATCATAAAATGAGCCGATGGCTGCCGAAAGGAAGAGGGTAGAGGTTGGGTATAAAAAGGAAAAACATGAATAAAAAACAAAAATAATGACATATAATCAATACAGTTTCTGTGCTACTAACCAGTGAGAGAGAGAGAGAGAGAGAGAGAGAGAGGGAGAGGGAGATTGAGAGACCTGAAATAGAGACTGATAAGGATCTGCCAGAGAAATAGAAAGAAAGCCATGGTAGTGATGTCATATAACCCACAGAAGTAGTTAAAAATTTCTTTTTTCTAGAAGACATGCACTATGCTTCAATTTAGTAGTATTGAAAGTTAAGTTTTTGGTCTCAGTATTCCTTCGCACTTAAAGTTTTTGAGGAACCCAAAGAATATATGCATTAATCTATTGATATTTATTTTATTAGAAATAACATTGAGAAAGTTTACAACATTTATTAATTTAACTACAACAAAAAATAATTAAATGTTAACAAAATAACTGAAAAATGACTGTATTTTCAAAATGTTTTTAGTGGGATATGTGACATTGTTTTATAAAGAACTCTAATGAGTAGCTTAATAGAAGGCAGTTTGATTCTCACATCTGCTTTTGCATTTGATGTCTTACAATATATTGTTTGGGTTAAAGTATATGAAGAAAATCTGGCCTCATATAGATATTTATCTGGGAAGACAGG
>NW_006439568.1:14284885-14373086 GCF_000325575.1 Pteropus alecto | reverse complement strand
TCATAGTTTTTAAAAATAGTGAATATTCTTTTTTTATATTATGCCCATATTTGACTAGTAGTAGTTTCTTGAAGGTTAGTTACAAGGTGGAATCTAAAACCATATCAATGAACTTTTTTGTACTGTATTGCATAAAAATCCCTTGGTATATCTTGAACTTTAAATAAGTCTTTAACTCATACATGTCAGTCATTTGGAAAATATTAGCTTACTGAGTATGTAGAGCTTCCAAATGTTGACGTATTTCACTATATAATATTTAAAAATTACATTTATCAATATCACTGCTGTTCTCATTAGACAAGTATTTAAGTATTGGGAAGCTGTCAAACTCACAGTGGCTACAAGTTTTCCGATATTCTAATTTTCTTTCAGAAGCTCAAATTTTATCATTGGCAACACATTCTGTCAATTGTTTTCATTGAATAGATGGGTCTGCTACATTTATTTTGAAGAAAAGTCCTCCAAATACTTAAATATGGATAACTAGGGTTTATGTGTTTGTTTTTGCCAGTAAAAACTATGCTCCATGAATAAAGCAGCTAATTCAGAAACTTATAATTCAATCGCACAAATGCTTTCCTTCTGTATCCAGCTTAATATACGTTTTCCATTTTGTCATACAGAACATAAAAAACACAGATACTCAAGAGCCGAAATTAATAAAAGTAATATTTCTTGCTGCCCTATCAAGGATATTTAGTGAAATGATTTTATTTTTTATTAACTGTATGTTGTAGTAAAGAATTATGGCACAGTGTGGGTCCACTGCTTTGATTCGTGATAAGGTGCCAGCAGTTTCACCACCATTGGTTTAACATAACCAGTGCAAATACTGACACAGCATAAAGGAACAATAACATCTTTGTGTCATTGTGAAAATAGTTTTGATTCTGCAGATGCCCAGGATGGGTCTTGGATCCCCAATGTTTTCAACCACTTACTGACAACCACTGAAGTAAACTTTGAGACTGGCTACACCATTCAATGCTACAGAGAAGTTAAAAAAAACAGTTTTCCATGACTGAATCTGCATCTTCAAACTGACTCCATGACAAACATCAATAAATATATGGCTTATCTGTGTGCAGGGAAATGTAGTTTAAAGAGAAAGAGACTGGCATTTCAAGCAGATGGGATAGAGTGAACTAGACTACAAAGACAGAAAAGTGTGGCACAGGTACAGAGATTGAAAATTCATTTAACTTGATGAAGCATATGTGATTAAAATTAGTATAATTATTCCAAAAGAGATTCTTTAACCCAAATTTTTCCTGTCTTTCTATTTGATTATGAAACATTTACAGACAATTAGTTATAGGGCATTTGGGTGTTTAATGGAGCAGAACACATAAATTTAAGTAGCATGTTTTGATTATTTTATTTTCATACTGAAAAATGAACACCCACGCCCACATGCACCAGATAATTTCTTCTCAAAATATTTATCTGCCTTTCCCAAGTATAAAGGAATCAAAAATAAAATACCATGAATATATGATAGATGGAAAAACATTAGCTATATAAAATTGCAGCAGAAAATGTTTGAGAAATCAATGCAGTTTATACACCGTATATGTACTTAGGTTGAGTTTGCTTCATTAAGAATAAAAGAAATATAAGTGCATTCAGCATTGTTCAGGCCTTAATTAAAACCCTGTTGAGAATTTAAACATGGGTTTCGCAACATTCAAATATTGTATACTATGAGACTTTAGAAACAGTCAGTAAAAGGAATAGTAAGAAACACTTTCCAGAATAAAGTATTTATTGATGTGAAACAATTTTTTTGAAGACAAGGACTAAGATAACTGGTTTTGTACTTTGAACCATTAGGGAACATTGGTCGGTAGAAATAAGAATTTAAAATAGGTTTCTTTAATTTTTACATTTATGTCTGTGACTTATGATGAGATATAGTTGTCATTTCTTAGAAAGTAAATAGGACAAAAATTATTTTGTGTTAGATTGTTCTTGAAAACTCCTGTTATTCATAAACTGTCACTATAAAGAATTTATTCCTGAGAGCAAAGAGCCTATTACTTGTAAAGCATTAAGACACATAGCTAAATACCAGTTGCCACAAATTTTCAGCTTTATCTAGACTTTGACAAATGTTAACAATTTTATATTTAATTCAATTCATGAGTCAAGATACTGACCAGAAAATGTTTCAGATGAATAATGTTGAATATTTTAAGAGAATAATGTTTTCCATAACAATTTGATTGGGGAAAGGAACCATGTTTTCTTATAAATGTGAAAAATTTCATGAGTGATTACAGACTTTGGGCTAATGACATCAGATAAGAACCATTAAAATTGAATTTAGGAATTCTTTATTACATGTCCAATATGCCTGTGACATTTTAAGTCAAAGGTGTAAAATTTCTGTAGTCATTGAACTGCGTTATCTAAGTAACAGAGATCATTTGGTGAATACTTATTGTGTGCTATTCATTTTGTATGCATAATATATTGCTGATCCTCAAAGTAATCTTGAGTGGTAGGTATTATTATTTAAATTTTACATATAAGAAAATTGAGACTCAAAGAATTTCATTAACTTGTCCAAGTTAATGCTAGTAGTACCAGATAAAACTGAGATTCATGTCTGGGCTAGTCTCAAATTTGCAGCCATGATTTTTTCCCCATACCCTATATTGCCTTGTAGATTTGTCCTATAATCTAAAACCATTAATATTTATAATTAAGTCTATTAAACTCTATTAATTGTATTCCAATTGGTTAAGATGTCTTTGCTTTATAATTTAATCAATCACAAAAGGCATTTTTGATATTGAATAAGAAAGTAAACAGGATTTTAAATTAATTCATTAATTATTTCCTGGAAACAACAAAGAGCAACTGAATTATAAGTTTCTTAAGAATTAAAAGTGTCCTGCCTAATACACATCCAATAACCCTTTGAAGTTTGTGTATCTACGGTTATGTCTGTGCAAGGATAAGTAAAATTTCAAAGACCTTGTTCTAATGCTTTACTAGAAGGAAGATGAGGTCAAAATTACATCATAGCTCCTAAGTAAGAAATAATTATGCAAAATATACTTGGAATTTTTTACTAACTATATCAATAAAGAATCACATTGGTGGGAAGTCTAGTGGGATAGCTAGGTGGTGGGAAGGGATTGCACATCTTGGAGAGGGCACACCAAAATATGCATAGGTTTCTACTTTCCCATTTATCTGGCTTTTTTTTTTCTTTCTTAATCATTATATAACTTTCATCAACAGTGAAGTAGAGGGATGTTAATTGAGGTAGTGTGCTATACCAACTTAAAAAATTTCTAATAAATCACTTTTTTTCCAGAAAGTGTAGGAAAGATTATTCCTGAAATGGAGGAGGGAACAAGCTCTTCTCATAAGGCTGATTAGAATATGTACTATAGAACTATAGGTCAGACATGAGGAGATAGTCTCTGCTTTCTGAAGCTCTGTTCTCCTGGGATGAAAAGGACAATGCATTGGGAAAGTGAATGAATGAAAATTCTAATTTTTCTTTACTTCAAGGTTTATTTTTCTCAGTTTTGTCTTGTAAACTTAGAAGGCAATGTGCCTGCTGTCATAGGCCTCATTTTCAACAGAGAAGTGGATCCTTACATCAAAATGAGAAGAACCACAGGTTCAGTGATATTTTATAAAATGAGATATTAGCATAAGCATGAAAATACAAAAATTCATCAAGGCAGTTATAACTGAGACAAAACAGAGAGTGAAACTCCAATATGTAATGAGAATGGTGAGGGCCTTTTAAAAATAATAAAGTATTAATAAGGTATTAATTAACAAATGTGTGTGAAAGGATACATAACTCTCCTAGTCTCTGGCTTGAAATGATAGTACCGTTATTAATTTCTTCATTTGTTTTCACCTTCAATATCAAATTGGTCATCAAGTTTTGCTGATTCTTAATAATATTTTCTTCCTTTTAATTCCCATCTATATGTATTAAGGTTGAAAACAGCACAGATTTGCTATCTTACAGTTATGGAGGACAGAAGTCTGAAAAGGGTCATATTGGGCTAAGATAAAGGTGTCAGTAAGGCTGCCTTCCTTTCAAAGCTCTAGAGCAGAGTCAGTTTTCTTTCATGGCTTACTCCTCTTTCTTAAAGACAGCAGAGAGAATATTTAACCTCTTTCCTGATTCTGACACTCCTGCCTCCTTCTTTCCCTTTTAAAAAGAGCCCTGTAGGTTTACCCAAATTATCCAGATTACTCTCCCTATCACAATAGGCTTAACTTAATCATGTCTGCAGAGTTCTTTTTGCCATATAAGGTAACACATTCATAGAACATAGATATCCTGGGGGCCTTTATTTTGCCCATCACACACACAGTCCACAAACTGACCCCCCAAATTCACAATTTTACCACATGCAACATCCCTAAAAGTTTCAAGTCATTACAGCATCAACTCAAAGTTCAATATCTTATCTAAATCTTATCAGATGAAAAATCTCAAATCTCATCCTCTAAAGTATCTGAACCAGGTAGAGTTCTGTTTTATTCCCTGTCTTCATCAGCAGTTGTTAAACATCCATATTTCTAGTAAGTCTGTTTAAGGCAATTTAGACTTTTAAAACCATGTTCCTCAAAATTCTTCCAGCCTCTTTCCACTGCTCAATTGCCAAGGTATTTCCCCATTTTGAGGTGTTTGTTAGATTAGCAGCCTACTTCCAGGTACCAACATGTTATATTAGTTTTCTATTGTTGTCATAGCAAATTACCACTAATTTGGGGGCTTAAAATAACACATCTCTATTATCTTACAGTCATCACTATGACTTCACATCAGAATTTTATTACTTCATTATGAGATTACTGAAGGAATGTTTTAGCCACTCTTCTTGCCTCTGAATTTTCTAAACACCTCCACTGTCATCACCAATAAAATAATAGCAGCAGTAATAAAAACTGTTAATAACTATTGAATGCTCATAACGTGTCAGGTACTTTTCTAAGTGTTTTATAAAGATTGTCTAATTTGTTCCATACCATGGTCTTATAGCAGATAATATTTATATATCACTTTCTAGTTAAAGAAACTGAGTTGAAGAGAGATGAAGTAATTTGTCCAAATCTCTGTCTTGGTAGGTTAATAAACATCCAATTCTCTGCCAAACAAAAACAAAAACAAAAACAAAGAAATAAAAAAAAAAACAAGTCTTCCTCAAATATAGCTTTCAACATTCTCAACTCACATTATTGTTGTTTCTCTTTAAAATGAAATCCGAATTCAGTTATAATATTGGTCAAATGTTCATATATTCAACGTCAGTCATATATAATTGTTATTCTCTAAACATACTACCTTTCCACTTCCATGTTTTCATATTTCTTACTTTGAAAGACATTCCTGCAGCTTTCTTTATGCTTTAATCTCCATTTTAAACCTCATGTACTCTGTGACCTGTTCTAGCAATTTAACTATTAAGTCCTCTAATAATTAATACTTGTTCCATTCACTTGGCCAATAACTATGCCTATTTTGTGACTTTTTAAAATGTACCAGAGGCTTATTTCTTTTTTATATTGCTATATAAATGTTACAAGTTGGTTATTTGTCCAAATAGATTATGTATTTAATAAAGATTAACAAGAGGGTTCTGCCTAATAAACATTAGAGAAACATTTGGAGTTGGGATGTGTGTGTGTAAGTAAAAATTCCAAACTCTTGTTTCAGGATAACAACTAAAAAATACAGCATTACAGTTTTATAGTCTTAAGGAATTTGTAAATTAATGAATTGTGATTTATTTTTTATAGCTGCAATGAACTGTCATAAGAATATTGTAAATTAAAGTTGGCTGTTGCCATCCCTAGCATTATTTTCTCTATTACAGAACTATTCTGATTGTTTCTTTTATAATAGCACACAGTTTAGTCAAGCTCATAGGATACAAACAGGAAAATATTTTTTGCTAATAGAGAAAATCATGTAAATTAATCTTCCATAGACAAAACATGAATTTCATTGAGTGCCCTTTACAGCAGTGATTCTCTAATCATGGCCATGACCTTTCACTAAATGTTTTCTGCATTCACCAATAGCTGACATAATTCCATCAATGTCTAAAGGTGATTTAAGAAAGAAAATAAATTGCATATGTAAAGCCTGTAAGCTGATAAATGTTAGTCTCCAAAGTAAGGGTTTGAACTTTTGTTCTTTATCTCTGTATGAAAGAACAAACATCTCAGAGTATAGTTCCTCAACCCCAAAAAACATTTATTGGGTGCTTAATACATGGAAAACACTTATATGTGCTAGAAGACATAAATACATATAAGGTTTTTTCAAAGAACTTACTTTTGTGAGGAAAATAAATATTTACATAACTACTTAAAACATGTCGTAGTGTTTTAAGCACTATGATACATGGTCCTAGGGAAAAAGCAGACGAGAAAGAAAACTGGGTCGTTTAAAGAGAGTTTAATAAAAAATGATTTACAAAGTTGTATGCAGGGTTTTTTGGCTTGAAGAGATGGAGAGGAGAAATGATCATTGGAATGTAGAGAGTTTTTAATTTAACTTAACAGGAGATTTTCTCTTAATATAAGTGACACAGATAGACAATAGTGAAAGAGCTCCAACCTCTCCCTCTCTCCCTCTGTTCTCCTGCCATTATTCCATGTTGACTGATCCCAACTGGAATCCAGAGGCAACAGAGCCCATCTGCGTAGGTCAGGTGCACAGGCACAGGGCACAGGGAAGGAGAGGGGATCAGAAGGAGCACATGGATGATATTGAACACAAATTCTAGAAAAACGTAAAGGAACAAGTGATTAGTGACTGCTGGATGATCGATGAAAGCTGCACTTAACAGACATTTATGTTGAACCTTGAGTATTGAACAGTATTTTAAACAGAAAAAAAAGAAGTTAGCGGAATTTCATGTAAGGAAACTTCATGTGAGAAAAAAGATGTTAGAGTATATAAATATGTGGAGTATTTGGGGATTCTGAGTGTTGTTACTATCAAATGTCAAATATTAGTATAAGTAATAAAATGGAAATCTGGCAATCTGGAATTTTGTTACTTTAGGAAAGATAATATACATTAATAACTTCAGTTCTTATAATTTTAAAGGTCTTTTCATTGATGTAAATAAATCATTTAATTTTTTGGTAGAGATAAGGCAAACCAACGTTTAGGTCACTTCTGTAGATTTACTTCATTTGACTTCTTTTTCTGAGCTTAAAAAATCACTTACAACTGTCTTTTAAGATTCTTCTCATTTTTGCAGCCTCTTTTCATCTGTTTTTCCACTTCATCCAAATCTTTCTTTTTTCTGGGGAATTCTGGAGGTAGAAGAAACATACTTGGGAAGATTTCATGCAAGAGAGGGTAAGACAAAATGGGATACTGGAGTTGAGAAAGGAAAGGAGGAGCATAAAAAGGAAAAAGAGAAAGATGAAGAGAGAGAAGGAAAGAAAAGAGAAGAAGACAGAGACAGAGGAGCAAGAGAAGGAGCTGACGAAGGTGGCGTTGCTTTGGAGTAAAAAGATCAGGGAATCTACAAAGAGGTAAATTTTTGGATCAAACTGGAAGTTGCCATTTACCAACTGCTTAACCTTGAAGAATTTTCATTATAAAAATGGAAAGAATGATAAATAGAATCCAAGACACTATAAAAAGTAAATATAAAAACCATCATGTATGATAAGTTTGATCCTATGAAAGGTCAATAGGTGCTAATTTCCCCTTCCTTTTCTTTTCAAACTACCATATGTAATTATTAATTATGAATTTAGCCCTGACATTGGTACTGATCTGATGTGGAATACACTAACATCCATGTCAACTGCAAAGTCAATAGGATACCCAGCATTTACAACTTAATTCAGGCTTTTCTTCTCCTCCTCCTCCTCCCCTCCTCCCTCTCCTCCTCCTCCTCTTCCTCCCTCTTCTTCTTCTTCTTCCTTCTTTCTTCCTCTTCCTCTTCCTCCTCCTCCTCTTCCTCCTCCTCCTTCTTCTTCTATTTTTGTCTTCAAGTACAAGGCTGTGGAAACTCTACCATCAGAATCGACAAAGAATCATTTTAAGCTATCAGCAAGTAGTAATAAAGTTAATTACAAAAATTAACTCAAGGAAAATAGAGGTTATAATCACCTCTTTATGATACAGAAAAAAAAACTTTTGAAAGAATGAATTTAACAGTAAAAAATGATATTTTCTATAATAAAGTATTTGATAGACAATAAAGACTATTAGGGGATTATTTGGGCATAAATAGCCCACGAGTTTAGCAGAGACTACTTTAAAAAGCTTATGATCCTGTAGTGAAAGAAAGAAAAGAAAGAGAGGGGGTCAAAGGGAGGGAGGGAGAGAAGAAGGAAGAAAAAGAAAGACGGGAAAGAATGACTGGTGTTTTACGAAAAACTTTGTGCTAAGTTCACTTCCTCAGTTCATAAATGATGCTGAGCACATCCGTGGGCAGACCTTGATGATTCCTGGGGTGATACTGTGTAGTTGCTTGGGATACTGCCTTCTGAGAGCACACAGGGAATGCATTGTGGTCCTTCTGTGTTCTCTTTTGCTCTTGAGTAGTTAGCTGAATTGTAAGTAGGGCATGTTCAATGTGCTGTCATGATCTGGAATTTTTTGCAGTTCACCTGACTCACCAAAAATTGATTTTCTAAAGAAAAAGTATAATTATAAAATATAGTCACTTTCTCTATTTTCCTACCTACCAATATATTTGATTCTATAAACATTTTAATATATATTTTTACAGGCACAAATATTTTTTGTAGATGAAATGTCTCAAATGTGATGTTAACTCCACTTGGAGTTACATGTGTTCTAAACACTGTCTTCCTTTTTGAGAATTTATAGTCATGTATAAACTAAAAATATAATCTATTTAGTTTGATTATCATTACTTTTAGTCAATAAATGAATTTAAGATATCCGCATCCTTTTGCATTTAAATAATCACTGAGAAATTTACTTGGACCTAAAACATTAACGAAATTATATTCTCCATGGCCTCATGCTGAATGTTCCCTCAGTTAGAGTCACAAAATATCATTTCAGCTATTTGTAGGGTCCAGCTCCTTAAGAAGTTAGATATGATTTTAACCTTATTTTATCGCTTTGCAATTTTAACAACATGTTACATGCTCATGTTTCATGTCATTTGTAGTACCTTAAATTTATTTAGGCATTTATAGCTTGAGAGAATACACTGAATGCAACTTGATTTCTAAACTGCCTTTATTCTAACGAAAAGACAAAAAAACCCAGAAAAGTACAGTAGAAAAGGTCAATGTTGCTATTCTATGTGAAATGTTGTTATTCTGGTCAAAGTCTTATTTTAGAAATTAAATGCTACTTCAGGCTTCATAGCTCACCGGATATTTCTGTGAACAAAAGAGAACAATTACAAGCTGTTATTAAGGCAGTGTGACTGTCAGCATCAATGCAACTTTGTATGATTAAGTGACACAGGTCAAAGACCCTAGTGACAAAAACATGTTAGTAGTATTGACTTCATAGTTAGCACTGTCCCAGATATGACTTAAAAGGAGTAACCCAGATGCAACGGACTATAATAAATTCTCAAGTCTCACAGATACCTCTTTCCATAATTTGTATATAACTGTCAACTCTGATGGTCCTTGATGTTTCTTTCATAAGGACCCTCTGATATCAATATAGCAGATAAGCCTTTGAGAATTGGAGTATTAGGATATAAGCTATTCAGGACCTAGGAAGATGTGCTTGGAAGATGAAACACTTCGATTTCACAAGAATCAGACGCTGGGACTCATAAACAGAAAGAGAACAGTACAGATCAAATCTAAATGAACACCCATGTAAAGAGGAAATGTGAAAAACATGAGGGCTGCTGTCTTCTTAGCAGTTTGCTGTAAAGTTTCTGAAAACGTCAACTGTAAGGAAGCATTTTAAACTCTATATAATTACTAAAATTTTAATTTTTAACTAGATAATTACTTGTGGGTTTTATCTTGAAAATCCAAAGTGATTTGTTCCTGGAGAATAAAAAAAATGCATGAATACTTTTGAAGACCTAAATTGGAATAGTGTCCATTTTATAAAGTTCTCTACTTCAGTACTGTTCTTATTTCTGATATCTCTTATTTTCCAAAATGCTCTTTAAATTCTTTTTTTTTTTTTTTTATTATTCTTCCTCTGCTGGGCTTTGCATTTTGGGATTTTCCAAAATTTAAACTGATGTAATAACTTACTTAAAGTAGGCTACTTGTTATGAAATAATTCAAATATACTTAAAAGCATAATGACCAATAAAATAAGCATAATATTCCTATTATCTATATTTAAACTATTTTTAATCTTTTAAAATTTGCTGTATATTTTCTATATGCATATATAAATATTTTTTTACTAAATCATTTTACAAAAATGGTGATAATTCATCTCTAAATACTTTGACAACACTCAACATAAAGTGATTCTCTTATAGAACCATGCCATTATGATAATTTAATAAAATTTAAAATAATATCCTAAAGTTATCTAATAAATACTTTATAGTTAAATTTTCCCTAAAGTCTTAAAAATTTATTTAATTGGGAGAAGTCAGGATCCAATCAAACATTATGCATTTCATTTAATTATTATTACTCAAATATGTTTTAATCTTCCTATTTTTCCCCTAAAAATATCTTTGAAGAGATTAGATCAATTGCATCTTAGAATGTTCTATGTTCTGAATTTGTCTGATTTGTCTTCTGGTAATGTCATTTAACTTATTCTTCTACTTGTGTTTCAATATTATTGATCCTGTATAATCCCTTAATTTGCTTTGTCTCTAATATTTCTACATTAAACTATCTTCCACAGTGAAGATAAAATTTTCTTTAAAAAACACACCTGATTATGCCATTTTTCCTCACTTGGAATCATCTTCAAGACCCTTCCGAGTCTGGCTTCTATATTCTTTTCTCCATGGATAACCTTATTTTCCCATCTCTAGCTCCCCAGGGGAGGCTCACTCATACCAGGAAAAGCCATGTGAAATCAGATCAGGAGGTAGGATAGAAATAATAACAATTAAAAAGTAAAAACTGTGTTTTTTAAAGTAAGAAATTTTCATCACAGTTGGTTAGAAATAAAGTTTTCCCCAAGAACCTGTATAAAGTCTCCAATTCAGAGAGGACATTCCTAGTATAAAAAGATCAAATACCAACTTTTGGGATTTTTTAAGTCAAACCCGCCTTTTTAAAGGTGATCATTAAAATAAAAAGCAATACTCTACTTTTCACCTGACTTTTGTTTGGTCTTACTATATGTAAAATTTTGTCTTTTATTTAACTGTCATTTAGTCAATATTTTTACATTGTATTGGATCCTGTAGTACAAGCATGAATAAGTCTCAGTTTTTTTTTGTTTTTGTTTTTTTTTTTGGAGAGTGGGCTCATAATTGTGAATTCTTTCTGTCCTTATACTTTGCTATTCTCAAGATACCTCATGTAAACTTCCTTTGTGTTTTTAACCTGAACTCTCATGTCTGAATTAATCTTTACTCTATAGTAACTCTCGTTACTAATTTATCATGAACTTCATATTTACTAACCAAATTCTCTATTCTAGCTGACATTTTTCTTCCTTCCTTCCTTCCTTTTTATTTATTTTAGCATTTTTCTCTTCATCCAAAGTTGGCTCGTTGGCTTATAAACTTCCCGAATTGATCTTACAAGTTGCTTCTCCCAGGGCCTGCTCAAAGATTCTCATTTCTATGATAGACTGACCTGCCCCTTGATAAGACATGATTCATTGCATTCTTGATTTATAATATATTCCCTATTCACAGAAAATTGTAATTTTTTTCAAAAATTTGTATATAACATTTGGATGTCATTCTTCTGTTCTAGCAAAATCATAATATTACGCTTTATTTAAAATGACATACTCTTTGGAAACCCATATTAATTCCTAATGATTACCTTAGGCTTGCTAAATAAATGTTCAAAATCTAGAATCTTAATTTCTAGAGTTTTGTTGAAGACCTCAGTTTAAATAATTTGTTAGCTACTTTTTCTCTAGCTCACCCAAAGCACCCTTTATTTTTCACCTCCATCTGAAAATAAATTGAACACATATTTTTGGGATTGATTAATTTAAAAAAATATTCTATTTTTTAAGCAATTCTTCTACATACAGTTTATTTAATAGTCCTGTCCTGTTTCAAGATTGGGAAGGATGAGTAAATAATGACAGGACAGGATGAATTATAAAGCTAAATGGCTTGTTTAGAGTCACTTATTAATGTAAAAAAAAAACTGGGTAAGCTGGAGAAAAAGTGTTAATAAAATTTCATGTTTCTCATTTCAGGATCCTATTCTCAGATTAAAAAAAATAAGTTAAAGTAATGTTTAAAAGATAAATATTTTGTTTTATTCACACTAACATTATATCCTTCCTTAGTATATAAATAGATCAAGTGAATATGTAAAAAATAAATTCTTACAAGTTTAGGCAGCTTCATTTCTCTTCTTTTATTCTTATTATAACCTAAAAATAAATGACGAACTGAAAGCAGAAGTATTTATTTTATGTTTTACAACTTTGCATTTGGTTAGAGTTTGGGGAAAAGAAGTAGGTTCTTATTTCGTGTATATGTATTTATACGCATATATTGATTTATATAGATAAATATTATTGTATGTACTATATGTATGTACACATTTATATAGATAAATACTATATGTATATACAATATGTATGTACACATATATTGATATATACATATACATACACATTCGCATGTATATTTGCATATAAATCAACATATTCATTCTTACTGATGAAAATGAATATATTTTTATATGTTATTGGATATGTCATAGATCTTTTACTTCAGAAAAAAATAGATTTCTCATCTTAATCTATCTTCCTGCAGTTAATTCAAGTATGAAAATTCATAGCAACACCAAAAATTTTTATCAGGTTGAGGAATAGACTTCTACTGTACACAACGAAAATATTTAAAATTCTATCACCAAAGAATAATAACTTGTATAATTGATATAATCAGGTTTTATATTTCAGAAGTAATAGCAGATGTGGGTATTGGTAATGATAATCCAAGACAGCCAAATGCCAATACTTTTCATTCTCTTTCCTTTTTATCATTAATATATTTCCTAGTCACTTAAGCCACAAGTAAATTAATTTTATTAATTGATTGTTCTTAATGCATTTTAAAAATGTTTAGGTATTGAAATTGATTTGGTGGAGAGAACTACATCGTTGTAAAATATATCATGGTGATTTATTTGTGATTCGATGTTTATTTGATTGAAAGAAATATACTTGCCCCCTTCCTTCTGTAAACTTAGTATTAGAAATACTATGATGATTCATATGATGACAGTGATAAATAACTCTTGTCAACTGGAATTTACACAAATCTCTGAGTTTTGTTAAACCGATCTGATGATTTGTGTGTTTAGAAAAGGATTGTATAGACTATTATTTTTTTCTAAATCTGCTAATTGAACTATGCACAAACATATACAAGTCTAATGATAACTTATTACCTTTGTTAATTTACTTGTTTTTCATTATTGTTTGTCGACATTTTATAAGAAAAAAATATTGTTCAGATCTTCTAATAAGGATTGTGGAGACAATGGTATTCAAGTGTCATCCATTCATTGAACTATCTTTTTCTGAATTATTTCCATTTATCTTAGTGTATGTATCAGTGAATATATATTCTTATAATTAAACTAGTATAAATAAAAAAAATATGCTGTATAATACTACAAAATGAACTTTAGATTGGGATTCACACCTACAGAAATATTTTCTTTGTATTAATTTTTAAATATATTTGAGATTCAGTATTATTTTAATCGAGTGTGATTTCTATTTAGTATTTGAATACTATGGCAATAAGGTGTAGATCGTGAACTATTAATATATGTGGAATTCCTAATGAGCTTATTTAACTCAAATTACTCATATTCCTTAAAGCAAATAATTGTCACCCTTTCAGTCCCGCACATGAGACAATGAAAATAACCACCAAACCATAGCCAGCCTATTTCTTATCATTCAGTGTATTTGAAAAGCTAGGTTGAAAAGAAGCTGAGCTGAGAGACACCAAAGTCAGGATCCCGGCTCAGTCTTCTCTGTATTAGGACAATAATACTAGTGGCAACCTCGCCAAGCTTGTTCCAGCTTTAAGGCCTTGAAATGCCATATATTCTGCCTGGAGTGAACATGATGATGGCGGTGGTGGTGGTAATACTTACATCTATAAGATAACGTTTGCTATATTTAAGTACTAATATAAGCCCTTTTTATAAATTAAGTCGTTTAATAATCATATCTGTAGGAAGTAGGTGTTATTATTACTTCCATTTTATAGAACTGGAGTTGATGAACAATGAATGACATTCAACAGCTTGCCTATAATCACAACCAGTATATGCTAGGGCCAGGTTTCAAATACCAAATAGTCTAGATCTAGTGTTTATGTTCTTTACTTTTATGCTGCTGTTTCTCATTTTGTTGACTTTTTATCATTCAGAGTTCAGCTACAATATCACTGACTTAGAAGGGTTCCATATCAACCAGTCGAAACTGGTCTTGCTGCATCACCCTTCCCACTTTCATCATTGTTGATTCCATTACCTTGTATTCTTTTTTTAATCCTTTATCATATTTAATCCTTTAATCCTCATCACTATTTAAATCTATCTGTCTGTCTGTCTATCCATCTATTTGTCTGCCTGCCTGCCTGCCTATCTATCTATCCACTCCTCTACCCCAGATTAATAAACTCCTTGAGCATAAAAAAATTCTCGGTCTTGCTCAGCATCTTATTGCCAGACCTACACCAATAACTGGCACGTTATAGATGGTTATTAAATAATTGTTCAAGAATTTGTATAATTGAATAAATAATTGTTATATTTATAGAATTAATTGTTTTTTTGTGAGGATTGCATACTATGAAGCATTTTAAAACATTGGGATTTAGAGTCAGCCCAAACTAGGTTTGAGCTTTGGCTCTATCACTTTCCAGTTTCATGATCTTCTACTAACTACTAAAGTTCTTTAAGCTTACTTGAATCTTTAAAATAAAGATAATAATAATACCTACATTATACTGTTGATTTGAAGCTTACAAATAAATTCAATGGTATTCGTAAACTCACAGTATCTTTTACATCCCGATCACTGAAATGTTTGCTTTATGTATTATGCATAGAATGATCTACTTGGAATAGAAAGAAGGTGGAACATAGGAAAGTATCTAAGATTCAGGCAGGATCAGATTAATAACAACAAGTGAAAGCCTGGTTTCAACTAAGTTGGAACTAGAATTAGAAATGTACTTCATAACCACATTCTACTAATAATTGTTGCTTTCTAAAGGCCCAGTAAATTGCACCCCTTTATTTCCTTCTTAGATTTAACTCAGTAAAGACATACACAGTGGTGCAGAAAGATAGTGATTAAAAGTGGAGGGTGTGACCAAAATGGTGATTCTGATGGTTTCCTTATACTTCAGCTCATTAGGAAATTTATCCCCCCACCTAATGTTGCAGAGGCAGGGTCTGCCCTTGAAAATTATCATGTAGGTTTCCGGTCAAAATGGTGGAGTAGGTAAACACTGTGCTTGCCTCCTCTCACAATCACACCAGATTTAAAACTAAACCACAGAACACCCATAATTGGGAGTTGCCTGAAGTCTAGCTGAACAAAAGTCCTTCAACTAGAGACATACAAAAGAGGCCACCTCAAGGCTGGTAGGAGGGGTGAAGATGTGGAAGAGACTGATCTTATATCTGCATGTGGCAGTTGAAAATCAGGAAGGATATCTTGGCTGTGCAGGTCCCCCAGAGGAGTGAGGGGTTTTAGTTACCTCACCAGGCTCCCCAGCCCAGGGTTCCAGTGCTACGAAGAGAAGTCCTCACAACTTCTGGCTATGAAAACCAGTGGAGATTGTGGCTGAGTGAGACAAAGGGCAGCTAGATCCGCAGACATTCCTTTTAAGGAGCCGGCGAACAGACTTACTCACTCATGAACTCACTTCCTCTGAGCTCCACTTCTGGGTATTTATCCAAAGAAACCCAAAACACTACTTTGAAGGGACATGTGAATCCATATGTTCATTGCAGCATTATTTACAATCGCCAAGATATGGAGGCAATCTGGGTGTCTATCAATAGATGAATAGATAAAGAAGTAGAACATATATATGATAAAATATTACTCGGCCATAAAAAAGAATAAAGTCTTGCTATTTGTAACAACATGGATGATACTAGAAGGTATTATGCTGAATGGAGTAAGTCAAACAGAGAAAGACAAATGCCATGTGATTTCATTTATATGTGGAATCTAAAGACCAAAATAAACAAATAAACAAAACAGAAACAAACACAGATACAGAGAACATTTTGATGGTTGCCAGATGAGAGGGACATAGGGTGGGTGGGTGAAAAAGGGGAAAGGATTAAGAAGTATAAATTTGCAGTTACAAAATAGTTATGGGAATGTAAAGCATAGCATAAGGGATATAGTCAATAATGTAATAACTATGTATGATGTCAGATGGGTACTAGATTTATTGGGGTGATCATTTCATAAGTCTAATCACCATGTTGTACACCTGAAACTAATGTAATATTATACACCAACTGTAATTAAAAAAATATTTTAAAAAAGTAAAAAAAAATCAAATTATCATATGGATGAGGAAAGACTGTGCTTTCCCCAGCCCAGCATCAAGAAAGAGCAAGAGAAAAGAGCCAGTCCTCTTCCTTTTCATAAACTCAACAATTAGATAGATCTTTCATATCTCTGTTTAGGAGAAGCCCTGAGCTGGAAGAGGGTGAGGATGGTCTTTCTATTCTAGTATTTCCAAGCCATAGGTGAGAGTGATTCACTAACATTATTAGTTATCACTGCTTATTTTTACTTAAATGAACTACATGTAGTTCATTATGAGGTGTTTGGCTTTTTTTCCCCTCTCAATGAAGTTATTTGTCATCTTTACAAAATATTTGAGATAAGTAAATCTGAGTTATTTTTAAGATGAGAGAAATATGTGATCAAGATGAATCTCCAGTTAATATTTCAGGCAATCAGGCTGATGGCTAAGCAGCACCCTTTATGGAAAGTTTTCTGAGCAAAGCCTGCTTATGCTTCACATATCACACATTATGGAGACAAAAATGGCTGCTGAAGTGAAATCAACACTAACCATTGACTGAATTTTTATCCTCAGCATAAGCAAACGGGATGACATAAAAATTTTTTCCATGAGATAAAAACATTTTCATCATTAATAGAAAACTCTCACTTTCATAGACATCTCTGGAGACTTTTTAGAATTTCAGTGTGCTAACAGGTAAGTACATTCTGCTTAAAAGCATCTTCAACATTTTTACTGCCTTATTATTAGAGTAAATATGAATAGTAAGTGTAGTGTTGTCAGCAGCCATTTACATGGAATGTTGAAGTAGTCCCTTGTTTCTTTGACTAATTAGACATGAAATGTTAGCACTTTTTTTTAATTATTTTTGAAACTGCTCACATTAAGGTAGTAGATTTTTGTATAATTTATCCAGATCTATGTATTTAAAAATGCTCTCTGTACCAGCTGGGGCACTGCTTACTGCCAATTTGTTACTGGTTCAGTACCATATTAGTTGCATTATCTTACAGAACAATCTATTTAATTGAATAATGAATCTCTTAATAAAAAATATTTTTCATTTTTAATTATCAACATTTATATTAAAATACTATATTAATTTTTGACAGAAAAATAAACATTATTAACAATATGCGCATTATTAATTTTGGAAACTTGCCTTATTATTTTAAAGGCAAAATTTTATTAGAGCCACCTTTTCCAAACCCTTGCTTATTGCAATTATCCTCACTTTGTACAGGTCCTTGATAACTGAGCCATGCAAAACAAAGACACCTCAGTCTCAGTTAACACTGCAATTTGCAAAACAAAGACTGACCATCATTTTAATAGTTTAATTTTACTCTTTAATTCAGTAAGTGGGGCACAATCAAATATTTCCTATTATTAAGCAATGTAGAGTACTTTTTCTTTGATGAATTCTCGAACTGGCTAAAATATTAGATATGAATATTTAATATTTATAGTGAATAATTTACATACTTTTCATTAACCTTGTTTTCTGAAAGTGAAAAATATAATCATTACTGGCATAGGTGTTATTACCTCATATTATGATGGTTACTTTGGATTTTAAAGTGTACTCGACTTTGGGAATTTTTAGTTCTGTCCTCATAATGTGTGTTTCTTCTCTAAAATTCTTAAATTTGTCTTAAAAACAATTGTAGAACATTTATCACCTGTCGTCCATTCATATTTTTAAAAAATATATCCTAATTTCAGAAAGAAAAAAGAAAAAAAGAAAAATTATAGTTGAAAAATAAAAATATAGTTTTACATAAAAATATTCTTGTAATTTTAAATATGTAACAACTATTTTAAATTTTACACATTGTATTACATATACATGATCTTTATATGGTTACAGTGATTTGCTTATATCATTTTTAAATTTAATAGGTCCTGTTAAATAATAAAAATTTAACCGAGTAAATTTAAAGGTTACATTGGCTTTATTCAACAGTTTACCAATTGGGCAGGATCCCATTCAGCAAATAGAAAGATGCTTTGCTGAGTTGTAGAAAAGCAAACGTTTTCAAAGGCAGGAAGAAGGCAGAAACAAGGAAATTATTAGCAAAGAATGCATTGTTAAGACAATGCAAGGGGTCTATAGGGCAGATTATCTTACTAGTACTGACCAGGTAATTCTATGCTGACTGGTTAAAGGTTACATTCTTGGGAAGCTGGAACTGCAGTTAGATTAAGTATTAAATCTTGGTTTGCTGATGTGGGGCCAAGAGCAAGTGACTCCATTTGAGACCTGTTTTTTCTTTCTTTCTTTCTTTCTTTTTTTTTTTTTTAACAGTTTTGTGCATTTCCTAAATCTTCATATTTTAGATTTTTGGAAGTTCACAGTTTCTTATCTGGTCTTCAGTTTGTTATTAAACTCTACTTCTGCCATTGGTATGAGAAAAACAAACCTCAGCTAGCCTGCTGTTCAAGGAGAATTGAGCAGACCTGAACCCACCCAACAGCATGGTGAAGACCAGATAGATCTTCATCTTGAAGCAGTAACCCACCTAAACTCAGTCTAGATTAGCCACCCTTCAGATTAAGCTGTTTGCTGTTTTTCACTATTACTCACAGATGCTTGGTCAAAACAGGCATGTTTGGAAGTACTTTGTTTTTGTAAGAATTACTACCATTGTCTGTTTCTTAAACATAGCATCTATAACTATACATTTTTCTTCTTCAGTGTCTCAAAATATAGTGTCCTGTAATTGGTACTCAGTACGCTTAACCAAGAAAAATGTGCAGTGATATTACCAAAACAAAATAAAACAATGCCAAAATCTCAATAATCTAGAAAAGCAAATGTAGACTTTATAAAATTTATACATTCCCACAGACATTTGAAAACTATTACTATAAACTATTCTATCATAATCCTAAATTTATTTATTTTATATAACAATTCAACACCTATATAGTGCTTGAACTCATACTAGATGTTCAATAAATGAATCAAACTGAATTAATTCCTTTGAACCAAATATTTTTTAATTGTTTCCAGAAAAAGATAACTATATAAATTAAAAACAATGTATTTGTACAATTCTCAGATTTCAGATGAGTCTAATCAAATGATACTTTCTTTTTTAATTTACATGTGGAGAATTGCCAGTGCTCAATATAAAATAATAATTATTTCATAAATACTTTTGAAAGGTTAAATAAGTAAATCACCTTGAAGTCAGTAATCAAGAAAAGACATTGTCTTTTTACCTGATAATTATTTATGGTCATTATAAAATTGTCACATAAGGATGCTGCTTAAAGAATCTCAACTATTAGTGTTATTATTCCATAGGCTCATCTACATAATCATTCAAAAGAAATTAGTCATATTCCCTATGGGTTTTCATTAATTATTCAAGTAATTTTAATAAATATTTCTATTATATTCAGAATATTCATCACAGAAAATATAATGAATAGTGAAAAGCAGAAAGATTAAGAACCCCTGAAATAGCCCCTGTTGAAAAATTTCTGCATTTCATTTATCTTTGATTTAATTTCAAGCATGGCACATAAAGCCTGTGTGTATACTTTTGATTAAATTCTGCATTTTTTAAAAATAAAATATTTAGATTTCCTCATTAACATCATCTTAAGTATTTTAATTTTTATTATCAGAACAATAAAAATTATTATTGAAAAACAAAAAACAAAAAATAAAAATGTAAAAGTTAGTCATGATTGTTTTACCCAAGATCCAGGTAAACGAACACACGATATTGACCATATGTCTATATTTATCACTGTCTAGTAACATATTTGGCAAAAATGAGATCTTACGATATACATTATATTTAAATTTGATTTTTTACTAAATAATACATTCATGAACATATTCCATATATTGCATATAATTCTAGAGCCCTGCCACTAAAAGAGTGGTCCATGGACCAGAGGCACGAGCATCATCTGGTTTTATGTTAGAAGCCCAGTATCTCAAGCACCTCTCCAGTTCTACTCAGTCAGAATCTGCACTATATATAATAAGATGCTTGAGTGGTTGCCTGCAAATTAAAAGTCAAGAAACCTTGCTCTCTCTCTCTCTATATATATATATGTAAAATCATTTTTAATTTCCATCGACTATTTTGGATATATCACTTTATTTAACCAGTCTCCTGGTTGCTTTTTTTCATTGCTTGAAGCAAATAATATATATATATTTTTTAGTCGTATAATTTCATTGAGTGACAATCACATAATTTCCTTCTCATCAATTTATACAGAGAGCTACTCTCTCTCTCTCTCTTTTTTTTTTTTTGAAGGCAAACATTGTGTGTATCTTCTTGGAGCACTGTACTAAAAATTGTACATATGTACTCTAGTTTTGTACATATCGTACTCCTTTACTGCCTTCATTTTCAGAGCACTAATTGTTACTTAAAGCAGCTGACCCTCGAACAACGTGGGGTTAGATTTCAACCCCACACAATTGGAAATTCCTGAATAACTTTTGGCTGCCCCCAAACTTAAGTTATTCCATAAGAGACTGGTTCCAGGACAACTCCCATACCCAAATCTCTATATGCTCAAGTCCTCAATGAAAATAGCGCAGATCAGTGCTTACAATTGGCCCTTTGCATTTACATAGTCGCAACTGCAGATGAAAAATAGTTTAGGTACTTACTGAAAAAAAAAACCAGATATAAATGGACATGTGCAATTGAAACTCATGTTTTCAAGTCTCAATCATTTCCTATGTGATGTAAAAAATTTTTTACCACAATGAATTATTTGAGGAAAGTGATTTTGTTTTGTTCACTGCTTTATCTCCAGTGCTAAGAAGAATCTTATTTATAGTAGGTGCTCAATTTTTTATTAAATGAATGAATGCTCTTATTTCATGCCAAGCACTGCTTTAAATGCATTACATACTTATATCACTTAGTTCTCATAAAAAATGTGTTCAATGCTATTGTTATTTGCGTTTCACATAAGGAAAAACCAAATCACAGAGATGTTAAATAACTTGCCCAAATCCCATAGCTAATGAGCTTTGGATAAGGTAACCTCAACTCAGTCCACTATCAGCAGACATAGCAACACATGGATTAATATCTAATAGTTAAATTGCAGAATTGGATTTAAATGATAAATTTAACTTCAAAGTCAGTTTGACTCAATACTCTTTTCTGGATTTTGTGCTAGGATGTTCTTATGTATTTTCTCCTTTAATGATAACAATAACCTTGAAAATGTCTATTTTTCTCTCTGATTTACAACTAAGTCCCAGAAATTTTGTCCTGAGAAATGAATTGAAATTAAAAGTAGCTTTAAAAAACACTTCTGTCTTCAATCAATTCAAAGTATAAGCTGAAATCTTCCTTACATTTAGTAAGTAAGAAGAAAATAGCATTGATCTATGTCTCCACTAAAGGTTTTTTTCTTTTCTTAAAATTCAGTATATCTCTTGAAATAAAACTATTCTATGATAGATTGATTTAAGATTATAGCTTTTGTAAAAAAAAAATATATAGCCTTTTATTGGTCTATTTATTCTGTGAATGTTCAACAAAACTTTTACCTGCCTTTAATTCAGCCTGAATGTCATTTATAATAATTATACATCAGCTGCCTGCCTTTTAGGACCAGAAAATAGCATAATTTTTTTCTCCGTTTTTCTGTAACATGCAATACCAGTAAATAAGGTGATTAAAATATCTACACAAAAGAAAATATCACTATATGATTTACTTAAATTGATAAAAAATAATGGAAATATTATTCTGGCTGCCACTCTACCCTTATTACAACTCATTATGGTTAGCAAGCTAGAGAATTGAATTATTCTATACAATATTTCTAATATAATCAGTCCCTGAGGACACTTAAAACCAGCCTGGATGAAGTAGTACAAGGCATATTTTAGGATAATTTTGCACATGCAAAGAGATTTATTTAGATTTAATAGGTCTTTTTTTTTTCTATAATTGCTTCTAATTTTTAAAGGACAATTGTGCAAATTATAGCATGCCTATTCTTTTCTCAAGTTACATGTTTTTTTAGTTATCAGAAATTGTATATTTAGAGGAATGAGAAAAAAGAGAATGTGGAATATATACCTGGAGAATAGACTCCTTGTTTCCAAAATATATTCCTTAGCAATTCTTAGTTTTTGACTTTATATCCTCTGCTCTTTGCCTTCTTTCCCAATCCATTCAAATACAGCCTAAAGAGAAGTGGATGCCTTTGAACTCAGAAGTAAGTTTCTACGTTACTAAGGGAATTTAGGTGAAAAATGCAGAAGAGAGCAGATATACACAGTAGCTTCTCTTCAAAGTGGATACAAACAACCTTGCTTTGCATGGTAGTCCATAACCACAAATATGACTGCAGTTCAAACCTGCAAAGCAATCTTAATAATCAATAGGAAAAAAATCATTATTTTTCTGTGATCATAAAAGATTTTTACATTAAAAATTCTCTTACAGTCTGTTATAAATTTGTAGGTAAATAAAATAGGAAAACTAATATTTATTTAGTATGCTGTATTTTGAAAACATTAGAAACATTGATAAAGTATTTGTTAAAAACTTATAAAGACTAGTTTGAACAGTTCTTGCCTTTTCGTTGTTGTTGTTGAATAACTTACAGTATGGAACCTGCATCTCTTCTATGCCTTGGAAAATTGTTATACTTCTTTCAAAGTCTGAATTAGCTTCTGAAATTTTTTATTTTCTGCTTTCAGTATTGTAAAATATTATGAATTTATTACAAAATTTCCCTTCCTTCCTTCCTTTCTTTCGTTCTTTCTTCTTTCTTTGCCAGTGTCACTTTCTCTGAGACATCTTCAGTTTTTTTTTTTTTTTTTTTGGTCACAACTATTTTCTTCATTTATGTTGATAAGTTTACTTTTACTAAATTCCTATAGCTTTATATCTGGAGTCTCTCAAATGACAATAACATCAATATTCCCAAGGTTAACTCTAACTCCATTTACTTTTGATTCATATTTTACTTCTGATAAATTTTTCTTTGTTTCACTTTCATCTTTGTTCACCAATTCCCTCTTGTGATTATTTATTTTTGCATAATGTTATGTAAGTTTATCATTGGGAAACAAGGAGGTAATGCAACTACATGCTTTGCTGTGTGTGCATGAACTAAATTAAAGATGTGCAGTGACCAATCACAAACAGACTCTGAAAGAAGTGATGTGATTGGTAGGTGATTGTGATGTGCATATGATACTTAGATAGTGATTTGCAGACTAGAGATCTATCTGCAAAGTTTGTACTTTATGCAATTACAGTTAGTATACCATGAAGTATTTCATAATAACTAAAATTAACACCATGAAATTATATTGTGTTATTTATATTTAGCTAAATATTGGTAATGGAAATTCATACATATTGGAATTGTGCAAATCAAGGCCTGACTGGTATATTGCTGCTATGTTCAATATTACTGCTGTTCTCTTCATTCTTACTACTATCTTTTATTGAATACCTATTATGTGTCAGACATTGCTTGGCTCTTTTCAAAAATTATTCCATTTAATTCTCACATGAAATCTACATGGTATTATAATATCTATTTTGCTGATGAGAAAATTGTATAATTACTTAAGAGATTTTTCTAAGGCTCTTTGGTAAGTGCCACAGTCAGAACTAGTCCAATCTAATTTCAAAGTTGATGATAGCTTGAATTTTACTCTATTAACTCCTTTTAACTTGTTCAACTATCATTTTCTATAAGGCTTCCTGAGCCATGTATCATTTCAACTGGGACTTATGAGATAATTCTCTTGGGATAAGAAGTTTCACTATTTGTCACCTGTCTTGTGAAGAAATATAGTAGTCTTTTTCATAACCCATATCATTTATTAAGGACCAAATATAATACTATTTTGTTAAAGTTTGTTCTAGTATTGTTATTCTGATCCTCCAAGCCATTGCTACAAGGAAAATGCCATGTATTTTACATCACAAAACATCTTACTTGAACTATTGTAAGAGAATACTTGTTACTTCTCTAGAATTTGAAGTCCCCTGAAATTAAATTATTTAGTTCTAGCCTGTGTATTGCCAGTGTAGTACACAGAACAGCACAGAATAGGATGAACTCAAATGAGCTTTGGTTTAATCAAGGTGCTAAGTCAAATGATATTTCTGTCTTAAAGTTTTCTCATGTAGAAATCACAATAACACAAACATTAGTTAAGTTATGCTAGCCAAGAAAATAGAGTATCAAAGTTAATAGAACATTTCTATGTTTTTTTCCCCCCAAAATTTGTCTTTTTCATGTTGGTTCAACATTTATAAACTGTATGTTTCATTTTTTATTTTTAGAAATCCAAAACGAACTTCATATTAGCTAGAGTAAGCATTTTTGCAACTCATGAAATTAATTAATTTAGATTTCTTTAGTAAATTCTGTTTAAATTTCAACTTTCATTCGAAATAAGAAAATGTTAAATGTATAATGCTGTAAGACTAATATAAAACTTTTTATGACATCTAAGATTTAAAAAATATCTATCTCCCCTAAATGCTAGTTGCTTTTTCTAGATTTAATATTTGTGTGATTTAACTTAACTTACTGGGGCTGAGAAGCCCCTAGAACACAGTGGAGACCTCACAAGGACCCCTGTCACCCAGGCAGTCAGTAAGCTTACTGATTGTGATATGTTCAGTGACAGTCCCAGGAAGGGCTGCCTCTAAGTTTATAAAGATTATAGAAGGATTTTGTTTCCTGGATCATTGTTTTTGATAAGGTTATTTGGGGGCATGAAGTATATGAAATAAGATTCAACAAAAGGGAAAACTTAATGCTTTTAAAATACACACTAAAATCTCTTCATTTCTTAAAAACAATCTAGTCAATGTCTATAAAGTGATTATACCACAGCATGGGGATATTTTCCCTAAAATGTTCTCATTTTTGTATTTATAGTTTTAAGCTAAGATTTTGTTAACATCTCTCTCCTGATATTTGCTGTCACATTTAGTAGAACAAGGTAGTCATCTTATACCAACCTGCTATGTTCTTCGATAATATGTTCAATTATTTCAAGGCTTCCCGTATAGTATATGTTCTTGTAAGAAAGATGATTTCTTTATTATAATCCACACGTTTTTATTTTTATTCTAAGCCACCTTACTTTGAAACACTACCATCACTAATAATTGCTAGGCTAATTTATATTTTGAGTCCATAATAGAGTCTCTTAACCTAGGCACATATGTGTGGGGAGGGCTATAGCTGCACTTTGGGACATGTGGCTCTCTCTGGAATTGCATACAAAATACTGTGTGCCTTTACAAATTTTTCTAGAAAGAACATTTCGCTTGGTTATCAATAAGACTGAGAAAGACTGTTCTTACCAAGCTTTAATTTTATTCTTACCTTATTTTATTCTTTTACTCCGAGCAGGGTAGTTCTCCACCATTGACCCAGTTACTGGTCTTCCATAATCGACTCTGGCCCCACAGTATCATTCCTTCAGGGGACACTCGCATACTTCGCCCCGGAAATGCTGGCTCAGTCTTGCCTGGACCTCAGGTTCTAGCTCTGCCTACTCTTTCGGCAGATATTTGTTTGCGTCATGGCCTAGATCTAGATTGTGGATCTGGACACCATTCTGCTTTGCTACAAGTAAAGAAGATAGAAACTTGGCTACATCATCCTTAAATTTTGTATCTTTTGGCTACATTTACTATTTAAAAAAATAAACAAGTATATTTCGTATTTATATTTTAAAGTTCTTGAGGACTTTCAAAGAAAATTAAAAAAAAAGAAATCTGAAAAGATAGAAAATATCTTCGAGTTAGGAATATTCCTTGTAAACATGATAGGCATAAACAGGTTGTATGTAGTATATTACTTCTAGACATGATAGGCATATACAGGTTTTTGCTGGAATCCGAAAGTAATGCACTCCTGTGAAACATTTCATTAACCGAAATGAGGTAAAGTGAAGAAGCAATTACCGCAGGACACATCTTGCTAACGGATGCACGAAATAAATCAAGACAAAGCACAGACTGTCACAGACACAGTTCCAAGCTGTGGGCTCTTGATGCTGAGGTGCCAAGAGCCATTCATGAGGAAGGAGCTTGCCCGTGCCGCTCTTGCTGCTCAGGCTGCAGGCCGCCACTGTAGCAGCTCACTAAGGAACAAAGGCTGAACACTACATCTGCTTTTTGCCTTTTTTTCATAAAAGCGAAATCCTCTTTGGATATCTTCCTGTTAGCAAAAACAGGTACTAATACAGGTCTTCTGTAAAAGCAAAGTGGCATCAAGAGAACTTTCAGAAAGTGGGAGATGCTTGTACGTCCTTCTGTGACATGAAGGTAAAGCTGTAAAGTCTATCTGGGCACCCAACTGGAGGTGATGGATTAATAGGCAGTTGTCTGGGACAATAACCTCTTCTCTAAAAAAACAATGATGTAGTAGATATGTGTTTCTTCTCTTAGCATCCATTCTGCCTTTGTCTGATAACAAACCCGCAATTCTCAATGAGATACACTTCTTCCCTACTCACCATCCTCATGGTTTGAGTGAGATTGACACTGTGCTTAGTTTATAAATCCACCCTTCTGGTCACAGTGTGACCTGATTTAAGAGAAATAGGAATGTCTAGAATTTTTGTTTAACTGTTGGAAGAGATAAGCTCTCTCTACCTAAGATGTTTTTGGTTTTTGTTTGTTTGTTTGTTTTCTGGAACTGCTGGTCTGGAACTGCTACACAAATCTTATACCTTGAGGGGAAAATCCACCTAAGAATATAATCAATACACAGGGGAGAGCAGGACCAAATGAAGAGAAATAGAAAAGGGTCTTGAGAGTCCGGATGCTGTTCTTTGAGCCTCTGTAACAAACAGTGAAATTGCACCTGAAACTAGATTACCTATGGATTACTTAGGTAGAGCCAACATTTTCCATCTTCCTTCATAAGCTAATTTACTATGAGTTCATCATATACATGGATGGAGTCCTAACTGATGTATGAGGGTTAATTTAGGTCAAACAATGAGTTTGGAGATATTTGCATCTCTAGGTTCTCACCCTCCTATTCCTCCACCGCTTTTCAGGACTGGTGTCCTTATAGCACCCCGTGCTCTTAGGTCACCTCCAACTTGCCAGAGCCCCCCTCAGAAATGACATCATAGATAGATCTATCCTTTCTGCCAATGCTGAAGTGTCCAGGCCTTACTTGAGCTTCTCACCCTAACTGAATTTATCTGTTAATGAACACCTTTAACTCACAGACTTACTTGCCAATGGGGTCATGTGACATATTTGCTTATGTTACAGAGTTAATGTGGACAATATCTTAATAGTGTGATCTCTTATTTAAATCATGTACCTGTTAAAAGGAGGTTCAGTGTCTTAACCCAAATTATGTGGGTTTTTTAGTCTTTGTAATAAATACATAAGGGAAAAACAACCTTATTGGTTTAAAAAGTTTGTTGTTGGTTTTCATCAGTCTACTTACATGACTGTTAATGTGACTGAAATATCTTTGAAGAAGGTGTCTCCATTTTATTAGGTTTGTACACTCGATGTCTGATATTTCCCAGGAACTAATAAATACCATTTGAACTCTAAGCATAGCTCTCATTTTTGGATACTGGAGTGAATTACTGCTTTTCAAAGACATTTGAGAAGCTACCTATGTTGATTTGGGGGACTGGATCCGTGGTGTACAGAGCCAGAGTCAGAACGTCCACAACTGCAGTACAGTTACATAGTTTCTATTTTATCCTGTCCTCAGAGCTGCAATGGGTCTGTGGTGGTAACCAAGGCGTAGACGGGGGAAAAGACCTTCTGTGTGCTGAAAACACACCTGGACAGTGCTCCAGGTATCTCTGCAAAATACTGCTCCTGGTAGGACATGAGCGAACACCAGAAAGTTGCTCATTCCACACTGTTGCCACATGAACAGAACCGATTCTTTCTTCTATTGATTAGCAAAGAGTTCAAAGTTTGAGATAGTGAGGGAGTTTGTGAGAGAGATGCAATTTTTGTTTAAAAACCTCTTCCCAAAACTAAAATATCCTAGAAGTGATTAGAACTCTTTACTACATTTCTTTTGTGGTGGTAGCTTTGTTTTCAGAGCATTGAGTTATTTTCTTCAATCACATTCCTTAAATATGTTGCATATTTGAAATCTCAGGCTGCAAACTTTCAAAAATGTTATCCCCATTGCATTTCTCTCTGTATCACCACCTAGTCCTTGTTATCAAGACTCAAATTGTTTTTCAGTAAGGTTGGCCAAATTGAAGGGATTTCAGTTTGCTAAAATTATTGTTGTTGATTGGCTCCAAATATCTGCATAACTTCTCATTCCAATGGAAACAATGGGCACTTACTGGAGTCCTTGTTCAATCTCTCAGCTACTCCACTGAAAAACTGCCTTGTTCCTTTGGACACCAATCAGTGATTTCACATTTATATCCTAGCAGGGGAAATTAGTTGATCTATCCTGCCCTCTTCATTTTACCAGCTTATGGAATATTCACCAGGATCAAATAAATTAATTTCTGTGCTTCAAACAAAAAATTTCAAAGCTACCTTGTTGAGAAATAATAGAAGGTATTTTTAAATGTCATTATCAAGTCCATCAAAATATATGTGGCATTGTGTTAGACATTATTCAGAACAGATGAATAGCAGTTTTCTACAACTATATGAAGTTAAAACCTTACTGGGAGATAGTTATCTATTTTTGACATAAGGCATTTGACTGTTTTTCTCCCATTGTGAGCTATCTGTGCTTTTGAAAATGTTAATCCCTCACTGTGCTAATGCTACTTTACAATTTAAATGTTCCTTTCATTCAGTTATGTAGGGGGGAAAAATGCCATTCCTTTCTTTTCTGAATTGTTGATTTTATTATTAGTAGTATTTATCAAAAATTCTATATAATTTTAATTAAAAAGTAAGGTTTAAATACAGACTATTTTAATTATGTCTCATCATATTTTTTGGTTTCCTGCCTTACTTGGTCTATGAACTCTTGTTCTGGGCAAAATAAATAAATAAATAAATAAATTAAAACCTAACGTTTTGTTAAAATTATAACGCTATGGTTTTTAATCAGTTTAACCAACCAAGCAGATATAATGTTATTTTCTTCTTTTTTTTCTCTTTATTAAGGTATAATTGAAAAAATAATAGTATATACTTAAGGTATGCAACTTATGTTTTACATACATACACATTGTGAAATAATCACCACAATGAGCTAATTAACATATCTATTATTGCATCTGCAATATAAACACTGGCTGTTTAGATGTTTGGGTTCAGAGTACTTTCAGAAATGTCATGAATATTGCTTCTAATGGAACCAAGTATCCTAAATTTTTTCTAGCTTTTATCGTCTTTTAAAATAAACCCATGGAATTAGAAGCAGAAGAGACTTCAAAGTTATCTCTACTTTTTTTTTTTCATTTTACAAATGGAGAAATTAAAACCCTGCAAGCAAATGGTTCACGTTTCACTGTTAAGGGTAAGTTATCTAACTGTAGCAGAGCCAGTCACTGGATGAGTTTGCTCTACAGCAAACATTTTTTGTGTGATAGATGTTTAATTTTGACATGTGAGTATACCCCTGCTTCTAATAAATAAAGTAATATTATATTTAGGATACTGCTAAAGAATTGAAAAGCCTACTTTGATGATAATAATATAAAATCACAGTCATTATTATCTGTTGAGCCCACATTATACGCCTGGTGGTGTCCTAAGTTCCTTCCATATATTCACTTGCAGCTACTCTGTGAATCAGGAACTCTTAATTACACCTATTTTACAGATGAGAAAACTGAGCAAGAGAAAGTAACTTGCTCAAGGTCATGTGCATAGTGAGGTTGATTTAGGATTCAAACGCTGGTAGTCTGACACTAAAATTTACTCTCTTAGCAAGTGTGATAATGAAGTAAATTCATAACTTGATTAAGATCTTCTGTGTAATCATAAGTAATTAAAAATTCCAACGTTTTGCTTTCATCTCTGCGGAGTTTTCTTCAAGCGGTCTGTGGTTGAGCCTGGGCGTATTTAAAAACATTCTCTTGGTGAGTTTAATATACAGCCAAGAGTATGACCTCTGGATGGGAAAAACATTTCTTATTTTAGTACTGATCTCATGTTAATGTATTTGCTCTCTAACTTCTGTGTTTTGCATTCCCTATCCTTGAAGTTCACAGTCCAGTCTAAAAGTATATATGAATAGTTATGGAGACCAAGAAAGAAGAGATTATAAATTTTAATGGGAGATAATATTTAAAGTTTCATTTATGCAATGACATTCTACTAATAACATATGTTAAAATACAAGTCACTATTATCTTGCAAGGCACATAACTTGACTGAAATAAAATAATTGATTTCAACTTGGGCCTGAATTTTCTCTTTTCTGAAATGCTTTTTGAATTAGTCATTGAAGACTACCTTAATTGGCCACATAACCAAATATCTTCTATATACCAGTAACTTATTTTAATTTTAACTCTTATAGACATTACAGAATTAAGAATCCTTAAAAGATTGATATTTTATTGCCTTTTAACTTGTTGCCATGTTGAAACTCTAACATTAGTATTTGGAAATTATTTTAATCTGAACTTATTATTCTTATTGCTGTTTGATAAATATGGCACAATCAAGTATAATAATGCTGATAAAAAAGAAAACACTCATTTTTAAGTTAAACTCAGCAAACAAGGAAAAGAAAATTTAAGATGTTGGAAAAATTTCGTAAAACAATTAGTAAAATTTGTCTCATTATCTTACTTCTCGAAGATAATCCCATTGATTATTTTATAGCTCATTAATTCTGTTTCCAGAATAAATTTATATATCTACCTATTACTTATCTAAATAGAAAATAGATATTCTTCATCTTTGTAAAGTTTTTTTGGGAGACACCAATAATACCAAGTGTTAAGATAAATGAGTCCGATAATAGTTTTATGTCTTCTGTGCTACATACAATAATATGTGGCCTAAAACCTCTTGCCAAACTTTGCTGCTGCTGTTGTAAAGTAAGAGCAAATAAAATAATTTTCTTCTTTAAATATGTAATTTTATTAACCAATGTCTCCCAATAAATTTAATAAAATCTATTTAAAAAATATTTTCAAGCTATAACCTTTTTAAAAGTAGAATCACTTTATTCCTTACAGACAACATTCTCTTAATTTTACTAGCCAAAAAAAAGGAAAATGAAACATCTAAAGCTGTTTTAAACATTGTAAAAAAAAAACAAAACAAAACAAAAAAACAGTTCCCAATAAATTTAATAAAATCTATTTAAAAAATATTTTCAAGCTATAACCTTTTTAAAAGTAGAATCACTTTATTCCTTACAGACAACATTCTCTTAATTTTACTAGCCAAAAAAAAAGGAAAATGAAACATCTAAAGCTGTTTTAAACATTGTAAAAAAAAAACAAAACAAAACAACAAAAACCAGTTTCTCTAAGAAATTTATTGTCTTAGCCGTCACACACACACAAAAAAATCCCAAAGCTTTTCCTATGGGTAAAAAAAAGACAATATGATCTTTGGTGGGGGCTGTTGTTTGATGATTCTTAGATCATCTCATCAGATGAGAGATGGATATTAATATCACTTAGCTAAATCTGTAGCCAATAACTTAGAATTAAATATAGAAGAAATTTAAGAATCTTTGGCATCTTTTTACAGAAAGAGAGACTAAGTTTAAATGATTGCTCAATATCATATAACTAATTTGTGGTAGGTCTATGACTTACCTTCTAGACCTCATGTCTGGTCATCTGTTCACTGTTTCTCCCAATGGATAATTTTTGATGTAGCTATACTTTTAAATTTCTTTTGAATAAGTTCATGTTACTGTACATTATGAAAAAAAGAATGCCCCTGTGTGTGTATTGTGTGTGTGTGTGTGTGTGTGTGTGTGTGTGTAGTGATGTCAATAAAACAATTTTGTGGTAGTTATTTTACTAGAGTGATCATAAATTCTATTTTTCCATTCAAGTTTTCTTATTTAGTATTCAATATAACCAAGCGCCAGTCCACATCACAGACTAATTAATTTGGCCCATAAAAGAAAGAAGTCAATAATATTGGAGTCATTAGCACTAGATTGTTGCCAGGTAAACTTATCACGTTTAGAAATGTGAAAAAAGAAAAGCTCCAGTGGATTTAAAATCTTGCCTTTCAGATAGTTTCATAGCTGTGACTCATAACTTAAGTGGGAGCAAAATGATGGGGATGAGAAAAAGTTACTGAGGTTTTGCTACTTAACATGAGTACATTTATAAAAGACAAGTTGAAAAGGACAAGTTATTCAAATGTGTAGCATCTATCAGAATTAAAGAGAAATATGCATAATGAAAGGCAGAATTTGTTTTTAATGGTAGAAATTACATAGAAGCTTGGCACATAATTTTGCATAATTTAAAAAGTTGATGAAGAAAATACCCATTAAGGCACGTCATCAATTCACCTAATCGTGTGGGATTACCTAAGGCATATTCTTGAATGTTTTAATAAGTTTAATTTTACGTCATCCAAATGATTATTTTTCTAGTGCTTTCTGTATATGGTAGTGTTAAAACCACTCTGAAGGTTACCAAATACTTTCCATTTTTTGGCTTCTCTGTGTTTCACTTCCTCTGAAACTCAACAGTTATAATTAAGGTGAAGTTAGCGGTTTCTTAGAGGAGAGAACTCTTCAGCTCACTATTGTTACCTGTTCTTATTTAAAGTCCTATTACCTCCTTGAGGCTGAAAAGAGTAAAGAAATAGTGCTGCAACTTTTCAAGCTGTGAGAGAAAGTGTATGGTTTCTTTTTATTTCATTTTGTTATATTTTTGACCATCACATTTAAAGAGTATTACTTGATCATAGTCTATGCCATATATATTTTCAATAATTTGTTTGTAAAGTTGAAACACATGAAAAAGATGGTACACAGATAATCAAGAGCTAAAACTTCAATGTTGCACTAAACTATATGTTGGGAATCAAATTTTTTCACCAAGATATACATTAAAGTTTTTAATTAGATGAAATGAAAGTAACTGTAAGTAAAGCCGAAATTTCTAAAATACTGCCCTATAGAACATCAAATTGAAAATGTATCAGAGAAAGTAGATCAATGAAAGAAACCTTTCAACAGTTTATATTAACCAATGAAAATTAATTACTTTAAAAGAAACAATTTAAAAACGTCCTTTATCGCCATTGATACAAAATCTTATTAGTATTTTTCTAGTGTTTAAAACCTAGAATTTGATCATCGTGTCTTTTATTAACCTGGCCCTTGCTTATTCTTATTTTCAGTAAGCATTAAGTAACTTTAATATAATAAATTTACCTTAACAAAATAAACAAATAAGTAAAACTTTTAAATAAAATTACACTATCCAACATTAATTTAAACAAGTTTTATACTTCAATGTGAAAGTAATAACTTCATCATGGTCTGTGTCTGAGGGTGGAAGGGCCTTTAGGAAAATAAGGTAGTATAATAACTCTATCAGTTTTGTGGATGAGAAAATATGCTTATAGAGACAAAAATTGATTTCTTCTACTTAATAGATAAATACTAGGAAAATTGGAATTCTTACTCATTTTTTTTCTTATTTTAATCTTATCTCTACTTGATAATTCTGCCCCTTCAGCATAAAATTGTTCTTCTATTATTTGTTTAGTTTGTTTTTCTATCTTTTTCCTCCATCAGCAAAATCATCTGCTATTTAAAAATTTCCCACTACTCCATATGAGAAAAGATAAATTTCCTTTACTTGAAAACCACACTAAAATGCCTTTTATTTATTTTAGGGAATTATATCATTACGTATATAACCAAAGAAATAAAACATAGCAATGCTCATTTGTTAATTCAGTAGTTATGCCCTCATTCCTTGCTTAGGGATGGACAAAGCCACTGCATTAACAAACAGAAATTAAAATATAGGCTGGTGTTAAGTCAGAAACTGTGAATGTTCTGGATTTAACCCTATTTAGACAATAAGAAGTTAGAAACACATATCACAAGGCTTTTGGGCCAGAGAAATAGAAGACATTTCATTACTCAGTTACTTATAGTAAAAGTGTCTAGAGTATTGTTTCCCTGAGTTCTAGTTCAGACACAGTTATTTGGTGAGAGCCAGACAGTATCTGTGCATATAGTAAGGTACATTACAGAAGAGCCTAGAAATAAAAATAAACAAACACATAATTCTGATCTTATATGGAGATTTTGGTGATCTGCTCATCCCCCTCTGGAGAGAAACTTTATCTTTACTCTGGAATATAAGCAAATCTACTCTGGGGAGGAGACAAAGAGGTATTTATCTTTACTAATTTGGACCATCTCTGGAGAGGAAGGAGTCTCTAAGAATTAACATTCCAGGATAATAATTCTTAGAGACTCCTCCAGTAAATGCCTTTGCTCAGAGGACCAGAACCATAGAAATATAAAATATTTGTGGAGAGTTGTCTTTGTCCTCTAGCAGTGGGTCTAGGGATTTCCTAAGTTCTGTATCCGTGTGTCCTTTTCTTGAGAGATGGTTTGGTTGGCATCTGTGTCAGAGGGTCTTGGAATCTGGCCTGCAGATTAAATCTAGCTCAGTGCTTGCTTCTTTTTCCAATTGTATGACTCTGGAGACTCTTCAGAACAAATATCTTTTCCCTCTTTCTACTGTCACTCATTCTGTGTTTGTTTTTTTTTGGTAGAACTCCACTGTTGGGTAAAGATTGACCCTTTCTTGGTCAACTGAAACTTTTTAACTTTGTCTCTAATTTTTTAACTAACGAGTGAACTATTCTTTGAATCCAAAGTAAATAGATTTTGTTGTTGTTGTTGTTGTTGTTGTTCATTCATTTATTTTATTAGCAATAACTCAGTGCCAGGTACCATATGATCACTGGATGTACCAAGATAAATACATTATAGCCCCTGCCCTAAAGAGGTTATAGTCTATTAGGGAAAGTCAAACTTCCAAATTAATTGCAATGTATTATAAGTATATGCTTGAAAGGTTGACTCAAGTGAGGTAGATTCAATTCTACCATGTGGATCAGAAAGTTTTTGAAGAGGAAATTAACCATGAAAGATGAAAGGTGTTGGCTTAATTGTAAAGAAGCTGAGAATTATGAAGAAAATGGTATTCCAGGGAGAACAGCAATGTAATCAAAACATGGAGGGAAAACTAAAAGTGACATTTGGAGAAGCATGAATAACTCAGCATGAAGGAATATGGAATTTGAAAAGTTAGAGAAGAAATAGTGCTAAAGACACATGTATATGTCAGAATATGAGGACCTTAAACATCATATGAAGGCATTTCTATCTTATTCTATGAACAGTAATTTTAAAACTTATTTTTTTTCAATAGGGAAATTATTTCTTCAATGGAAATTGTCTTGCTTGAGAATTTAAAACTACTGCTATAGATAATAATATACTTAAAGTGGTGATGGTGGGCAACACTTTACAATAGCAGCACTTACAAAAAGATTAGTCAAAGAGTGAAGAATGGATTGAACCAGTATATATATATGGAGAAAGAGATAATTGGAATATTTCAAGCAAGAAATGAAGAGGGGCTGGATTAAGGTAATACTTATGGAGATAGAAATATGGATATAAAATATTAAGTATGACTACTTGGATATGACCAGATAGGTTTTGGTATCAAGAGACTGTATGCTTCTTTAGGCTTTATTGAGGCAGGCATGGCTCCGAATTTTATTTACTTAGAATGACTGTGATGCTTCTGTAAGATGGATATATTAATAGTATGTCTCCCTCAGACTGTGGTGATAATTAACTAACACTTGGTAATACTACACGATTGATAAGTATTACTTTTATGATGATGATGTTATTATACTTAAGTAGAAATCCACTGTTGGTAAATGAATAACTGTGTGTGGGACTAGGAAGAGAGATTACATCTGGCCATAAAGAATTGAGAACAATCTGGATATGGTAGATAGTTTTACCCAATTCTTTCTAATTGGATCTTAGTGCTTGTTATTTTGAATTCTCATAATAATTTCTTCTTTAAGTCACTTACCTTAATTTTTGAACGAAAATCTCTGCTGGCAATGACTATGACTAACTCATTTGTATTCTCATGTGTGATTTGAATAAATTACACATTTAAAAAAGAGAGCTGAATAATTTGGAGGATAGTTTGTTGAGGGATGGTTTCTAATGGGTAGGGACATGGTGTTGTACGAAGAACTCAGTACCAGCATAAATATGCTTAAATTCTTTCCCAGTTTAGTCACTAACTGGCAGATGATGGCTATTGGATGATCATTACTTTCTTTACCTTTTACAGAACCTAAATTTTCTCATCTGTAAAATTCAGGGAGGAGAGAGGGTAAATCATATCATTTCTAAGGTTCTTTCCAGCTCAGTCTAAAAAAAAATCATAATAGGAGGATGGATCTTTTTGCAAGTTGAAGAATGTGAGGGTAACAGTTTAAGGGTGAGTGGAGTGATGGATGGGATGTCAGAATTGTAGAAGGGAATGAACTGATGGCAACATGCTCAAGCAAGGATGTAGTGAGCATTTCGGCAGCAGTGACATAAGATCGGATGCTAAAGTTAAAACGGATAGAGAGAAATTAAGAGTACAAGATAGAGAACATTTTCAAAAATAAGGGCAGGCACTAAGCTTTCTTTCAATTTTGGGGGACAATTAAGACCTGGCAGAATGGACCTATAGGGTTTTCTAATATTTTCTCAAGGCTCTTAAGCATGCAGAAGACTTTGAAACACCTTGCTCTTGATAAGTGATTTTTGTTTTCATTTGAGAATTAACAAGGTTATAGCAGGGATGATTACACTCTTCAGTGTCTCTAATGTTATGATTTGAAGAATAAAGAGAAAAACTAGAATGTAGGCATGACTTAATTTACTGAAAATTGAATGAGATAAGACACATCAACCATATGTTTCTGGAAAACAAAAACAAAACACTTAGGTAAAGAACCTTTCATTTGCACCTCTTCTGCTTCTTTTCTGTGGCAGATGCAAATTGAAGTAAAACACTTAGCACTTTTTTCAAAAGCCTGATTAAAGAGAGTAGTTATCTTTATATAAACAAACTACTCTAATGTAAAGTCATGCTAAATTTTTTGACCTTTATAATGAAATCAGTATAGATTTCTTGGTTTTAATTTAGAATCTCCTCTTTGGTTCATTATGCACGAATTAAGCTCCTTCCCATTAATGGGTTGTCTTCAAATTCAAGATGCAGATGAGAAAGAATTTCAATCCCCAGAGTATTACATGGCACTTGACTTCAGGAAGCTGTTAAAAACAAACACATGGGATTATTTTAATTTGGCATTTCCCTTGAGAAAATACCAACTATTTTGAAAAGTTTATCACATTCTATTGCTTAGGTGATAATGTCATAGCAGGAAAAGCATTGATGGACTATAGGAAGCAATAAGACGGATTCTCTGCTTCTCCTTCGGTTGGTCCAAGTGAGCAGGCTTTCCAAATAGAGTGATTGCCCTTGCAACTCATTCATGTGGTACCCAAGCTAATCATGACACCAAGTCCTCACAATGTTCAGCCTAGCTTAAGCTCAGTAATTGAGTTAAGGAAATGCTTGGGCTTGTATTTGTCAAAATGCTCCTGCTTTCCTCCTTAGGCATAATTTCTATGGGCAAAAAATTTAATGTGAGAGAGGAGAAAGGGAGGTTATTTCCTCGTTCTAACACAATTCTACTGGAGGAAGGGGTACAATTTTAGGTTGAATCTATATAAATCTTTAACACAAAATAGAAACTTTTCAAATGTAAGAAGCATGACTATAGAAACATATACCTTCTTCCATAATTATGTGTTTGGCACCATGTGCTTGATGAGTAGGTTCAGTAAAAAAATTAAGCTTAAAGGGCACCTGTGTTTGAACATTTATTTAGAATATGTGAGCAGTAGGCTCATCTACAAGTTGAAATATCAGACAGTTAAAATACAAGGGAAAGAATTGGAGTTTAAAACAATAATGATCATTTCTAAGGAAAATCATTTAGAGAAGTGATGGTCAAGTTAATCTATTAACATTTATTTCTTATTATAACAATAACAAGAAGTATAAATTAAATCCAAGATATTATTTTTCTTTTAATTGGCAAAAATTTTTATAGGAAATATTATTGGCCAAACAGTTTTTTTAAAAAACATTATCATACATTGATGTTAATTATGAAAATTGGCTCAATGTCTAAAAGAGAGAGTAATGATTATTAAAATTATCAATGCATGGGTACTTTGATCCCATGGACTGTGACTTCACTGGGGCGTGAATCCAGGACCTTTTGAGTGTAAAGCAGATGTCCTAACTGCTACACTATGGAACCACATCCCATAATAAACATTTATGGAAGCATTTCCTTTCATTTTACGTTATATATTCTTAATGTAAAATTGCTTAGTCAAAGGGTGTACATTTATTTAGGATACTTGTAGTCTACAAAAATGAAGTGCCTAGCTCATTGGTACCCTTTCTCAACATTGATTGGTAAAGTGCGACATTTCATAATTATTTTAAATTATTGATTTAAGTATTTATTCATGTGTTCATTAGCTATTTGCATTTCCCTGTGTGTGTGTCCGTGTGTTTGTTTCCACGTACTTTTCATTTATTAGGAGATTTTAATACTTTCTCTATCAAATTTAACCATTTTATTATATAATTTAAACCATTTTATTATATAATTGTAGTTAGTAATCCTTTAGTCAATATTTATTACAAATATTCTGATCTTACTTTTCTTAAAAGGTCTTCCATTATTTTGACACTTTTAAATTTATTCATCAATTAAGATTAGATGTATATTCACCTCTATTTTCTTCTATATTTTATCAATTGATTTTTAAAAATATAATTTGTTGAGACTATAACGAGGCAAAAATTAAGACTGATTGATTGTTTTTCCAAATATAAACCTTTTCTATAATTCTTTAAAATTTTTTTTTTAATGGTAGAAGGATTTTCATCTTTAAATGGGGATATTTGGGTATCTCCATCCAGGTCCTGGCAATCTTAGAAAATGTCCTTTTTCTTTGTAGTCAGATAGTCACCGCCTCAATTTATTAGATCTTGGCTTTGATTTTTGATAAAGATGTAAAGTAAAATGATTTTAAATCTTTCCTACTTTTTTTTTCTATTTTTAGCTATTTGTTTCAAGGTCTAATTGTGCATGGGTCTTAGATATGACTTTAGTCGACTTCATCTGTATTATAGATGTAATTCTACCAGGATTTGGCAATCTGTTGATTAATATTTTTTGTTTCTAGTGGTGTTCTTTCTCTTTCATGGCTTTTTGATGGGAAGTGAAAAGATAGTCCATTATTTAATTTATTCAGCAACTTTTTATTGTGTGCAAACTCTGTGTCAGGTATGTGCTACCATTAGTACTGATGCTACAGCAGCTACTATTGCAATTGCTTATTAAATTTATAAGATTTATCATGTGCAGGGTATAGCTTTATATATGATATCTCAGTTAAGGCTTCATACTACTGTATGAGGACAGTCTTACTGTCTCCTTCTTAAAAATGAGAATATAGAGGTTCAAAATATTAAGCAACATGCCTTATCACACAGCTAATAAATAGCAGAATCAGATTGAAATCAGGGCTTCTTAAGTGTAAAAGTCGGATGCTTAAATATACTGCTAGGTTCTCTAGATAAAAAGAGAAACAATACAGAATCTCTGTCCTCAAGGAGTTTATGATTTAGTGAAGTGAGATTTATATAAATACACATTCAATAAAATGTTATATGTATGTGATTAAAGTTTGTAGTATAGTAGCTTTGAGGAGTTGAAGTATCTGAATATTTAGACAAAGGGTTATCTAATTCACTGATACTCATTTAGTCAGCTGCATCTGCCATATATATGGTAACAGGTGGACATAAGACTTAATGGTAATATTAGGCTTTAGAAACTTTCAGAAAGTAAGTTATTTTTGTATAACAAATCCCTGGATGAGCTAGAGATATTATTAGAACTGAAAGGTCAAAAAAAAGTCTGTCATATTTATTTTATTTTATTAATTTTAGTTATCATTCATTGGTTAATTTATCTTTAAATTTTAATCTAGATATTTTCCTGTAAGATGTACTCATCATTACAATGCTGAATTTATGCTATATTTTGTCACTTAAGGAAAGTATACATGGACTTAGGCAATCCATCAGAAAACTAGCATGTCTTGGTATGTCACTCTCCAGATGAGAAATTAGGGATAGCAAGATAGCAGTTGTCAAAAGGATTAACTTAGTTCAATAGATGTTACTGTCTGTAGATAATGGCTTACAGAGTATAATATTTTTTTGGGACTGGCAAGAAAAATAATACTTTTTCAGAAGAAAATATTGAGATTTTCTACAATTTTCCCATTTAATTTTGAGAAAACGAGCAATTTTATGTACATACATGACAATTGTGCCACAAAACTACCCCAACTTGGATTCTGAACATTTGGCAAAAAAGGACAGAGGCAAATTTTCTCCTTGCCACATGAAACTGCTGGCAGTTCATAAATTTGCCAAATGATTATCAGAGTAGATTTCTTGAATCAGTATTTTTTAAAATGCACATTCCTAATTTCTACTTGGGTATATAAAATCAGAATTTCTATAGGTAATTCAAGAAAATTTGCATTTTTAATGAACACTGCAATTACTTATATGCCCTAACGTTTGAGAACTAATAACACTATGCTTTAGGTCAATTGTTTATGCTATGCACCTTAGTCATGTGATTGCTGCCCTGCTTTTGCCCCGGAATTAAAATCAAGTTAACTAATAGAAAAAGAAAATTTTTTACTTTGCTGATCAGTGGGATTTATACATAGTTTTGTGCTTGGAAATCCTAAAAGCTTTAGAATATATGTTCTGAATCCTGGGACAAGTACTGTTTGTTTACCTTTGAATAACACAGATTAAAACCCTTCGAGTCCACTTACACATGGATTTTTTTTCAACAAATATTGTAAATATATTTTCTCCTCTCTATGATTTTCTTAATGACATGTTCTTTTCTCCAGCTTGCTTTATTATAAGAATACAGTATGTAGTACATCCAACATATAAAATATGTGTTAATCGAATGTTTATGTTATCAATAAGGCTTCTGATCAACAGTAGGCTATTAGCAATTAAGTTTCTGGGAAGTCAAAAGTTATTCAGGGATTTTTGACTGCACGGAGGTTGGGCCCAGTAATTCCCATGTTGTTCAAGGGTCAACTGTATTTCTATTTCCAGGCTCCCTCCCACAATGTCTAGGTTTTTTTTGTTTGTTTTGTTTTGTTTTGTTTTGTGTGTGTCATCTGACCCCAGGGCATTGACCATGGAGATTTTATTTTCCATGGCTATAGTCTGCTTTCTCATCAGTCTTATCAATCTAATGCTTTAAAAGCTGTGATGATGCTGGAGAGACTATCCTTAGATCAGAATCAACTGGAAGTCAGGCATTTGGAGATCAAAAATGCTATCTTAATTATTGATAAAAGCTTAGTTTAGGTATACAGCCAAATGGGCTTTTGAAATATTGAACCAGAGTGTAAGAACTACTCACTCAGTGGCAGAGTGAAAACCAGCAGCCCCCTGGGGGTCTACCCCTGTGATGAGGAAAAACCATGCATTCTTCTTACTGGGAAAATGGCTCCACAATAAAGAAAGAAAGTGAATGCAGAGCATGCCTAGTATATTTTTTCATCATTAATCAATCAATAAGAACTTCCTTCTCCTATGTGTTCAAATAATAGATAGAATGGAAAGAGAAGCTAGGAGTATTACATTAGATTGGTCCATCTGTTTTAAAATATGAGGAGTAGAAAATAAATATAACTGCTTATATATTGTCCTGGGTCCCCCGCCTTGTTGTCAGTTATCCTATGATTAATGTTACCCACTTTGCTATAAGCTCACACTCTGTCATTTCTAAAGTGATATTCTATCTTAGTGAAATTCCTAAGATGTTCATATGTAACTGTTTATTGAGTTTTTAGTGTGTTCCTGGCCCTGTTCTAAAACTTCTATAAATATCTATTAACTAACTCATTTAATTTTTATAAGTTCATAAAGTTGGAGATATACACAAGAAGTATTACATTATAGATTTTACAGATGAGGACACAGATAAAGTTGTTAAATAAGTTGCCCAAGGCTAAAATCCAGTATGTTAGAATCATAATTTGAACTCCAGAAGTCTGGCTCCAGCATTTGATTTTTGATCACTAACGTATACCACATCTAGGACTGAACATTGTAATCATTACCTATTTATACTACACCTATATTTGTGATCGTTTGGCTCTTCTCCAAGACCACCACCACTGCCTGCTATGCCCAGTGTTCTCATTAGCTCTATTTCCCTCTCCACATTCTTTTTACCCTTCACATGCTGTATGACAGGGATCTCATGGTTGTGCATTATTAAATCATTGATGAAAACAAAAATAAAAATAAATATTAACAATAATAAAAGCTAATTAAGGGAATAATTTTTTAAAAAATAAGTGTGAGACATATACTAAAAATTACAAACAAAGATCTAAATAATGGAGAGACATTCTATATTCATGTATAAAACAGTTAATATTATAAGATGACAACTCTTCCCAAATAGATCTATAAATCTAACACATTCACACTGAAATTTAGGTTGACTTTTTTTTTAAAGGCATTGACAAGCAGATTCTAAATTTATGCAGAAATGCAAACACTTAGAACAGTTAAAGCAATTTTTAAAAAGAAATAAAGTTAGAGGACTTTTATTTCTCAATTTCAAAACTTATAAAGATAGAGTTATTAAGACTGATACTGGTATAGGTTAGATGTATAGATTAATAGAATAGAATTGAGAGTACAAAAATAAATCCTTATAATTATAGCTAATTGATTTTTTAATAAAGATGCCAAAGAAATTCGTTGAGGAAAGGATAGCCTGTTCAACAAATATTGTAAAAATTAATGTGTACTGATATGCAAAAAGGTAAACTTATATACTCATCTTACACTGGTCATAAAAATTAACTCAAAATTAATCATAGACTTAACCATAAGTTCTAAAATAATAAAAAAATTTAGAAGAAACCGTAGGGAAAAATCTTTGAGACTTTGGGATAATTAGACATTTTGAGGGGAGTAATACACCAAAAGCAAGCCCATAGAAAAATAAATGATAAATTAAACATTGTCAAAATTAAAATTTTTGCCCTTCAAAATACACCATTAAAAAATTAAAATAAAGCAACATGCTAGAAGGAAATATTTTCAAACACACATTTGATAAAAGACTTGTATGATAGGAATAGACATTTCACCAAAGGGAATATGTGAATGGCTAGTAATCAAATGTGAAACACTCAACATCATTAGTCATTAGTGAATTGCTAATTAAAACCACAACGAAATACCATTTAATACCCAGTGAAATGTCCATAATTAATGACAGGCTATAAAACATTTTCGCAAAGATGTGCAGAAATGGGAATCATCATGTCTTGCTGGTGGGAATGTAAAATGGTGCAGTTGCTTTAGAAAGTACTTACTCAACAGAAATGAAAACACATATGCACATAAAGACTTGCACATAAATGTTCATAGCAACATTATTCATAATGATCAAAAACTAGAATTATTAATCTAAATGACAATAAACTTCTGAATAAATAGGCAAAATATGGTCTCCACGTAATAGAATATAATTTATCAACAAAAATATTCAATCATAATACTTGGTACATCATGATAAATCTCAAAAACATTATGCTAAGTGAAATAATTCAGACATTAGACCATATTTGTATGATTCTACCTATATGCAATGTTCTAAAAGGCAAATTTATAAGCATCAGAAAGTAAATTAGTGGTTTCCTGGGACTGAAGGAAAAAAAGAGGCTTCACTGTAAGTGTATATGAGGGATCTTATTGGGGGATTGAAAATATTCAAAAACCGGTACATGGTGATGGTTGTACCATTCAGTAAAATTACTAGATGGCATTGATTTTATAAATTTGAAATACATGAATTTTATGACATGTAAAATATACCTCAATAAACTGTGAAGAATAAAAATGTGAACAATTACATCTTGAGTTGTGTGAACGTGCTTTCTGGCTGGTGGCCAGGATAGATAGGCTGTACTGGCATGTTTTTTAGAATCTCATGGGTCTGGTCAAGTTTTATGATATGCAGATGGTGCCCAATTTACTATGATTCAACAAATGGTTTTTCAACTTTACAACGGTTATAGTGATATGCATTTAGTAGAATCCATACTTCTAATTTTGAATGTTGATCTTTTCCTGGGTAAATGATATGCTACTCTCTCATGATGCTGGGCAGTGGCAGCAAGTGGAAACTCCCCATCAGCCACATGATCATGAGAGTAAACAACTAATATTCTATAGCGTGCTGTGTCGCCAATGGTTTTCGAATATTGTGTTTCATCTTTTTGCATCTCATCATGTCTACAAAACACCCAGCTGTGTCTCTCGTTTCTGCCGAAAAGAGGAAGACAATTACTCTTGAAATGAAACTCAAGATGATTGCCAAATTGTAGTGTTCTGAGCACGTTTAAGGTAGACCAGGCTAGCTATTATGTTTGGTAGGTGAGGTGTAATAAATAAATATTTGACTTACAGCATTTTCAATTTGCAATGGGTTTATTGGGATATAATCCAATTGTAAGTCGAGATGTATCTGTATAGTTACTCTGATCTGCTAAAGAGTAACAATCTGTATGAAAGAGAAGATGGTGCTTCAGAGTTCTGGCCAAATGGCTTCAAATTATTGATAAATGTTGTCAATTGGAAAAAAAAGATAAAACTAGACATTTCAGTTTTGTCAGGGGCCTAGACTTACATCTGAATTCGTATAACATTTTAGTTAGCTTATTTCCATTCTCTCTCTCTTAGAATAAAGTACTTGAGAATTTAAAATAAATAGTTATAACATGAGTGGCTTTACAATAGAATCTAAATGGATCCCTTGGGAGGAAACACAAAGACCATAATATATTGTTCTCATTCACTTAACACTCAGCCTCAAGCTTAACAAGGTCTTTCTTATTAAAAGGAGGTTTGGGACAATTTATCTCTCTAGAAACTTAAAAAAAAAAAGCATGTTTAAGATCACTTGAAAAATTCTGACAATCTTCAGGAACAATATAGCCTGCTCTCTTTCATTTTAGGTACAGTAAGTGATAACAGTATTTTAGTTCTTCATGACATTCATTTAAAGCTCTATAGTCTATACCAGATATCAACTTGTTAATTATTCCTGAAGGTTAAATAACAATGATGAATTTTCTGAGTGACTTTTCCTAAACCCAGAAAAACTGTGATTGCTTTATATATTATATTTTCAACTTAATTTCCACAGAGAGAATCTCTGGAGAGCAATACATTTCACTGCTAGAAAACAAAAATGATGAAAAAAATCATACAAAGCATATCAAATGGACATTAAAGTAAAAAATGTGTAACACACAACTATCAAAATACATCAAGACATGTAAAACATTTCTGGAAAATGTGTTAAAAGAGATAGGACTACTCTTTTCAAAAATCTCCCATGTTTTTGGTAAACACTATGTGACTCTGGCAGCCATGCTTGAATAGTTGTCAAGCAGCCAGTAATTACTGGGTTACTAGTTTTAGCATGCTCTTGAGATTAGAAAGAGCCAGTAGGACACTCAGTTTCAGATAAGAGAACTGTTGAGATACCAAGGCTACAAAGGATGTGCCACAGAATAGCTTCATAGCTATTGTGAAGTGTATAAAGCACCTTTCAACAATTCCTTATTATGAAAGATCTGCTTGACTTCCTCCCAAGCCCCTGGTGCCAGAATCCAACAGCCTGGAACTCTCTTAAAGCATCTGCCAGAAATTAGATCAGATTCTACCCAGAGAATGCTGAAACATATGAACAGTGCATTTCAGTAGCCAAGAGACAAAATACAGGAAGGACATAAATATAAATTTAGTAGCTGTCTGAAAGAAAATACCCCTGCATATCTTTCCAGCTGAGGAAGAAGAAAGAGAGTATAGGAGAATTTTACTGTTTCTTTATCTACAACACTTGGTCAAGAAACCTTGCTTTTGATCAAGGTAGCCAAAGCACAAATATATTTGCAGGGGAAATCAAACCAGCAGAAAAATAGTAGATTACAAAGAAAGTGAATGGTGATATCAGCAATAAATACAAATTATGTTCTTCGGTGACTCATTTGGACTGCTAAATCTTTCTGTGCCTTAATTTGTTCATCTGAGAAATAGGAATACATTTTACTTAATAATTCAGATGTTGCATGTATTGGTAATCATTTGTTAAAAAACACGGGAAACTAATTTCAGATAAAAATATATGCAGACATTACTCATATTTCATGTACAGATATTAATGTGGAGGAAATATTCATACCTGTTAAAAAATGTCGAGCACACAATAGTTTGCTCTTGGGCTCGTGAGAAGAATATTTTACTGAATTATTTTTTCTCTTTAATTAGCAACTACTTATGCCCCTTTGCTTGATATCTGGAGACAATAAAGAAGGACAAGAGATTTTTACTGAAACCCAGGAGTATAAAATTTTTTTGAAAATAGAAATGACAAATATAAGTGATGTGTGATTTTTAACCTGAGGATAAAGGCCAAGAGCAATAACACCACAATGCCGTCACATAGTGACATTTTGGTCACCATAATTTGTAGATTAAAATGAGACAGTGTGTGTAATGTCTGGTTCAAAAAGAATATTCAGGAAAGGGTAATTCCCTTCCATTAAAAGACATTTTTAAATTTCTTTGTAGCATATATTAAGACCAAGAGTCACTTACCGGTGTGACTCGTCTATCTCTCTCCCCACCTTTCTATCCTTTTCTTGGAGACTTTGAAGGAGACAAGACAGAGGAAGAAGCAGAAAACCGGAGGTCGAGAGCCTTTGTGCTTAGCTTTGCTTTGGTCACTGGTATGGAATGAGTAGACCTCAGTAGACCACAGATCTCGTTATTGTTCTAATAGTTTTTTAAATAATTCCATGAGTTGTGGGTGTCCCTTCTTTTTTTTCTCATACTTCAAGCACCAGCTTTAACGTACTCTGTGAGGCCTTCCATGCATTCTTCTTCGCAAATCAAGTCTCTGCACACATTTAATGTATCATGACGAGTTTGGACATATGCACATGCCTGTGGTTCCATCACCGCAAGATGTTAAACATATCCATCACCTCCAAAAGCTTCCTTGTGTATGTGTGTTCTGTTGGTAAGAACACATGAGATATATTCTCTTAACATATTTTAACGTATACAATACTATATAGTTCGCTATAGGTACTATGCTGTACAGCAAATCTCTAAAACTTATTCTTCTTGCATAACTGAAACTTTTAAGTTTTTGTTCTTGTCCTACTCTCTTCTGGAGTAAGGATGAGAAAAAAAAGAGTAATAAAAAGAGTCACAAACTTTTTTTTTTGCTGACAAAGGCTCTTGAAATAAAGGAATGTGGCACAAAGTACTAATCATATTGCTAATTTAAGTTAATTACAACCTATTATTCTTTATCTCTTCGTTGAAATTTTTGAGTTCAGTGTCTCCGAGATCTTGCTTTAACATTAAATAAGACAAAATGCACAGTGGTTTCATTTCACCTTTGACTTTAATATGAAACAATGGCTTTTAAACATTCTCACATGGAAAATTAAACTGTAGTTGTATATAGTTTTCCTTGTTTTACCAAATATCTCTAGTTTTAGGTTGTAAGCAGTCAACAATTTTTGTTTGATATAAATCTACAATATGAAATCCAGAACAAACAAGTAATTCGGCTTCCCTTTCTGTCCCTTCCCTTCCCTTCCCCTTCCTTCCTTTTCTCCTCCCTTCTTTTCTTCTCTCTTCCTTTCATCATTCATTCATAAAATATTTCCATATCTGACAAGGAAAAAGAGCTTCTTAAATTGTTGCTAAATAGATAAAGGGATAATTTTAATTCTTAAAACAGTTCTAAATGGTAAATATTATTTTACCAGTTTAGAAAGCAAGGCTCAGATAAGTTTAGCGAGACAAAGTTCACAGGAATATTAGAAATAGGATTTTTATTAAACCCAGCTTTTATTTTCCTCTTAACCCTATTATCTTTTCAGTTTGCCACACCACCTCAACAACCCCTCTAAAGATGCATGAGACAAATAGATTTTTTTTCTCTAAAGAGGCCATTTTTCATCGGATTTCATGATAGCCTTGTCATTGACCTGCAATTTTCCTAACCTAAGAGATAATAATAGATTTTTAATCTATGCAATATAAATTTACAACCACTCTGGCAGTTTGAGAATTATAACTATTCAATTTGGGTGTGTAATACTCCATTCACACAAACATATATACCATGCATGTACACATACACACATACACACACAGTTGTTTGATTGATTTTACTATTCCTTAGTGTATAGCATTGTCTTCTAGATCCTACTCTACCATTCGTGAGTGTTCTGTCTGACTAAAAAGATGAAAAATCTATGACTCCAAAATAAACTTGTCCTTGGTTAACTTCAGAGGTGACTCTAGCAGAAAGAGAAGGTGGCATGGGCTGCTGAGTGACACTGACAGATTTGAGGACTATTAGTGCACTGTTAAACAATTTTTACAAATATAGAGATATGTGCTAAGACATACTTTAGAAATAATGAATTATTAATTTTTATTCATATAGGTAATATGTATGAATGAATAAATTAGAATGCATATGTTTTATGAAGAATTGCCACAGGTTCACTGCTTACCTCGTGCGCTCATTCTAAGCATCTGACTTTAGTTGTTATTTGAAACTGCTTGTTTCACATGTATAATACCTGAAGGAATTATTTTTCTTGGGATCTATGCCAAAAAAAGAATATCTTTATAATGGCTCAACTTACAAAGTAGAATGACCCCTCTATATTTACTGTTATTAATATAGTTATTCATAGAACAATCTATGTGTCCCAGTTAACTAGCATATTGTTGGAATTCTTAGACAGTACATTAGCTAGAACTTTTTTTGTTTTTATTAGCTTAAGCAAAAATGAGGTATTTATCAAAAGAAGCACAATGTGTATTAGAAGATAAGGCAGGAGTATAGTTGAGCACCAAGAACTATTGATACTAATGATTTGAGTGCAGTCAAAATTCTTTCTCTTTATTTCACCTAAACATAGTTTGAATACCAGCTTCCATCTTTTCCCTTTGCTCTTGCCCCAACAATCCCTCCAGATTAACTATTCTGCTTCTCCGTTCCTCATGGTGCAGTTTTTGAGATTCTCATGTTCTCTGTTTTTCAGTTTCAGTCCAAATTTTAGGGGAGGGCTTTGTTGGCTAGACCTTAGTCACGTTCCCATCCCTGGACTAAACATGTCTGCCAAGGAGTCATATTGTCAGTACTGACTTTGTTATTATACATGTCACTGTTAATATAAAGCGACTTGGAGTAAGTGTATGTTGTGGTGGGGGCGTGGGTTTTTAATTCCCAAAGTGTAGAGAGGAGCAAAGATGTGTAGTTACTCACCATGTACAGGATTGATTAGATGAATTTCTCTTTCCTGCCAAGCATTTTTGAGGTTTTGCTTTAATTTTTTTTCTATTCACTACTCGAAAAAAAATTATTATCGTGAGAAAGTGACATTATTTTCTATGTTGCACTGTGCTTGCTCTTTCTGATATCCTCACCCTTAATTTCACCATTACTGTTGCTATGTGAGCATTTACTGCCTTGCAGTTTCATGAGCAGTAAATTAGACAATTTATTCTCTTTGTCTTCCTGAAAATCTTAGGTAGCAAATTGTTTCAATGGGGCTTTGATTTAATTGTTGAGCTTTTGCGTGTTTGTTAAGTTCTTTCCTTAGATATTGGTGTTCTTTTTGCTCAAATAACATGATCTACACTCGAGTACACAAGTCAAATTCTCGCATGCCTCCCTGGGATTCTTCCCCTAGAGTTCTATTTATTCTCTCTGGGAAATTGATCCCTTGTTTCACTGCTGTTAGCACTATCAACAGTGGCTTTGGCAGGTGTGTGGCAGGTGGTCTAATATCTGCCATCTGTGATTGTCACCAGCTGTAGTAAGAAGGACCCAAATGCATTCACAGCTGGTATAAACCAAAGCCACCACAATGAATATTTATATTACTTATATATTTATATGTATATTATTCGTATATAATGTAGATATATATAGTAACTGGCTTTATATCAATTTTAATATAATAGAAGAATTTCTCAGAAATTTTATAGTTTTCTGCGACAGATACATGTCTACCATATTAAGAGAGGCACATATTTTTGCCTTTTCTGTAAGACATTAATCTAGGTGGCAGAGTCTAATTACGTAGCAACTGGGCTTCCTGTCCCCAAAGAAGGCTGCTCTGACAGCCCTGTTTGCAGTGTGTTCTGGATCAGTGCTCACAGGGAACAAGCTTCCTAGCTGCTCTCCTTTTCTCACCCAAATGATATCAACTGTTAGATAAATGTGTCAGTGGAAATTATGGTGGTTTAGCAGAAACCTGAGAAAACTCCTCTCATGAATATAAAATACCATTGGTGGAAGCCTAAACCTCTATTTCTTAATAGAAATAGGAGTCATTTGGGAATAAGTGCTATTTGATGCTTTGTAAATTGTGGGCATTAAAAACGACAAATATCCTCAGAAGCTTTTTTTCCTAAAGATATGGCATAAATCTTTCTTTTTGATAAAAAACAAGGCTGACTAAACTAAAGAATCCAAGTTTCTAATTTTACACGAGCATATTGGCTTGTACGGAACAATTTTGCAAATAACATATCTTTCAATTTGCCGTTGCTTAGGTGATCAATTCTAGAAAGATCGATTCTTTCACACATTGTCTTTTCTACTATGACTCGAACAAGGGTCAACAAAAGAGCTGGAAGAACTTTAATTGTAACTATGTGAAGAAGATAACTAGTATAGTAACTTGTTCACTTTGGAAAGGAAAAAAGGCATTTCTTAGAGATATAATGGACATAATACATACAGAAGAAAATCCCACTAATAACTATAGGAAAATAGGAGTTGAAACATTGACAGAAAAAGACAGTGATTACCTGTTTAATGACACAGGCAGTTCCTTTCTTTGATCACAGGAGAGCACTGTTCATCTATGAAACGTTTTGTTTTAAGGAAATAATTTGTGATTCAGAAGAGATTTGATGTGGCAAATTATATAGCCCTTATTATTGAATCATAGCTATAAAAGAGAAACACAGTGTTTTCATAGATTTTATAAGCTGTCAGTGTGCTTATCTTGAAATCAGTTGGCAAAGATGTACATATATGAATCTTTCTAGTGCATACATATGACTCTGAAAATCCCCAATAATATGCAAGATGTATTTCCTCTCATAAATGTAAGTAATATATGTCATGTTTTGTAATTTAAGTTTTTCATTTAGGAACTTAACTAAACTAAAACCAGTAACACTTAGCACAAATATTTAGTAAATACAAGTATCCAAAACAACCTATGAACAGTCCCCGTGGATTTATGCTTCTCAGTCAAGGAATATTATGAGATTATATTTCAAAATGTTTTATCCTTTGTAAGAATCAGGGGCATTTAGCAAAAGATGTGATTGTTTCTTATGAAGTCATTTAGCAAGAGATGTGGCCATTTCTCACAAGAGCCATGAACAAGGAATGTTATCTTGAGAATTATTTGTATCAATTATATAAGAACATTGTAGTATTTCTAAATCATTTAATTTGCAGATGGCAATGCAAAGGTTTACTTCACTGCTTTAAATTTATCATATCAAAAATTCTAGATAGAAGTTAATTTGGTGAGTATAAACTGTTGTTATTTATCACTCTCTAAAATTAAATCTCCATATAATCAGGAGATGACTAGGAGAGTAGCTTGAGGTTACAAATCCATCTTTCCTTTTCCCCTCAACCTATATTCCCCTTTTACCCCCATTTCTTTCTCCAGCCTGGATTTTCAGCTTTCATGGCCACAAAATTGATTTTTTCTATACCTGAAATAGCCATTGGTATTTTACAAATTTATAAATCAGTTGATGAGATGAAAGTCCAAACCTCTCCACCTCTGTATCTGTCCAGGAGCATAAGAGAGGAGTGTTTCTTAAAATTCTCTGGTGTACCCCATTGCTAATTAAAAATACAAACACACATTATCTAAAGCAGTTAGAAAAGATTAAGCTCTCTGTTCGTTTGCAATGAACACTGCTGAAGCCCCCTGTTTTCTGGTCTTGCTCATTCATTTAAACAAACATGCAGTACTAAGCAGTGAGCTTTAAGTTCCCTCAAGGCTAATTTTCCTCAAATATTTTATTAGCAAAATCCTACATATTTGTAAATCTGGAAGTGCTTAGAGTGTTAATTTAAATGCAGATGTCTTGTCCTAGGTAGATATAGTCTGAAAGCAGTAGATGAAGAATGTCTGCTGATAACATTTTATTCATGTAAAACCAGCCAGAAGAAAAGTAGGAAATAAATATTCTTAAAAAACTTTACTGATCGTTAATTTCTAGTTGTGCCTTTCAACAGATACCATCATCATATTGTGGACTTATGTTTATTTTCAAAGGGCAATGATCGGTACACTAAATTATCTTAAAATTTTTCAAAACATCTAAAATTTCAAACTTTTAAGCCATAAAATGCATATCTGAACGGTGTCAAAGGCAATTTTATGAAAAAAGTAATGCATTTTTGAAGAAAATTACCAGTATCACGGTATTAGACACAAACAATGCTAAGAAACTTATTAAAATAGATGAATTGTGTGTTCTCAAATCTAAAAGGATACTTTTCTTGATATGATATAAGCAAGGGGAATAATTAAGATACATTTCAAACTTCTCGATCCCTTAATAATTGTGAAAGATGATATAATTATAATTCTGAGAATAAAGCAAGAAAACCGTATGGAAACAAACAAAAAAAAACCAAAAAGGATTTCTATATATAGCAAAGGCTCCATTATTATGCCAAAAAAGATATACGTTAAAGACAAGCATATATCATTTGTTCCAAGTCTAACTAAAAGGAAGAGAAGTTTTTTCTGTTTCCATTGAATTGGACTCTGTTGCAGAAGTTTCTGCTTTTAAAATATAAATGGAGTTACTTTCCCTTTGAAGTTGTTCAGTGGTTTTCTATAAATATACTTTCAAAGCACTTTTCAATACTAGAGTCTCTTTTTCTCTTTACAAGAAGTATAGATAGGAGGAAAAGCAGAGGAGAGTTTCTGCAATCTTCATGAAGTCTTGTCTGCTTCCGAAGTAGAGTCTAAACTTGCCAGTGAAGGAGCTGAGTCTCTGCTGCTTTTTTCCCACTAGGAGGACACCTTCAAAGTCCTCTTTGCTCTATCATTTTCAAACTATATAGCAATGTAGAAGGTGTTGCCTAGCTGCGAACACTTCTCTTCCATAATTTGGCCTAAATTTGCTGGAGAAAAAAAAATCCTGGGAATGAGGCATACCCACGCTCTCCACTACAGCTCTTGCCTTGTTAAACACCAATGTATGTCAATAGGTAAGAATGGTCAGCACTTGTCATGATGTGAACCACACAGGCAATCCGCGAGTGACGGCACTTCAGAACAGTGCAGATACATGGTTAGTGATGCATTGTACTACTAATTTGTTGAATTTAAAGAGCTTTTCGTGGTAAAGTTCCTATACGTGTATATGGTAAACTGTTGATTTTAAATAAAAGAATAGGAGGGATAAAGCATTTGCTAACGTTTACACCAAATTTTTAGCAGATCTTGTATATAATAAGGCAAGGGGACTCTGTTGATAGGGTGAAAAGCAACATAATGATTACAGCGGGGAAAAATAGGGTCATTGTTTTGAATGTTATATCTGATGACATCTTTTAAATTTTGAGCAAATGGAAATGCTACAGTAATAGAACAAATGATATGGACTGCCATACTAGTATATTAAGAGCATTATCTCTGTGTTAAACTGCCTGATTTGTTTCTAATACTGGATCTGCCACTAACTAGCCATGTAATCTTTGCAAAGTTTTTCCTTCTGGTCCTTCTGCCTCCATTTCTTCATCTGTAAAATGAATGTTCTAATAGTATCTAGCTTACGGGGTTGTTTTATAAATGAAATGGAATAATGCAGTTTTAAAAAAGTGCCACTCCCCAGGAATATGGCACACAGGACTCAGTAGATGTTATTTTTATCGTTATCATGTCTATGCACTTAGTATCACCTAAATATCTGTTCGGTTTTCTGAGTTACTCTATGTTTTTACAAATTAGACTTTATAGCTTATGATGTATATCTTAGTTGTCTTTGTATTGATTTAAAACATAAATGCATAGTTTCAAAACACAAATGCATAGTTTCTTTGCAGCAGTCAAGAGGTTTTTATAAGAAAATTTGTCATTTTCTTATTTTTCTTCTTTCCTTCACTGCTTTCCTCCCTCACTCCCGCTCTTCATTCCTTCCATGTATATAGTTCTCTTGTAAAGGCCAAATATGACTGTGAGCCATTCCTGAAAACGACGTGATGTAGTGAAAATGCTTCTGCTGTAGGTGACCTGGCTTCAAATTATGCTCCTGAGGATCTTAAACAAATCGCTTCATATTATCTGATTCTCATTTTTCACCTGTAACATGTGAGAAAAAAGACACCCATTTTTGAAAGAATGTATGTAAATGGCCTGACAGGTAACAACCATGAAAATGTTGTTATTGGTACTATTATTTTTCTTTCAGTGTTTAGAATTTTTAGACTATTTTTCCTAGTATTCCAAAGTAAGTTATCACAGGTTACTGTATCAAGCACAGGAGTAGATATATATTTAGAACTTTCGAATAGATCACACATCAACATTGGTTCTAAGGGCTTACTATGCTGGTTTAGTCAGGACACTGTGGATGTCTGTGCTGTTTCCTGTACTTGGGAATTCTCTACTCAGAGATGTAGCATACTGTATCTTGTGCCTAGGCCTCTAGAAGGCGGCCTCTTTTGAAAACAATCAGACATTTTTTAGGGGAGTATATGACGATGTAACCTAATACTCTTGCTGCAAGATGGTGCCTTTCATGACATTTCTTGCTTATTGAAAACACAGCTGAGTAAAATTTATCAAGGTTGCCAAAATGTCTTTTTCTGGATGGTGGAAAGATCCCCATGAGTTCATGGAGGATGCTTCGGAAGATCTTCAGAAACTCTTTCTGTGGGCCTTCCCGTTGCTATGGAAACCCTGAAATACCATGGGGTATATTTTACTGATCATGTTATATTGGTGACCATCTAATTTCTGCTTCATTTGTGAGGGCTGGTAGCAGTCTGAATCAGGCCATGAATAACTACAGCAGCAGCTTCTGATAATAGAACTTCTACTTTAGATTCCATTTTACAGTAATGGATTTGACCTCTTGAATTCTCTCAGGAAATAGGCGCAGTTCGGCTGCGTCAAGAAAAAAAGGCATTTTATGGGCCGTACTAAATAGTTAACATAGACCAACCACCCATTCGCTGTACTATTTTGAAGTCTTCCTTAATTCTTTTTCATCACAGAATTACATTTTTAGGAACTGGAGAATAAGCATATTATACTAGCTTCAAGGAATCCCTCAAAGCCTCTGATATATAGTTGCAAAGGATGTGAAGACATCCTTTGGCCTTCTCCAATGTGTTTCATTTAAATTGATGTTCAAATAGTTCTGGACATCATTAAATACAGAATTATGAACTTTTAAAAAGACACTAGAGCTGTTTAGAAATAGTATATTTTGTAAGGATTTAACTAAAAGTCAGGGAAAACTAATATAAATTGCAGTTAAGATTTACTTGTCTTTCACTGTAGATGAATCATGTAGAGAAGGTACAGGAGGCAGGGGGAAGATAACAGGTAATTAATATCTAAATGCAAGTGCTACTGAGTCACAAATATTTGGTAAGGTCTTGCCATATGCAGGACTCTCTAAAAAATGTTCTAAACTGAAAGATATGCAGGGAAGGTCAATTTTTCATACCTTAGGAACTTGTGTTTTCATTCACAACACTGTTTTTCATTATAATGCCTGATTTATGAAGGTGTTTGAATTAAATTGCTATTCCAAACTAGGAGGATTTGGACTATATTTTTTCGTTGTTTTCTGGATCCATTTCTTGTGATGGACTTCATTTAGACTAATTTTCATCTGATGATATATGTAAGGATGAGCTCACTCTTATGGATTCAAGAAAGTTTTCAGTGAATTGAAAGCATTTAGATTTAATTACTAATGAAAAATAAATCTGAAAAAGGGAAAGAAATTTCTCTTTCTTATTGAATGAGATCCAATGGTTTCTTGAATAACAGTCTATTACACCCACAACAGATCCAAATTTTTATCATCCTCAGATCAAAATTTAATTCTTTATATGATTACTAGTTCATCTGTGGCTATTGTGATAGGAACAGTTTTGCGTTCACTTATTACAAGGTTTTGGACAACACCTTCAGAGGTATCCAATCTGTTTCTCTGACATTGTGGTATTATGTCTGTGGAAAGACATGTGTTGGCAGTGAAGTTTCTCTGTAGGACAGTGCTAGTGCTGGATGACCTTACCACTTGACTAGGCATCTTGTAACAAACAGAGAAGAGTGACAAGTAGAGAATCAAGTTAGTTCGTTGTCGGCGCTTTGAAGAGCTCTTAGAAAGAATTTTAACAGCACCTGGTATGTGTGTGTGTGTATATATACATATATATACATATACACATTTATATATATATATACACAAACATAAACATGTGTCATGCATATATAAATATGCACAGATAAATACATATTTTATACATAATATATTTATATATTTGCACGCACATATATACACATATTACATATAATATATTTATATATTTTTAGAATGACATACACAATTTTTAGATGGATTCATGTTAGGAAGCTGCACTGTGGAATTATCAACATGTGATGATTTCAACTAGGCTGAGGTAATATTTTACACTTTACAAATTATGTTCTCTGGAATAGGACAGTGTCTAACTTTACAATTCTTTATGTAAAAGAACGATCCTTCTAGATACATATTCCCCTTGAAAATTTATGATAATTATAATATCAACTAATATTTGTTGTGTTTCTACTATATTTCAACTAGTATGCTGGGTGTTTCATGTAAATTATATAAAATTCTCACAATTATTCTACTAAGTAGAGAACATTATTGACATTCTAAAGTTGTAGAAAACTGAGGTCTAGGTAATTTGAATGGTGTGTACAGGTTCCCTTATGTAGCAATTTGTGGAACCATGATTTAGATCCAGATATGTTTGGTTGTAGAAACCATGCTCTTTTTACAACTCCAAGATTTGTCATTTATCATTACAATTTGTCATTTATCATTACAATTATGTTGTTCAGATCTCTTTTCTTTATGAGGTCTTCATGAACGGAAAAAATAATAAGTTTTTGAGATTAATTTAGTAGAGCTGGTATATAATTCATATCATTAGAGTAAAAGCAATTCTAATAGCCATACCACATGCCTGTGGATGAATAAATTGTTGCGTTAAGGAGATTTAGTGACTATCTGGCAAAGGAATAATACTCACTATTGAGGAGTTCCTAGAGATCTGCCATTTGCTTCCTTTCCTTCCTATTTCAACCATCTGAGACTTGTGAGGGACTGTTCCTGCTCATCTGCATAGAAAAGTTGCTATAGTAACCTTCAAGCACATTACTAAAGGCAACCTTCTAACTATAACCTTAATCTTTATGAGAGCAATATATTTTATATATTTTATAGATTACAAGAGTTATGTGTCATTCATGTTCTCAAGGTGTTTGACTATATTATAAAGTCAGAATAGTTTAACTTTGAAATTATAGGCTCTGATGGAAGATTTCTATTTTTTTAGAAAATAAAAATAATTCCTTTTTAGTTTAGACTTAGAAAATGGGACCAAATATGACATTAATGCTATTTTATACGCTCTAAGTATTAGCATATGAATAAGAATTTTTCTTTTTCAATTTTCCCACTTGAATTTACTGAACATTGCCTTTTCCCACTTTTTAACAGTATCATCATAAAAAAGTCAAGTGGAGAATTGAATTTTGAGCTTTACAATTCAAGCAAAACAAATGCATTTTTGCCTCTTATCTACACATTTAAAAATTCTCAGTTCTTCACTGCATTTTGATGGTATATAATAGACAGGCTATAGTTAAATACAAAAAAATTAGTTCATCTTTTATAAATCTACCTTTTTCCTTAGAATTTCCCAGGTTATGTACTAATAAATGTTTGTTCATCAAGATTATATCATCTAAACACACACAAGCATAATACAGACCTAACTGCAAGCAGTCTGCTTCTTATCTCCTAGAAATGAGAGGAAAGTTTCTCCTTTCTCTGGGCCTTGGGCTATCATCTGCCTCCTGCATGCACTACCCTGATCACTGCTCACTGTTCAGTTTTACCCTTTAAATATCAGCTTAAGTCCAACATTTACAGGTTGAAGGAGTTCCATTCTACTGTACTCTTCACCTACTCCACACTCATACAGTACTTGTAATCTTTAAAATTAATTTGGTACCTACATGCTTTCAAGTCTTGGCAGTATCAGATCATAGAGATACTAGACCAAAGACTCAGTATCAGTTGGGAGAGACTTGTCTGAGCTGTATGAAAAGAATCCTTTTCACTAGTGAGATCTGTCCTTGTTGCTTCCATTCTAGTGCTTGTGCAAGATTTAAAGCCAGGTGCCCTTTGTTAACGTGAATCAAGTTGAATAACCTCTGTCCAAGACTCTTGTTCTTGATTCCTTTGGGAGAAATCTCTGGTTGGGACTAGGTTCTAACCTTGACTGTTTATTCTAATTTTCTAGGAATTTGGTCATTTACCAATCTCATTTCCCAAGGCTGGACACTGATTGTATCAGCCCTAGTTGGATTTCTTTGCTACAGGAATTGCATTTCTAAATAATGCTTCTTCCTGTATTACGGGATATTTTACTTCCTTCTAATTTCTTGGATAGTGAAACCAGCTCAGATTACCATGAACTTTGGTTGGGTGGCTTAGACTGTTCATTCTTCACTGAAAGTTCTCAAGCCTCCATTATGTTTTTCATTTGGTCCATCAACCCCATTTTAAGTCAGGTTCTTTGTTTCTTCTCACCATTTGTGTTAAGCAGACAGGCAGGAAATAATTCAGGGAGACAAGCTGGCAGTGGCCACAATAGATCATTTCATGGGCATCTGGGTCCTAGTATCACCACTTGGATTAAGGACATTTCTCAAACCCTGGACATTGTATTTGCCAAATAAAGGTACTTTTTGGCCCTAGGATAAGAATGGGAAGCAAAAACACATGTATAGAGGGTGTCTTAGTCATGGGATTCAGCATAAATAGGAAAAATTCTACAGTGGCAATACTTTGCATGACCAGTGGTCAACATAGGCCACACACTGACTTTCCTGTCAGCCTAATAAGAGAGAGAGAACTGAGATAATAATGCAGGGACTCAGAGGTTAACACTTAGGTGTCACTTTGCTGAGTACTAGCTACCTATATGTGATAATTTTTGATTACTCACTCCCTCTGATTATCAATGGTCAGAGAACCAGGAAGGTCACTTTCTGGGAAACTGAGGACCTCAGAGCTAGTAGAAAAGAGGTGAGTATGACATAGATGTTATGTCTTTGACTGATTAACGCTAACTTGTTATTTTTTAGCAAAGTTTTGATTTCTATCTCTTTTGTATTTGTATACACTTGGTTATATTTTACTATGTTCTTAATGATGTTTTTGCTTTATGTTGTAAACTTTTATTATTTCAATGACTTTAATTAATGCCAACTCCAGAGCTATGTGCATGGAAACATTCAGGATTATTTTGTGGGGTTCATATAAATATAATCAATTTTCAATTGTTCAGAAACCACATTTTCATCTACATTTGTTACCTTTTTTATTTTTGATAATAGCTATCTTAACTGGTGTGAGGTGATATCTCATTGTGATTTTTATTTGCATTTCCCTGATGATCAGTGATTTTGAGCAATTTTTAAAATACCCGTTGGCCATTAATGTCTTCTTTGGAGAAATGTCTGTTTAAGTCCTTTTCCCATTTTTAGTCAAAACATTTGTTTTGTTGCTATTGAGTTGAAGGTAAAATATGGTATTGTGCACATCAAAATTTATTAAGAGGGTAGACCTGATGTTAAATGTTCATACCACACACACACACACACACACACACACACACACACACACAAAACAAGGGATAGAAGAAACCTTAGAACATTTGAATATATTTGTTATCTTGATTGTGGTGATGATATAACAGGTTTTTGCATAAGTCCAAATTTATCAAACTGTACACATTAAATATGTGCGATTACTTATATATCAATTATACCTCAGTAAATCTGTTAAAATGAATAAGGTTAATTATTAAAAGATGTTAAGATTAAATGAGCTTTGAAAATAAATTCAGTTAAACCTCATTAACTTGGAATATACCAATTTGGAATGTTAGACAATTTTGTTCAAGAATGAAGTGTTCTCTAATTTTTTTAAAGGATAAATGATTAGTTCAGTATAATTGTGTGAATACGTTAAATATTTTTCCTTATGACTACATTTAAAATGTTCCATTTATCATTATTTCTTCTCTTTTTTGTTCATAACTATCCCCAATTAGTAACAACAATAATAACTAACAAACTTTACTAGTTGAATAATGTTTCCTCCAAACTCAATCTTCCTGGAACCTCAGAATGTAACCATTTTTGGAAATAGAGTCCTTATATATGTTATTAAGATGAAATTAAGATAAAGTGACATTGAAAAAGGATGGACTCTTAATCCTTAATATGACTAATGTCTTTATATGAAGAGACACAGAGACACAGGGAGAATGCTATGTGATGATGGAGGCCTTGATTGAAGTGATAAATCTACAAGCCAAGGTATATCAGAGATTGCTAGCAACACCAGAAGCTAAGAGAAAGGCATGAAATATTCTCTAGAGACTCAGAGAGAGCGAAATAGTGGTTGCAAGGGGCTGGGAGTTGAGTGAAGGAAATGGGTACAAACTTCCACTTATAAGAATTGAAAAAAGTCCTGGAGATTTAATGTACAGTATGTGATTATAGCTAACAATACTTTATTATAGACTTTAAAGTTGCTAAGAGATTAGATCTTAAATGTTATTACCACAAAAAAGGTAATTATGACGGTTGATGGAGGTGTTAAGTAATGCTGCTATGGTAATCATTTTGTAATAATGAAGTATATCAGAACAACACACTGTACATCTTACACTTACTCAAAGTCATATGTCAATTATATCTTAATAATGCAGGAATAAAAAAACAAATATGGACGAAATGCCATCTTAAACCCCAATTAGTTCACTGTAGATTATGTAAGACAGACCTATAAGTAGGTAAGGATAATAGAGTATGATAAGGACTAGCATAGAGATAAGCATAGGCTTTTATAGAAGCTCAAAGAAGAATATTCTTATTCATCTCTGCATGTGAGAAAAGGCTTACTTGAAATGGTAAAATCTCAAACTAATCTTAAAGAATTATCAGTTAGAAGTAAAGGCAAACAGGAGAACAATAAAGTAATTCAAATAGGAGGAAATAACATGTCCAGGGTAATTAGGGCTCGTTTTGACGATTGCATAATGTTTTATTAAGCCCACGGCCCACAGTAAAAGGAATAGAATGATTGAATGAGGCTAGAGCATTATCAAGGTACAGATCAGGGAATGCCTTGTGTGGCACATTAAAGAGTTAGAAGTTGTTTACCCTCAGAATAGTAGGGAGATGGTTAAGCATTTTAAGCTTATGAAACATCCTTTTCAGTTTTGTCATTTAGAAGAGTTACCATGGCTGCAGAGTAGATATTGTATTTGAGACAGACAAGACAAAAAGCAGAAAGAGTAGTTAAGAGACTGTTATAATAATTCATACTAGAGAAAGTGTTGGCTTGAATTGAAATAGCAGCAGCATGGATGAAGAGAAGTTGCTGTATTCACCTGAGAAAACAGAAAATTTAGAGTTTCAACATTGATTTAATTTGTGAAGAGTGGAGGTAAGTAAGAAAGGAGTCAGGCAAGCTCCTAGGTTTTTGGTTTAGGCGTTAAGGATGTCATTAAGTTAGGGAATATAAGAGGAGGAAGTTGTGAAATGGTTCTTTGTGATATCTCTAACAGAAATATGCAGCTATTAAAAATAATGGTCATGAAGACTACATACTAATAAAAAATTTGTTACAAACTTAAAAGAATTAGGATATAAAATTTTACATGCACTATAGTAATATATAGAAATGTATAGGTAATGTATAGAAATGTATAAGTAATGTATAGAAATAAAAATAATATAGAAAAAGAAAAGAAAATGCTAAAAGTGATTATATTAGAGCATTGGGATTTTTTTAAATCTAATTTATAATTGTTCAAATAATTTGAGTATGTTGTTTTCATAAAGAAAAATATATTCTAAGAAGAAAACATTTAAAAATAGTTGATCAATTTAATATAAATCAAGGTAATATAAATAACATATTAAAGTTAAGAAGTCTAATTTCCTGATGTTTATTATATAAAATATAATTACCACTTTTATTACATGTTTTGATAAACTCAAGTTAGTGACTTATTGAGAATAGAGATAAAAAATCAGAGGCAAATCATATATTTAGGAAAGTTTTCAACTCATTATATATGCCAGAAACAACTGCCCAATGGCAATAACTAAAAAGATAGATGAAGCTGATTAGTGCCCACTCATTTTTCATTGGTTAAAGAGTTAAAAGATCCTTTCCTCCCTTGGCAGAAAATAAATTATCTATCAAAGAATTCTTATAATGTTTATCATAAATATCAAAAAAAAATTCTTTTGGCTAAATTGGAATGAAACAGTTAAAGCATTTAGACTTTTATCTCCACTTTCAATTTAAAACAAATACCATTCCTTATGTATATATAACTGATCGAAATGCTCTTCCTTACATGGTTATTGTTAGTCCTATTAATCAAAAACATTTTCTTAAGGAGACTCGAGTCTTTCATAAATCTACATTTTTGTAAATTCAGATTTTAATATATTCTTAAGGAGCAGAATATACGAAAATTTCAATGCGTTCAGAAGATTTATTGCTTGGATGCTTTGTAAATGAATTAACAATTCATTTCTTTAAATAACAAATTTAGACCAGACTTTATTTTATCCTAAGTATAGATATTTCCTTGGAACTTCCTTGGAAAAGACCAAATATAAAAAGGGCTTTTACCTGAAGTTGGCAAAGATTTTGCCTGGTTGTAGATATACTTATGCTCCAGAAAGTTGAGAACTCTGGTTATAATAGCTAAAATGATAATAATAGATAACATTTAGAATTTTACCTCCACAGCAACTCTTAAGACTATATTTTAGAAATGGGGAAACAAAAGCCCTAAGATGTTAAGTAAGGCAAGCCAGGTCACACAGCCAACAACAGCAGAGCCAAGATTAGAAGCCGGTGGGTTTGGCTTCAGGGTCTGCATTCTCAATCACTACATAATATTTCTTTTGTAAAAATTACATTTCCTCACTCAGGTTGACAAATTTTGCAGACTCATTTGACAAAGTGAGATGAGTCCAATTATTTCAGTATATTCAAACTGCTATACTATCTTCAATATTGAATTATTCTGGTTACAATGTTAAATGGTCAAAATTCACTGTTTAGGTTTACTTTTGGTATACATCATAAACTAGTCCTTAAGAAATTGTCAGACAATTTTGGGTAGTAGTTTTTCTTTTTTCACCTTAAATCCAGATAATTGTGTCGAACAATTTAGTTTGGCTTGAATTTCAAAGTAGTTTTCTCCTTTACATTGTATATGCATACTCTTTACTATCTAAATTTATTCAAAATTTTAATATATAACATTGCACAATGCATAGCACACTCTCTTAAAGTATCTTGCTTGACACCTTAAAGTTTATTTTTTAAAAATTTAGACATCTTATTCATTATGTATTTGTACAAAGAAAGTCTAATGACCTATTTCGTGCATGGCATAATATATCACTTTTCATATATTATTTAGACAAGGAATGCTACATAAAGAATAATGATTGCATTGCCATGAGGACACCTGCCTTAATTTTAAAAGATACAAGGATAAAATTGTCCTGCTAAAATTCTCAATCTCAGTCAGTAGAAAAATATACAGGTTATACTTGTGATAATTGTAGGTCCTAATTTAAGTTTACTTTAAAATTAAACTTTAAAATACAGATTCAAAGATTATTTTTAAGTACATAATTTGTTACTTTTAAATGTTCCTTCTATGAAGAGTTCAGTAAGGTCTATAGCCATACATTCATCACATATAAAATAACAACTTGAATGACAAAGATAATTTGTTTTTGATTACATTGTTAGATAAGCCATTATTAAAAAACAATTTCAGCTTTTATAAACACTACATTGAATTCAGTATGAAAGATCTGTATGTCTGATGTGCTGAGACAGAATAATCTCTCATGTGAAAGAATAGATCTCCGCCTGTAAGATGTGGATTGAGGGGGCACCGAGAAGGCCAAAATGCTTGAAAATGATCCTTTTACCCCATGCCTCAGTTCCTCAGAAATCACTGCTCCAGATTTACTTGTTTTGGTCCTAAAATGAATGTTATCCTTCCTTGGCAGTTGTCAGCAAAGAGTACTGTCTTGATTTACTAACACCTTAGAATGGATTATTTTATTAGATAGTATTTCTCCTGAAAGGAAGTACTGAGATTAATACAGAAGAGTGGTGATTATTGGGTTGTGAGAGGCAGTGGAAAAATATTTAGGAAAGTACAAAAGAGTAAAGAAGGTAAAAGAAGTATAATAAACTTGGAGTCCATTAACATATTGCTTGATAATTACTCTTGGGGAAGAATATTGTGGATGGAAAGGGAGAACTTGTTATCTAACACAGGAATCCACACTGGTGTACTTTTCACATAGAAAACACTTAAAATTATGTTTTTTAACTACTCCTTGAATTAAACTTTTATTTTCTGTCCCAGTGACAGATTTTCCTAGTAATCAACAGGATATGTAAGAAACAAAAATCGTTTTAAGAATTAAAATAAATAAAAATGTTAATTTTTTAAAACTCATGTTCAAATAATGTCTATGTAGATTTAAGTACAGTATACTTAATAAAAATTATTTTGCCCCTTCCTATTATATGTTCATTTGTGAATAAAAGAAATTCTTAGAGGATTTAAAGATAAATGATTATTGCAAATAGTTGAGATTTTCCCATGTCATATCATCAGTGTCTTGTGACAAGTGTATCACCTTTTTCTCCTTGGAATTCTTATTATGGGTGTGGCAGATATGGGGTTGCTTCTGACATCCATTCTCCTCCTAGGAATAGATTCTCCAGTTTTTGACTGGGCTCATGGTTACCCATAATGAAAACTAGATTCACAAGTCTCTCTTAAAACTAAAAATAGCCATTTGATTACGTGCTAGCCAAGAAGGTATGAGCAGAAGCATACACACCCTGCTTTCCCCTTTCTCAATAGCTGAATGTTTACATGGTAAACATTTCAGACTACGAGAAAGAAGAAAACATTACATGGTGAAGCAAAAATAATACAAGATGCTTGATGTCTGGTACCATGGAATCACCATATTCGTAATGGTTGACTTATACCAAAGAGACATAAAATTCTACCTTTGAAACCACTGTTATTTTAAGTCTCTGCTAGAGTAGTCCAAGTTATATTGTAATTTATAACTATTAAGCTAAAGACACTGTGCTTCTTATCCCAATCCTCATTCATCAATTATTTCCTTTCTAAAGTGAAAACAGAGATAATTATATAAATTTACTATGGAAATGGTTTTAAGTTGTCGTTTAGCTAGGAGATCCAGAAAAATAGCATTTACTTATCTATTACTATTATTCAAATTATGTGACAAATACATGGAAACAGATGGTATATATACTAAAATACAAATTACAAGCTTTAAGTCCAGATATTTTATAGTCTTAATAAAAACGTTGATGTTAATAAGATAAATAAGGATATGAAATCCTAAATTTTATTGCTGCTGCTTAAAACTGCTCTCTCAGATGCTCACATACTGTTTCATCAAGACAGTAAAAAATGTATTAATCAGCACTTTCTTCCTAGTTTTTAAGTCATATTCTGTTAATTAGGTGGTTAGAGAATAAAAATAGCAAGAGCTCCAGCTCTGAAACTAATTTCTCTTTATTTCTAATTCAGGATCTTTTTTCTGATTATACTAGATTTAGATAAAGTCATTTGTCTTTAAAGAACATTTTTTCTTTTCCTCTGCAATTCTGTAAAACCTGATGTCTTTTAAGAGCTTTGTAGCTATTCTGAAATCACTTTTTAAAAGTCGAATTAGGAAGTTTTGAGATTAATTAATAGTGAAATTTATATCTCATAGAAGGTAACTTCAAATGATTTTTTTTTTTAATTTTATATTTCAAGTTCAATTTAAATAACATTTACTCTTTCATTATGATGCAGGACATGGCAAATTCCCCCAGGCCGAGGGGAACTCAAGCCCTGCAACAGAGAGAGTTCTTTGCTGAGCATAAGAAAGAATTCAAACCCAATCCAAAGGTTAGACTCAAAAGGAAAGTTTATTACAGAAGGGATGACACTCCATAGACAGAGAAAACAAAGACAAGAGAAAGCAAAGTCAAAACAGCCAAGATCGAGTGAAAAAACCTTGTAGTGTTGAGGAATTCAGTTTATATATCATTCTTAGTTTCTGTGAATTAACGTTTAAAGAGGTGAAAGAATTCAAACCCAATCCAAAGGTTAGACTCAAAAGGAAAGTTTATTACAGAAGGGATGACACTCCATAGACAGAGAAAACAAAGACAAGAGAAAGCAAAGTCAAAACAGCCAAGATCGAGTGAAAAAACCTTGTAGTGTTGAGGAATTCAGTTTATATATCATTCTTAGTTTCTGTGCATTAACGTTTAAAGAGGTTTTTTTTACCCATTTTCCTTTGATATGGGCATACAGTGAGAAAGGATAAGAGCATGTAGTGTGAAAGATAAGAATATGTAGCCTGAAAGACCTGCTGGCAGTTCCCAGCCTGTGATCCATAGGTTCCCCATGGCTTTAACTACAGGGAATAAATGATTTTATTTTGTGTTGGGCACAACTTAAAGACTCTGTTTTTCTGTTTTCCCTTCACAGTGTGGGGAAATGGATTGTTAGCAATCCCAGCAGAAATACTCCTTTGTTCTGCAGGTTTCCTCATGGTTTGGCTGCAGGGTTGATCAGTATATTGCAGTCTTTGAATTTAACTGATTTCACATTTAGTTCTCTTGCCTCCTCTCTACACTAATTGATGACACGTCTTTGGGGTTCCTGGACCCAATTCCAACATTTTTGTGTAGGCTCTCCTACACGAACAAGCAATTTTTGAACACAAGCAGGGTATCCAAGAATGTAACTCAATTCTCACTCTATCTACCTGGAGATAGCATCATATTCTACAGGTAAAGGGCTTAGTTCAACAAGCCTGCTCTCTACTTCAGAAGCCAATCTCAAGCCCAGATTGTTACCACCGCTTCTAACTAACCGGCTACAAACTGGAAGTTCCAAGAACCCCTTCCAAATCAGGATGTCAATTGCAAGTCCAGGTTGTTATCTGTACTTCTGATCAACTGGCTATAAATTGGAGGTTTTCACACCTTCCCTGAGTTCAATTAATTTGCTAGAACAGCTCATAGAACTCAGGAAACCTATTTACTCACTAGATTACCAATTTAATACAAACAATATCAATGGATATGAATTAACAGCCAGATAAAAAGATACTTAGGGTAAAGTCTCTAGCAAAAAAATGCTTCTGTCCTAATGGAGCTTGAAACCTGGCAGGGTGTACATGGAAGTAAATGTTTTGGTTTCCCAGTGGGGAGGCTCTCTGAACTCCCTCCTTCTGGATTTTTGTGGAGGCTTCATCACATAGGCATGATTGATTAACTCATTGGCAATTGGTGATTGATTTAACCTCTAGTCTCTCTCTTCTTCCTAAAAATCAAGGAATGGGACTGAAAGTTCCAACCTATATTTGTTGCTGGTTTCCATGAATACCAGCCTCTGTGTTCAGGTACTTTCCAAAAGCCACCTTCACTAACATAAACCCAGAAATGGTGGAAAGGGGCTTGTTATGAATAAGAAGACACTCATTTTACCTTTAAGACTCTGCAATGTTCTTAGGAACTGGGGACAAGAGTCTAAATATTATAACAAAAGATGCTCTCATTGCTTTATTGCTCAGGAAATTATAAGGGTGTTCGAAGCTATGAGCTAATTATATATATTTGATCATCTGAATGATGAACTTTATATTTCTTATAAATCACAATATAATTGTCTATCCTTGGTCTTCGAACACACATTCCTTACAGTAAAATGATCAAAACTGTCACAACACTTACATTTGGTGTAGCATCTATAAAACAGATAGTACCCACAAAATATGCATGACATTTGGAGAAGACAGTCTGGGGAAGGGATAAATTTAAAGAAGCAACTCATTTGTCCTATTACAAACATTTTTATGTTCTTCTACTAGTTTAATTATTCTTTCTTCCCCTTCATATACTGCTGCTTGTACCTTATAATAAACTAAATGACTAAATATATATATTTCTTACAAATCATGATGTCACTTCACGTAATAGTAATGACTCATACCTGATTCCTACAAATAAAGATGTATTTTTCCAAGCATCATGGAACTGCAAAACTTTTCAATTTATATATCTTCGCTGTAAGATATAATACTGACTGCTGGGCATAGCATACTTTCTTCATGATTCATTCCCTGCCTACTTGTCCAGTTTTTTCCTTAGGCATTTTCTTTGATGCTTTAAGTTTCAGAAATATTATACTATTTTGAGTTCCTTAAAAATGAAATATTCTCTCATGTTTTCACGTAGTGCTCTTCACTTAACACCAACTCCAGTGTCACTCTCTGTGGTCTTCCCTGACTCCCACGGGAAAACTCGAGAACTTTTTTCTCCTGTGAAGAATAATATAAATGGGGCCACTTGAAAATGGAATAAGAGCTGCCATCCCAGAGGAACTGTTTTGCACATCTTACTTTGGAATATATAAACCGGGGAAAATAACCTTTGGACTGGCTTACTTTGGAATACATAAACCGGGGAAAATAACCTTTGGACTGGTGAAAGCAGCATTGTATACAAACAACTGTTTGCAATGCTAACAGGAAAGCAGACATTATGATTACTGAATTGAAAATTAAAGACATTGTTTAGAATTAGCATCACTATGTTAGTTTATTTGCACCTATATTCTTTCTTTAGTCTATTAACACCTGTAGAAATGCCTTCTTTCTATTCATGCAGTTATTTCCCTTCCTTTTCTTACGAATACCATTTGCCTTCACCTCCTAATAGGAACACCATTTCTGCCTGAATCAATGCTTCCCCAGTAGCTATTCTTTTGGATCCCAAATAAATGCTTATTGCCTCTAATTCGGGTCTTTTATTTTTAGATTGACACTCTCTTTTTCCACTTCATGTTCTACTTATCTCCATTATAACTCTCATTGGTTTGTGTTGTGATTGTCCCTTTGTACGCTTCTGTGTCTCTAAAAAATTTAAATTTTATGAAGACAAGGATTATACTTTTACATATAGCTTCATTATTTTAATTTTATATTGAAAAACATTAATTTTCACCAACTTTAGAAAGTTTATCCAGTTATGCTGATGTGACACTTTTTTACACATTAAATGATACGAGGTGTTAATGATGTCTAAGAGGTGTTTTATTTTAAGTTTAACCACAGAGCTAAAGTGCAACAATACATCTTTTATTTTATGAGTCTCTATATTGTTTTAAAATAATTCTTTTCATGAAGCATTCATGTTACTAGATACCCACCAATTTACAGCCTTATGTTTCCTAGTCCATTGCTTATTTTTCCATTTATTAATATCTTAGTTAAGGAATTCTTTCTGTTATTTAGCATAATTTCATCATGCCACAATGCTAACGCATAAATTATTTCAAATATGTCTATCTCTACTTTATTTTCTTTAAGAAAATGAAGAAACTTAAGTAGCCAGGATATGCATGGTATCACGTGATTTTTAGTAATACGCAGGTTTCATTCCCATTTGGTATAAAACAACTTTTTTCCTCCAATGTTATTTCATGAGAAAAACATAGGTTTTAGACAATATTGTTTAAAAACAGGAACTACTCTTGAAAACAAGTAGATGACTTTTCAAAAGAAGCTCAGTCATAAAAAGCAATCCTCTGTGGAAATTGCATTGCATTGTCTGTCCCAGAACCCTAACTTTAGTCTTGCTCTGCTGACTGCTTTTGAATTTGCCCCCAACTCTGAATCGTTTTCTTTCAGGACTGCAGTTACCTATGACTCAGTGGCTATGAAATAGTTATAAATAACACATGTTTTCCCTATGTTCCATTTAAAACTAACACTTTAGTTATGTTAGCTCATTTATTGCCAATGATTCTATTAGGTATATGGAATTATTATCCTATTTTACAAATAAGAAAACAGTGACATAGAAAAATTATGTCTTTTCGCATAGTTAAATGAATTTTGGAGCTGAGATTAGATCATAGAAATCTCTAATCTTCATCACTATACTATCCTGCCTATCTGTGAGTGAGTGATGCATGTATAAGAGTGGCAAAAGAAGTAGCATCCTGATAGACTTCTACCAGTTTCATAGATGAAATCATATTGGTTGCAATAAGGCTTTGGAACATCTAAATGATTTTTTGGAAATATATTGGAGTAGCTAATAGAATTGAGGAAACTGTTAAAAACTGTCAGGTCTCTTTTTAAACTGTAATAGTAGGATTTCAGGGGTCTCTTTTTTTTATATATATATATTTTTGTGTAGGTCAATCAGCTCCCATGACTACCATGTGAATTTGCTTCTCCATTGAATTTGAAATTCCCATAGTAGTATATCAACTTGGCCTGGGTTAAACAAGTATCTATGAACACTAGGGCAGAAGTAATGGCATCCTTGAATTATTTGGCATTCTTAGAAAAGAAGAAATCACTGTATTTGGTTTGTATTCTCCCAATATATAATGTAGCTTTCTATGGTTTACATAACGTGTTAGAATTTGAACTAAAAATAGCTTAGCTAAACCACATAAACATTAAGATAAATTGCTTCTTTATTTACTTACCTCTCATTAATTTTACTTGCTTATATTTTTAAATCTGATTCTAGTCACATATTTATGATAAATTAGATCCATGTAATGTTGACAAAAATAATTAGTTTTTATGGTTAACAATTGGATTAACTAAACTTTCAGTTTTCATGTGAAGTATACTGTATGTGATTTCTGTTTAAAATTACAAAGTAAATTAAATTAAGAAAACAAAGTTACACCCTTTGCTTGTGATTTTTCACAATAGTGTTGTCTGTCACGAAGGTTGGAAAGTTCACTCATTACGTATAAAGGAATGGAAATAGTCCCATTTTACAAAAGCAATTTTAAAGGTAAGATATCTTCTATTGTATAGTACTTAGGAATTGTATGCATTTGCTAAAGATTGTAAAAAGATGTATATTAGATCATCTCTAGGGTTGAAGGTTTGTCCTCTTACACTGATGAAAAGTTATAGAGGCATCATACCAATGTCACAAGTAATGGAAATCATTTCTAAATTTGGGGGAGGTCAAATGTGATTTGTAGTAAGTAAAGTGAATTTGCTGAATCAAACTTTTCAATCTAATTAGTTTAAAGGCTCTGAGTCTACCTTAAGACCTCTGGAACAGTTATCTGTTTGAAAAGATTTTACCCTGTAAACCGCTGTGAACTCTCTTCAGTATATGACAAATTTAATATTTAAAATCCTTCCAGACTCACTTTTTTTTTTTTTCATTAAAGTTCTTGCCGAAAATATAGTATCCAGGTTGGAAAGACTACAGAAAACCTGAATAAACAGTCTAAGTTTTGAAGATTTCAATATATTTTTAAATTTGTTATCTAATGAACAAAATAAAGACAAGATCATGGATCAGGGAATAGCAAAGAGGCTCAAAAATCTTTGTTTCCTGGCTCTGTGAGCTCTGGAATTTTCATTTGGCCAAATTAATTTTCCAACCTTAGATAGCTAAGAACAAATGACATAGATAAATTGTCAGAGATGCCATTTATCTTTTTTTTATTTTTCAGAATAGAACCCATTCCAATACTTTGAATCAATGTGCATCATGATTCATCCTAGAAGAACTATGAGGATACACAATTTATTTTAGGCAGAATTATGTGAAAGTTCTTTGATTTTATACGTTTATTTGAGTAGAATATTTCAGAACAAACATTTGGAACTCTTGACAGTCTTGACAATGTTCAAAATAAAGTGAATTATGGTGGAAAACCCTCATATCTGCCATAGCAACATTCACATAAATGTCAGCATAAATAAAGTATATTGTTATGTTTGCTTCGAGTAGTGTTTGTGTATGTGTGGGTGTGCATATGTGTTCCACATTTGTATCTCACTTTGCTACCAGAGACAGGAACCAAAACAACAGCTATGTGAACATGGCATATTTGTTTGTAATCAACTGATTTAGTCATATTTGTCCAGTAATAACTTTAGTATGTATGAAACTTTAAACATTTTGTTGATCTTTTTTCTTTTTAATGTGTTATTTCATCACATATTAAACTATAAATGTTATATAGTTTAATATATGATGCATCTTTTCCAAACTTTTTCTTCTTTCTGCGTCTGCTATCTTGGCAAATGATTCTATCATCCATAAAGAAACCAAAATAGAATGTTTGAATTATGAAATTTCTATCAAAGACCTTGAAACAAAACACAGCTATAGGAGGGTCTTTACCTTCTGTCTATAACGAAGTGGCTTCTAGTAGACTAATCCTCCTGAAAACAATATCTTCAAAATCTGAACGAAATATAAAATCAGCTGATTAAAGTATTACAGAGCAACCAAGGCATCCAGAACTAAAAGGCTAAGATCCCACAATAAAGAACAGAACTTTGAAGGGAGCTTCATATTTGCCTCCATTTTTCCTCTGAGAGATTTACCTATTTTTGATGCAGACAATTGAAGCTAGAAGCCTTAAATTCTAAAATTTTCCACAATTTAATTGGGCAAAGCAGCCAGGATTCAAAATATCAATAACATAGAGAGGGAGAAATGGGAGAAAAGTGAACGAAATATTTCTCTTGCAGTCTCTCTTCAAGACCAACTTCTTAGCTACTCATGCAAGGAAAAGACCCTAGGAAGCAAAGTGGAAAGCAGTTGTTGAGAAGCGAGAGAATTAAGTAGAATTTTAACAGTCATGAGGTGTTGAAGAGATAGGGGTTCCATGTTAACAAGGGGGCATAAATGCTCCAGATTTTAAATTGAAGTCTCTGAAGAGCTCTGAAGACACCCTAGGCAGCTGTGGTAAGGCATTGCAACCAAGGAGGGATAGAGTTTCCTGCTTGTTAAAAGAATGGAAATATCTTAGTTCCTACCCATTCTTAAGTCGATGATTTAAATTTTCATAAATTCTCTGGTCCTTTAATAAACTTCTAATTATGTTCTCCATCTTTTTAAAACTCAGCCATAATTTCGATCTTGTTGTCATTGTTTTGTGGAATCAGAAAAGCCACAGAAAAATAAAGTGATACCAGAGCACAGATACGGGGCCAAAGAGTCTCAGGAAAATGTAGGTAATTTTTAATTCTTTATTTAACCAAGATAGGGCATGGGAGGTGGAACCACCATTTATATTTTGGAATGAGAAATTGGCAGCTTTGATTTCCGGGGTGGAAAAAAGTAAATACATTAGCATCTATAGTAGTATGTACTTGGAAAAGAAGCCAGTCTGATAGCATGTTGCTTCCACAGACAATGTTATGAAGGCCTTAGAGAATTCAAGAACGGTAGAGTAGGGTCATTGCCTTTGATGATTCTGAATGGAGCAACAATAAGGTCAAATTCTCAAATTTATGCAGTACACACAGACTGACAATCAGGTGCTTTCATCGATTATGTTTAAAGACTCTGTTAACTTAGAGTACTAAGATCCTGCAAAACCAAAGTCATTGTTGGGAAGAGAAGAATGACTTCATTTTCAGTTTTACAGAGGATAACTTCACTTCATCAGTATGTCATTTTGGACAGTATGAGATGTAAATGTGGATGCTAGACAGCAAAGGGGTGAACTCAAGTGAATGTTTATAATTTCTGACTTCTTAACATTTATGTATATTTATGATAACACCTCAATTTCTGTTGGGGAAAATTGCCCTCCCACCCCAATAATGTGTAGCTTTGGTGGAAAGGTACTTTCTGTATGAAATATAGGCAGATGAAAAAGTCAGACCCATCCTCTACTACACTATTGCCAAAGAGACGCTTCATGACCTATGTTGGTCATTCAGATACTCTCTCTCGAAACTTCAGCCCATCTGTGAGTGATGACTGGATAGAGATCATACACTAGCAGTAGTAGTGGCAGACTGATGTCCTTAGCAGACAACTCTGAAAATGTATACATGATTTCTTTCCAACTTCTCAGACCCAGGCTGTTGGTTTCTTTCTATTTCCAATCTCGGTGGTCCTTCAGCTCTAGTTAAATCTGAAAGGATCCAAAAGTCTTTTATTAATTTATTTTTGCTTAATTAGGCATAAGTAGTTTTTATTGCTTTAGGTCCAAGAACTTTAGTTAATACATGTATATTTCATGGAGTTGAACAGATAATCATGTGAAATAATACACATAAAATTCTTAGCATAATTCCTGACGTATAAAAAGTACTCATTAAATGCATGTTAGCAATTTTTACAATCAACAGAATAATAGATATGATAATTAGAAAGTTTTATGTTCAATAAAACACATATTTTCACATGGTAGAAACTTAAATCATTATCTTCAACTCCAGTTAAAGAAATATGTACTTAGTTCGAGAAATCTAATTTGATTTAGTCTCTCAGTGCCTTTTCCATTATCCAATAAACTCTTTAAAAATCGGCACTAGACCAGAAGTATATGGGCCTAAAAGCTTGTAGGAATATGAATGAATACACTTTATCCTTAAGTAACTGACAGCTGCATGTCCCGATTGAACCCTTCTCACTTAGCCACTCTGCTGAAGATAATATTTATCTCCATCTTCCTAGTCTGAAACTAAAGGCAAATATGATAGATTAACTGCTTCCTTGTAAACCATGTGGTCAATTGGAAACCCTTTAAAGATAGTTTAGGTTCCTCTTCTGCTCACTAATACGTCTTCTCTTAAGATATGTCTCAGGATGCCAGAAACAAGGTTAAGTTCTAACTATTTCCCACTATCCCTGGGAAAGAGGGACTCTTCCAACATAATATCCAGTTTAAGATATTCTGAAAATCAGCAGTTTAAAAATACGATGCCCATGTTGATTAAGCATAATTTTACATTTTATTAATAGTATTTCCAATGAATGTCTTATTTTTCTATTAATGAGATAATAATTTTTTGAAAGGTAGGAACCATCACTTACTATTATTAGATGAAAATTTACTATGTTTTTCCATCTTCCAAAGATGTTTAGTTTTCCAACTAAAGCCAAAATTCTTGGTATATTCTCTGAGCCAGCCAATTCTTTATGTTTCTTTTAAAGGAGAGGAATTAGAGTACTGTAGACTAGAATGTAAGTAGAGAAACAGTGTGAGATTTACAAATAAATCATAGTCTCTCATCTGAACCATTTGGTATCCTAAACTAAAACATTTATATAAACCAATCCTTACAAGTAATAAGTGCAAAGTTTAGGAACCATTTGGTATCCTAAACTAAAACATTTATATAAACCAATCCTTACAAGTAATAAGTGCAAAGTTTAGGAACCATTTGGTATCCTAAACTAAAACATTTATATAAACCAATCCTTACAAGTAATTAGTAACACATGCTAAGTGTTACTAAGAACAGAAGAAAGTAATCTGTTATTCTGGGAGGGGGTTTGAAAGAAAAGCCTTTCCAGAGAGTTGAGGTCTCAGTTGCACCTTGAAAATGATGAAGTGATTGCTTAGACAAAGGCATTTCCGAGTCTTTAAAGCAGTGTATTAAATGGTATGAGGCTATAAAGTGAATAGATTGTTTGGAAATGGAACTAGTAAGTGTGCCTGAAGTGGTGAGGGTTCAGTGTTGGGGCAGGGTAGAATGTAAGATAAAGACAGTGAACTAAGTTGAAAGGACTCTTAAGCCATGGCAGAGAACTTAAGCTTTTTTCACAGATAGAGTGTACAACTGAAAAGTAGCCCATTCTCATTATATTCTAAATGCACAATGAAGCCACCTGGCTTCAAAGATATTGAGAACCTATATGAGAGGATTAAAGCAGGGAATAATGCAATCTAATCCATATCTTAGAAAAATGACCATCAAGAAAATGGATAAGTGGGTTAGAAAGTGGTAATAAAAATAGAATCCAAGTCATATATGTACTTTATTTTTTTAAAAGCAGAAATAAACAGGTAAAATTAATTTTAATGTTTTATTTAAACCAGATTCCAAAGGTTATGATTTTGATATATAATCAATATAAACATCATTGATATGATATTTTATATTCTCCTTCCCATATTGTGTCTTAAAAATCTGGTGAGTGCATTTTATACTTACAGCCATGAAATTTCAATTCTTATTGTGGTTACTGATTTCTGTATTGGATAATGATGAAAAAATGATCAGGACTTGGAGATGAGTTAAGATATAATGTTTACTAGAACAGATGACTGATGAGGGTTAAAACTAGAGTGGTAGCAGTAAGAACGGTGAGAAGTGAACCAATTCAAGAGATGTTTTTTAAAAATGAAATCAACAGAACATGGTAATAGATTGAATATTGTGAATGAAGAAGTGGAAAAAAATCTGCAGTTTCATTTTGCTATAGAGGATTAAAATTGGCAGAAAAGATAATGAATTTTGTTTGTTATATTAACACAAAGACAAGTTAGATATCTACAAATAATATATGAATCACAGGAGCTAAGATTTTTTAAGTTAATGACGTAAAAGTTGAAGTTAATCCATATGAATAAAGGAAATTATTCGATAAAATAGAGAAGGAGGGCCAAAAATGGAACCCTCAGAGATACCACAGAAGGCAAAGTACTTATGGGAAAAGAAATTTTATAGAAAGAAGATCAGCAAAACTCAGTGGAGCAAGATGAGAACTAAAAAGGGGAAATAAAATTTAGTAATTAGATCATTGGTCGTATTTTCAAAAATCACTTTCACACTTATTATTTCTGTATCTGTATTTACATAGGAAATTCGAGAACTGATGTTTCTTAGTGTGTAGGGTACTCAGAATGATAAGCTAGATACTCCAAATATCTTATCACATTTAACCTTCTCAGAAACTCAGAAAGAGCATGGTCAGTCACCTTAATGTTGATGCTAGTAAGGTCAACTGAGCTACAAAGGTGATACTACCATTAAATGGCAGAGCTGTTGCAAAACCCAGTTCACTCCTCAAAATCCTACATTTTGCCTACTACATCATGTTGTGTTTCTCCAAATGCCTGCTGAGTTTCAGTCTCACAGTTGCCCTTTTCTACTATTAAAATCTTTTATGTCTTGTTATCTAAAGGAACTCTGAGTGAGAGAAGTTGGGGGGAAATAAGGCTGCTAGAGAATGGAACTGTTAATATTGAGCAGAGAAACAAAGATTAAGGAAAATACATCTCTCTAGAATCAAACATCAGGGTTATTTTTTTCACTGCTCTTCCACTTGGAATGCAATATGCAAGGCTGCACTTCTAAGCTTTCTTGAGGTCACCATGGTCTGCTAGTGCTATTCTCCTGAATAATGTATGTTTGGCTCAGAAAATGACCTTATCTGCTAGTTAGCATCTTTTATACTGAAACGTTTATTGCATTCAAGTCAAACTGAAGAGGTTTTGGTAAATATTTGCTTTTCGTTTTTATTTATGAATGGCTTTTTTTTTGTGCACCATTATGTGTAATTTTAATAAGAAGAATTGTGGAACTATTCACAAATCTATGTATCTGATGTTTTGTTTCAGTTTTTGAATTGCCTCAAGTAATTTAGTCTTAAATTTTTCAAAATATGTAAGTAAATATTTAATACAATGTTAGACTTTGTTGTCCCTGCCCAAGAAAGATCAGGGCTTCCTGACAGCTAAGACCACATCTAGCATGGGCTTCCGAAGTCGGGAAGTTAGATGTTTCAATCATTAATTTAATTTGCAGGTGGCTCTTAGAATTTTGAGGAAGACAAACTGAACTATGTTAACAATCCTAACCAAACTGCTGCTGGAAATTGCATAATTATAGCACATACGGCTTTGTTTTGCTGAACAAAAGGAAGAGAATGTGACATTCTATTGAAAACATGGAAAGATGCTGCAAATTACATTTCCAGATACTAAAATCCAACCCTTTTTTTGTGTATATCTTTAAATGACACTTCCTTCTTAAAAGTTTTTTATCTCTCATGTTAGATGTGATCTTTTTTATTTCTTTGAATAGTGAATGTTGACAAATTTTATAATTATATTATGGCATTAATCATATTTAACTTTTTAATGGAGAGACTGGTGTTCTATTGTCTTTATGTGCTCTAATAGATTAAAATTCTATTTATTATGGGATGTGTTACGGCACCTAGCTTCTGACTCACACACTCAGTGGGTGCCTATTAAATGCTTTTATTTTTGAAATAAAGGTGTAAATTAGTGTTGTCTCTTTGGGGAAGTGAAGCAAGATCAATTAGTATTAAAAACTATATCTTTCTTCACATGCATTACATGAGTTCCAATTTTTGTATCGTCCTAGTTCCCACCATTTTCCTTATACTTGATTCTCTCACAGAGTCATATCATGTACTTTACTGAAAATGTCTTGTTGTGTCTGAAAATGTCTTGTCCTTTTGTCTTTGCACTCGTTATTCCTGCTTCCTGGAATACCCTGATATGTGTACATGTGAGGTGGGGTGTGTGTGTGTGTATGCATCTGTATAGGGAGGGAGATGATAATATGAAGCAAGAGAAGTTATTTTTTATGAATAATAATAGCTACCAGTTATATAGTGCTATATAACTATACGCTATATAACTATATGCCTCCTAAATGCTTTAAAATAGGAACTTATTTGATTTTCATAACAACCTTATAGCTTAACTACTACTTTTATTTCTATTTTTTAGATTAAAAAAACCATGGGAACAGATAAGTCAATTAATTTGCCCCAAATCATACAACCTCTAGTGGCACTATACAAATTAAGACCTGCTCCAGAGTCAAATCCTGGCAGAAGATTTGTGTCCTCTTAAACTATGCCGCCTGCCTGACACTGAGATGTACTGGCTAGGATGAATCCTCTTGGTCCCATAGAGATGAAACATAATTTTATCCATATTCTCTTTTTTTCCCAGACTTAATTTTCAAAAACAAAATCCTCTAAGTTTTATAAACTTTTGACCAGGCCTGGCAAAAGATCTTAGCTTTCATTTCTGATAGGAAAATTAAATAAATAAACACTTAAATTTGTATAAGTGAAAATTAACTGGTAAATAAACCTGCCATACATATTTCCAGGCACTTTATTATTGATGTTATTTTTGAGAAAATCCTTTCAAAAATGCTTATTGAAGGAATTTCACATATATAGTCTTGAAATGTATTAACATCTTTGATATTTCAAAATTACTTACCTGTTTTTTTTTTAAATAATAATGAACATGAGAATTTTGTATGTGTGTATTAAGAGCATAAACTATTTGGTAAATATTTCTAACAAAGAGTTCCTTAAAGCATTGGAAAATTTTTGTAAGAATCAGTCATAGATTGTCTGATAGAAGATGAAAACCTATGTGTCTAGTTTAATATATTTTATAGGAAACCAAGTTGTTTTAGTAGAATAGTAAACTTTATTTAGCTGGTAGACATAATCAGGTAAAATACTTTGAAATATTTTATTCTATCCATGAAAACCAATTTGTCATTTTAAAGATGTCAGTGATAGCACTTTATTATCTTTTCAACAACTTTACTGAAATTTTTTCATTTAAAACTAATTTCTATTTGAACTGTTCATTTTCTTGTCTTTTCTCTTAGAATTCCCAAAAAGATCTTATCAAATCCAGTCTACATCTTTCGTGGCTTTGCAACTTTCTAAAATTCTTACATATATCTTTTATATCTGTAAAATATACCCTTAACATTCTATGCTTTTTTTTTTCTGTTTAATGATGATAATGATAATAATACAATATAAATAGAGTTATTTGCTTTTGGTGGTTGAGGCATGTATAAATTACTCCTCCACACCACCTGGTTTGCTAATTCAGCTTGTTCATTATATTTAGATTTTGTTTTAATAACTTTCCTAGAAGCCACAATCTGTGGAACAGTATTTTCAATTGACAATAAGATGCAAATATAAAACTTCAGAAACATTAGTTCTAGCTCAATTATTGTGTTTATTTATTATCATAAGATTAATTTTCTTCACTTCTCTTGTTAAGCTTTTCTGTAATTAATTTTTCACTGACCCTCAAGGGATCATATATCTTTCTTACAAAAAAATCCTTTAAATACCAATTTCCTCCAATTTTCTAATCTATATGTTCACACTCCTTAATATAGAATCTATTACCTGGATCCCAATTTTCTGTTTAGCTCTAGCTCCCATCATTTCCCTCCCATACTTGATTCTTAAGCAGAATAACACTACGTTTTCTCTGAAAATCATTCGTCTCTTTGCTTTTGCAGATGTTATTTTTACCTCCCAGAACACCCTTAACTCATCATCTTGTTTTGTTAATCTCCTATTAATTCTTTATAGCTCAGATAAAATGACACATTTTCAAGAGACTCCTTGCTAATTTCCTTAAATACAGCTGGCCACTTTGCTCTGTTAACTGCTACATCTTGAATAAACGTCTAGTTTTAGAAATTACCACCTACTAAATAGTAAGTTCATTGCACTAAGGATCACCTTTATTCATTTTAAGTCTTTGGAGATTAATAGAGTGTCTGGTACACCTTCATCACTGTACTAATAATATTTCCAATTTTATAGTGCTTAGTTGAGCCAGTAAATATATTATACCCTTTAGATAATCAGTTTTACTTAACATAGGGTCCCTGTAAAATGGGTTTTATTATCATTCTTGATTTATTGATGGGAAAGAAAAGAGTCAGAAAGATGGATTGACTTGCCAAAGGTCACAGTATAATGAACAGCGAAGTCACAATTTGAACCTAGATCATCTGGCTCTTGAGAGAGCCTCTTTCTTTACCCACCACATTATATGACAATAAAAGTCTCCTTGAGACTTAGATTCACAATCTTTAAAATTAGACTGCTAATGCCTCTTAACTCTAACTCAGTGTTATAACTCAATGCATGTTAGTCTCCTTTTCTTTTAATATAAACAATCAGCAATGAAATGAAAGATGTTAACCCAGAGACTTTTTCCCCCCTCAGCTGTGACTCTTAGCAAGAAATCCTTCTATAAACCCTAGATTTTAAAGTCCTAGACTAAGCACAGTACCTTGTAATTAGTGAGAATTAAAAATAAAACGTTGAAATAAGCAGTTCCCTATACACTCACTTCCTTCATTTATATGTTATTTGCGTAGTTATGGAAAATAACTTTTCATGAAAGGATCAGGAGACTGAAGAGGAAAGTGTAAGCACTTCAGTTATTTTGCAATATAAGAAACTTTTGTAATATTTAGGAAACAACTGTTGCTAAAAATGATGATTGGCATACAGCAAGTCTTATTCTATTATTCATATTAAATATAAAATAAAAATTTAAAGGTAGAGAACAGATTTCTTTGCAACTTCTTTTAGGTCTATAATTATTTTTTTAAAAAAGTTAAAAATATAACAATAGGTAGACTATACAGGGACACTATTTTTCAGGTATGCAATGAGTACCACATTTGCATTATAATTTTTAATTTTTACAACATCGATTTGTGTTTAAAACTATTACTATTTTCCTTTTACAAATAAGGGCAAAGAGATGTTGAGTAATTAACTTACTGAAGAACATAGAGACAAATAGAAGAACCAACTTAAGCATTTCAATTTTTTTCCCCATATTTTCAAGGAACTAAATATTTATGGTTAAATACATAATCTCAGAATAGACATCAACCATTGCTTCTCATAAATCAGATATCCTGTTACCTAGATGTACAGTCTTGTCAATAACCAGACTGATATCCATTGACAGGTAGCAGTGATCAAAACAATGTTAAAATTTCACCAGTGTTATTTACTGAAGTTGGTTTCTCAAAGTTTATGTGTTGAGCTTTATAATAAATGTATTAAATGCCATTTATTATCAGAAAGCATCAGTGAGGCTTTTTTTCAAATTAATTCTTGTCTTATCTGTTTTTATTTACATTATTAAAATGTTCTGTTAAAATACAAAATGACTATTAGAGACTCATGGACTCAGTATATCCAAAACTTTGAAAATAAATAATAAATGTGGGAGGAAGGAAAATAATTTCCAATATGGAGCTATGGTGAGATAAGCTAAATAAATGCAAATTATAATATTTTAAAAAATTATGGCTAGTGAAGTTGGCAATGTTTTTTTTTAATTTTATTAGGGCAAGAATTTAACATGAGCTTGACCTTCCTAACAGATTTTTAAGTGTACAGTAGCTAAGTTGTGGAAACAACCTAAATGTCTATTGACAGATAAATTAATAAATTTAAAAAATTTCACATTATGTTTGGTGAAATAAGCCACTCAAAAAAGGACAGATTCTAGGCAATAAGTAGAATGATTACTATTGATTTATATAGAAAATAATTTATTCCTGGATATTTACCAAAAACATAAGTTAAAAGATATTTCTGTGACTAAAATTGACCTAAAAACGGGGAAAAACTGTCTTATTTTATATATAATCTGAGTGTAAGAGCACTGGCTAGGTTAGCTGTGTGAGATTTTCACTGGTCTCATTTACCTCTCAAAACTTATTGCATGGGGAGTAACAAATGTGGAATGATAAACATGATTGGTAATTAAGATTCAAGATAAATTTTTATTAATTTTACCAAAAATAAATACAGTTTTGAGTACTGAACTATAGCCTGGTGAGTGAGGATGGCCAAGTATGGAGGTGGCAGAGTACATTGCTAATTGTAGTCTCTCTTACATATCAAGGATTTTAAGCTACAATAGAGCTAAACTTATTATAATAGTTGTCATGTTTTGAAAACTTACCATATACCAGAGACTATAATCTAGTATTTTCAAAACATGATCTTGCGTAATCCTCACAACAACCCTGAGAAGCAGCTGTAATTATGGTATTCATTTTAGATATGAAGAAGCTGAAAGTTAGGAATATTATCTAAATTGTTCATTACTTTAATAATTAAAATGCTGGCTGAACTTTTATGACAATAATTAGAATAATGGAAATAGTAGTCCTCATAGTACCTGGATCTCGACTTCATCTGTCTTCTTTCTTTATGCACACATCCTGTAGTATAAGATGGCAGCATTAGCACTGACATTTGTGTCTGAATTTTATCAGCGGGAAGAAACGAAGAAAGAAACACAGAAAATTTTCCTTTCCTTTAAGAACATGGCCAGGCATTTGCTTACGTTAGATTCACTCATACTCCATTGTTCAGAACATAGAAACATGGCCATATCTAGTTGCAAGGGAGGCTGGAAACAGGTTGGCCATGTTCTTAGCTAAAATTATTTTTGAAGAAGTGGAGAACAGATTCTAGAGGTTCACAACCACAGCTATCTCTTCTAAAGCAAATTACTATGATGGGGCAAATGTATGTGTCCTTTTTCCCACATACAGAATTTATTCACCCCTTCTCCAAGTAACAATCCTAAAGACCATTGTTACTGTATCCCCATCCACAACCAGCATACACCAACTATAACAGTAAGAACAGGACAGCTGCCATAAAATTGCTATGGAATAATAGAAAGAATTAAAGTTAATAACTGGCCTATAGTAATTAACAAATCCCATTGAGCAGAGATTACAAAAATTATCTGCCTTGTCTGGCATAGAAATGGAATGACAGCCTTGGTTGTCAGTTCTGGTGGTCCCTGGATCTGCTTTCCAGAGGTAAAAGAGGGTTCCCTTGTATATTGTCTGTTGTCCCTTCTGGGCTTGATTTACACTCTGAGAGGTTGTTATTTGTTCCTTATATATATATCTGTTGGAGAGAATTCACTTCTTGTGGGCTATAGAGCTTTTGATTTGTTTTCTGTTTGTGCAGTTTTCAGACTTGGGGGTGTTTGGGAGAGCAACCACAGGTTTGCAGTTCCTTTTGCAATACGAACACAAAAAGTTGCGAGGCTTCTAGTACATACATTTCCAGATGGTTCCATTTATGCAAAAATATTCTTACCCATAATATGTTCCTAAGAGCTGCTCCAAAATTCTTCTGAGTGTTTGTAAAAGCAGTGTGGGCATAGAAAAGCTGACATCACCTTGCAAGTGTGTGTGGTTCTTCCTTGACTGCAAAACTCTAATTCCTAGCATCTTTAGTTTCATTTCTTATCTTTTTCCCTGGTTTACCATCTCTCTGCATCTGATCCTAACCACTTGGATTTTCTAAAATCTCTCTCTCTTTTTTTTTCCTTTTAGTCATTCAGCAAATATCTGAGGCACCTATTCCATGCAAGGCACAGTGATAGGCACTGAGGATATAATGATGAAAAGGTGTGACTCCTTGTCTCACGAAATTTACTGTTTGGTTGGGGAGGAAGACGGTGAACAGAAAACTATTCTGACTTTTATTTAAGTATTATACAATAAAGTACAATGTATACATATAATAATGACTTTTAATAAATAAGTTCTATATGATTTTGATGTGTCCTTTACTTTCTTAAAGAAACCATTCTCTATGTTTGATCCTTTTTATACTCCTCTTGGTCTTATCATTAGACTTGCTCATAATGTTCAGGTGTCTGCTAGTTTTGCTTGAAGAATAAAATATTCTCATTCATTTCTTCTAGGAAATAAAGTATGACACTAGTTTTTCACTAGGACTGTAATATAACTAATAAACACTTTTTTGTTATTGATTAAAAACTATAATGGATCCTTAAGTGAAATTTAACTTGATTAAGTTCTATATGCCTTCTATGAATCTCTTACTAGCATACTCAAAAATTACAATTATCAGAAAAGAGATTTTTTTCCCCTCTTTAATCTTTGGAGCTATCCACTAAAATTTATATTTTTAGCAGGTGTCTTCTTACAAACTAGAAGTATTGTCAAAAACTATTGTGAACAATATTCACACTTGTACTTTAGTTTGACAACTACAAATATGTTTTTGTTATGCACTGTATATTCACTTGGTATTTTTACCTCTTAAGTGCATTTTCCTTAACTGCCACATGTAGTTTCTATGGTTACAGGCTCATTTCATTTCTACTTTCGCCTTCAAGAGACCATACTGCTATACATGGAAACAAAAGCCAACAAGAAGCAATTTAATCCTAATGCTCCTCCTTCCTTGGATTTTGTTTTTAATCCAACAATCTTTAGTGCAAACTTAATTTTATTTTATTAATCTATTAACTTATTAAATACAATCCTCTTGTACAGTAAATTCATAAAATTTTTCCTTCTTTTTTTATCTTTCTTGCATAAAGACTGCTTTTGTGGTGGGACTTATTTAGTCATTTACCAAGATTCCAACGTCTTGTATAAGACTTTTGCCAGAAAAACAATCTTTCTAAAAGCACAGTGTAACTTTTAATTTTCTTTCTTCTGTGAATGTATTGCTCCCTATTTTGAGAAGAAAAAAATTTTTTAACTCACATTTTCTTCTCTATTATATTCCTTTCCCCCAAATATGAAGCAACTGTCTGATGGACAAAATTCTAGTTGCTGAGGATTAAAGTGAACGAAAATACTATAGCTCCTGCTTTAGTAAGGCCTGTAATTCAGATAAATAACAGTAAAAGTGAGCCAAATCAGTGTGATAGTATCTCATTCAACAAGATATGATCAATGATAATTGAGCTCATTATGAAAAGCTTTACAGAGGCACTAGAATGAAAATACCTTTTAAATTATACAAAAGCTGCCAGTGACTAGATGTGGTGGACTCATAATAGGATATCTTTAATCCTTAAAACTACATCTGGCCACATGACGAGTTGATGGACATGAGAGGATATATTGCTGCCAATAAGCTATGATTTTAGTTAAAGGGAGAGCAGCTGGGAAGTTCCTTCTCAAACTAGCTGCCTACTCTCTTCAATCTTAGAGATTTATTCTTCATTTAAAGATTTGGCATAGTTTCAGTATTATATATGTCTTTATAGTGGATATGTTTGATATTGGATCATTGCTTGTTGATTCAAAAATATTCAGTGAGTACTTGCTCTGTCCTGGCTGTTCTTCTATGTGCCGAGGATACAAGAATGGAGATATCCGGTTATTCACCTGTTCTTTCCTCTTGTGTGCCAAAGAGAGATTATAATTTTTTTTTGCCTTTTAAGGATATTATAACTTATATGAGAAAGCTTAGTGTTGTCTAAAAATTTTTTTGTCATGTCTCCATACAACCTGTACTATTATTTTTAAAAATTTATTTTAAATCTCTATATTTCAGCAAGAAATCTTATCACTCAGTTATACTGTATAGTTGCCAATTGTATTTTTATAATGTGTATTATACTAAATATATAAACCACTCTTCTTTGTGGTTTTAAGCTTTAATAACTTCTAAAGAATAAATATTACAAACTGAACCAAAAAAATCACTTTAACGTTTTACTATTTAAATTTCTTTTTGTATTTATTTGGTTTTGTTAATTTTTCAATACTGCATTTAAATATTATTGTGGTAAAAATATATATAAATAAAATATGTCATTTTAACCATTTTTAAGTGTACAGTTCAGTGGTATTAATTATACGCTCAATGTTGTACAACCATCACTACTATCTATTTCCAGAAACTTTTCCATCACTCCAGACAGAAACTTCGAACCAATTGAGCAAGAATTCTCCATTTCTCACTCTCCTTTTAAATCTGTTTTTAGGGTAAAAGCGTTCAGTCTTCTACCATTGAGTACAATATTACCCTCTTTCTTTTTTCTTTTCTTTTCTTTCTTTCTTTCTTTCTTTCTTTCTTTCTTTCTTTCTTTCTTTCTTTTCTTTCTTTCTTTTTTTCTTTTTTTTTTTTTTTTTTTTTTTTTTTTTTTTTTTACCTCTGTTCCAAATGCTTTGCTGGTAAGTGCAGAAAAAGGATTTTTTATATTTTTTACTTACTTTTGTTTCTTTTCTATTAGTGGTTTTTAAGACTATCTCAATCATTTCGTCCTCCTTTGGGTTTATGCATGGGGTTTTGTTTCTTTGTAAATAAAGGGCTTGGGTTTGATTTGTCAGGGGCCCTTTCCAGCCCCCCA
>NW_006439568.1:14272729-14284765 GCF_000325575.1 Pteropus alecto | reverse complement strand
AGTGTAGGAATCTGTCAAATGTCTTTTCTGTGTCTATTAAGATGATCATGTGGTTGTTTCCGTTCATTGTGATGTATTATATTGATCGATTTCCTTATGTCGAACTATACTGCCTTCCTGGAATAAATCCCACTTGGTCAGGTTGTATAATCTTCTTAATATAGTGTTGGATTTGGTTTGCTAATGTTTTGTTGGGGATTTTTACATCTTTTTCATAAGAGATTTTGGTCTGTATTTTTCTTTTCTTGTAACATCTGTATCTGGCTTTGGTATCAGTATCAAGGTAACACTGATGTCATAGAATGAGTTAGAATGTTTTCCTTGATTTTCATTTTTTTGGGAAGAATTTGAGAAGAATTTATGTTAATTTTTAAATGTTTGGTGGAATTCACCAGTGAAGTTGTCTGGTTCTAGTCTTTTCTTGGTCCTGAAATTTTTTTGTTGAGAGGATTTTGATCACTGGCTCAATCTCTTTACATGTTATAGATCCATTGAGATTTTTAAAAATTTCTTCGAGAGTCAGTTTAGGCAATTTGTGTTTTTAGGAATTTTTTGGGTTATCCACTTTTGGGGGCATACAACTGTTCATAGAATTTCCTTATATTCCTCTTGTCAGTCTAAGTTTTGTCAGAAATGAAGAAATATAAGAAAATCTAGCATATATTTAACTTTGCAATGGATGGCTATAAAAATCTATAAAATGCTGAGTATGGGAATGCTATTAATTAGTAAATTGGGGTCAGGATAGATAAGAAATGTGCTAAAGTTTATAGATTTTCAAAGAATCATTAATAACCAAGCAGATAATTAATAACCATAATTCTCACATTCTCTCAGTGCCATGACTCTAGTTGTAAAATAAAAAATGACAGAAAAAATGAGAAGTGCAATATGGCATAGTTCCCAATAAGATTTCTTAGACTATATTTAGAAAAAAAGTAGAGTAGACTTTATATGTTATTTTGAACCCACAAGTTTGGGTAACCATACTTGTAGGGAATTTCAATGAAAGAATTCATAATTCCCTATGCTATAATAAGCTTTTCAAAGAAGTACTTGCTATATATATGAACCAATCACAGTCTTTGTATATCGATACTTGTTTACTTCTTCATAGCAAGATGAGATGTTAGCTCAAAAGCCTGCTGCTGCCAAACTCAAAATTTTATATGCACAATTGTTTTAAAAGAGTTCAAATTAGCAGACTTTTAGCCATTATGGACTGCCTGATTTACATACCTGAAAAAACTCTGCCATACATCTACCTGCTATAGCTTAGATAAATCTTTGGTTTTAAAGACCCAAATGACTGCTGCCCTTCTGAGCTCTTTAATCCACAGACTTGACACCTGAGTAAAATCCATCAAGACACATTAAAATCCCTATCTGATACCTTTCTCCCTTAAGAGTTTCCTTGCCCTCTTCTCTGGATGGTGTCCTTCTCCTGAAGGTGTAATCTCTGGTCTCCTGCTTCTAGAGACCTCCCCTGCAGGCAAACCTCAATTGTCTTTCAAATACAGCTTGTGCATGCTACTGCCTCTGCATGGTTATAACATTTACTAGATATCTTTTACTTAAATTCCCTATAGTACCTTCTATTAGACAGAGGTGGCATACAGCCATAATTTCATTGTAAAAACAAACACGCAATTCGAAAACAAAAGAGAGGCTGATCTGGGTCTCTCATGAAGAAACGGCATGCTCAGAAGTCTTGCCTTGGTACTTTTGAGGGTCTGAGATGTGGCTAATGCACCTGAAGCATAGTGCATGAAGTAGAGAATAGAACACAATGAAACTGGAGAGATTGGCAAGGCCAGATTGTTTAAGGCCTAATAAGTCATGATAAAGTGGTTGCATTCTATTACATGAGCAATAGGAAGCCACTGAAGATTTTACATAATCTAATGATGTTATATAATAATCTTTTCATGATGAATTCTAATAAGGCAGAATATAAAATTTTTACATATGGCACAAAATAAAGTATGTAAAACATGCATAGAAAAGTAACTTGGTGAACTTAAACTTGTTTTTTCTTTAAACTTTTCTATTAATGTGGCTGCTATGAGGAGAATAGGAAGGAGAAGGTTAAGTGTGGAATTAGGATGATGTGCTAAGAATTTGTATTATCCAGAGAGGGATGCAGGTCACTTGGACTAGGTAGCTGCAGTGGGCATTAAGACACACACTAGAATTTGAAGTATACTGTAGAGCTAGAGACAACAGGCTTGCTGGTAATTTAGATGGTGGATTTGATAAAGAGGGTTTCTGACCTGAGCAACTCTGTGGGTGGTGTTGCCACATTTAGAAATGGGAAAGAATGTGGGAAGATAGATTTTAATTAGTTCTATTTTGAGTGTGTTAGAATTATGGTGCCTTTGAAACAGCCAAGTAGTGATATTAAGAAGTCAGTTAAGTGTAGGATCTGGAATTTAGAAGAGAGTTCATATAAATAAGGGATTCTTCAGATTATATAGAATGAATGAATGTTGAAGGTCAGTCCCAAAGGAATGTGAAACTGTAATTTTAAGTGGATAGGTAAGTAGAAAGGCACTCAAAAACACTTTTGCTCACACTGTGAAAGTATTTAATTCTAAGATAACAAATTAGAACTTCAACTGGAAGGTGATGAGGTGTTACTGAATATTGTGTATAGGAACTACCTTATAAGAACAGTGATTAATTAATACTAATCTAGTGGTGGTAAACTGTATAGGTTGAAAGAGAAAACTTAAGCAAGGGATATAATATAAAGCAGTTTCACCATTACCAAATTATCAAAGATTTTAAAAAAGTGTTACCCAGTAGATATGAGAGTAAAGTAAAATGTATATAGCTCTTGATAATAGATATTGCTGCAAGATTTTTGAAAAGTAATTTGTGAAAAAATATGTATCATGTACAAGTTCATTCTATTTGTCTAAGAAATAGCAATTCAAGGATTTACATTAAGGAGAATAAAAAGCTTCATAGAACTCCCAAACACAGAAAAATTCTTACACACAATCATTATGGTACACATTAAGTAATAAAAACAGAATAGTTGATTAAATAAATTTAGTGTATTCACCTAAAATAATACTACGAAACCATGAAAACAATGCTTCTGCAGTTATCTAATAAAGAGGAAAATACCATAATTAAATTACTAAGTAAAATTGCTGATTACATAATATAATAAAAACTAAAAACTTAAGAGAGTGAAACATTCACAGAAAATGGTATAGTGAGATTAAGAATGCCTTCTTTTTTTCCCTTTCTAAATTTTCCATTGTTAAAATAATAACTATAGGGAAGGATGAAAAAAGACACCGCTAAAGAAAAAAGCAATTATAGACATTTAGACTTAAAAAGTCATAAAGGCAAGAATTAGTGTGTTGATTCTAATGGAATTTAAATACACTATCCTAATTAGTTTTCACAATAAACTTAAATAATTAAGGTCAATGTTATATCCATTTTATAGATAAGAGAGTTTTATGAACCTGACAGCAGGTCCACTTTACTATGGTGACACGCTAAAATTCAGACCCATCTCCGTGTAACTCAGAACCACTGTATAATAATTCGGGAAGCTCTGAAAAGGGGGATGGTTGAAGTTATTTGTATAAACGAGATTATTCAGAGAGATGAGAAGAAAAGCCTTTGCAAAGATCATAACTCAAGCACGGGAAGGATAAGGGATTCGTTCTTATCTTTTTTTTTTTTTTTTTTTTTTTTTTTTGCGTAGAATCTGATCCCTCTGCCCCCAGTAGGGCTATTTGCTTGAACGTCTCTGACACACTCCGCACAGCACCAACTCGATTCTTTTTCCTCCTGCTCTTTCCTCTTTTCTGTGAACCCAGCTGAAGTCTAATACTCTTCCCATCCTACACTGGAGATTTTCCAGAAAACTGCACATCACTCTCAACTTTGCTCAGTGTTCTAATGAGGCTGTGATGTGGAGTTGCTAGTCAAGGCAATTCTAGTTTAGATGTGTATCAATTATAATATTGAGAAGTTAACCTGGGGTTCAATCAGTTCATGAAATGGAAGTGGAAAATCTGGTTGCATAAATAATCAAGACTCTTCAGGACCGCTTGTGCACTATTGCTGTAAAGGAGGGAGAGCAGAAAAAAGGGGAAAAATTATTTTTGGTGATATATCTATTGGCTGATAAATTGAGAAGGAGAGACACTAATAGTTAATAAAGTGAATTGATTTACACATCTTTCAATTAGTCTAGGCTATTCTATGCTGCATTAACTTTGGCAGAGAAACTGAATCCATTTTGCCATTCTGGTTTTCACATCCTATTGTTTGATGACCTTTTTTTTTTTTTTCAGATTATACTCTTTTCTAGCTTTATTCTTTTCAGCGTGGATACACTGAACAGCAGAAGATAGAAAACATTCAGAAGTCACCGTTCTGTGATATTCAGAGCATATTTTTTCACCATTTATCAGCCATTTTATAAAGCCAACTAGGATATATATATCCTTGATCAATAGCACAAAGTCTCTCATAGCCAAGATTTGAATGTGAGGGCAGAATTAATTGTTCCAGGTGTTACTTATTAATCTTATGTTGTGAGTACATGTACTCATTTTTATTATCTGCTCAACTGAAAGGCAAAAACACTAGTAATTGATAAAGTATATTGATTTCCAAATCTTTCAAAAGGTTGTGACTATGTTGCAAAGGTAAACTTTAATTTCCAAACATCCTTCTGCTGTTAATTATGCTTGAATAAACAAGAAGACAATTAGTAAATACAATTGGATAATGAGGTTTAGCTTCGCCAGAGATATGTACACATTTTATGGATAGCATATTTGCATGTTAAGGACATGATCTATCTTAAAAGTAGAGATAACAACATAGGGATCATTTAAAAACACAACATGGCACTTATAAGATTCCTTACTTAACACGCTTCTTATGCATTTTCCCCCTTGTAAAACCCTTGATATCTTAACCGGAAAAAAAAAAAAAGTATCATCTTTGTTTGTTTGATTTGGTGTTATTTAATACTTTTACACATTTACCCCCTCACTTGATGTCTTTCAGAAGCATAGGATGTCATTTAGTAATCCATACAGGTGAGTGTGCTTATTTTTGTTGTCATGTATTAGGAATAAGGTAGAATGACTCTACCTGATATAGGGAACATTATCATGAGGCAAAGGAAAAATGAGTTCGGATCTCATAGAAAAGTTTTTATAAAAGTATCAATTACCTAAATTTTCCAACTAAAGTTATTTTCATGTCTAAGATAACTTATTTTTAGGAGACTAAGTTTAAAATCCCTTCACTGTTGTTAATTTACCTCGCGAATTCACTTGATGACTTAGTCTATGCCTCAGGATCTTATACTATGTTTTAGTTGTATCTGGAAAAAGAGTGATTGAACTGGACCAAGGTCAGAACATACATAAAAGATATGGCATCAGTCTTGTCCACAGCTGGCCATGAAATACTCCAGTAGCTGATGATGGCATTATTTCTCCCCAAAGCAAGGACAAATAGTATCATGATCTTCCTCAGTACAGTATTCTTGGTGCTGTAATGTCAGAATTGGCACATGTGCCAAAACCTTATAGTTACTTGGAATATATTTACTGCTGTCTTCCCTGGCTCTAAAATTCTATATTTCTGCATGAAGTTTAATATTGACAGTAGTAAAATATTATTTTTGAGTTAAATTTATGATACATTTTAAATATATATTATACTGATTCAATATTTGTATTTAAGAATTTAAACTGTTTATTATACTTATTAGATATTTGTACTAGGATTCTTGAATAATCAAGACTTTTAATACATATACATTGGTCTTTGGAAAATATTTTTTACTAATTTAATTACAGGATAATTCAAATTATCTTACTGATTTTGAGATAGAGTTTTATCTCTGATTCATTTAATGCTGAACCTGTCACTGAATGTAAACCAATCAGTATTCTCTTGAGAAATACAGTTCACTAAATACATTTTCTTTACCCTTTGATTTCGAGAAGTCACTATATATAATCTTTTTGGTTAATATTTAACCCTTTAACCCTTTCTTCCTAGACTTACCATATGAGAGTTGTCTGAACTATCATTTTGACAGGTATTGTATTCATTTACTAGAACCACTGTAACAAATTACCTCAACTTTAGTGACTTAAAACAACACAAATCTATTTTCTTAGAGTACTTGAGGTCAAAAGTCTAAAATTAGTTTTCATGGATCTAAATCAAGCTGTCAGCAGGTCCATGATCTCTGGAGGCTCTAGAGGCAAGGAGAATTTCTTGTCTTGTCTTTTCCAACTTGTGCAGTTGTATTCCTTACATTGCTTGGCTTGTGGCCTCTTCTTCCATCTTCAAAGCTAGCAACATAATGTATTCAAATCTCTTTGCTGAGGTCATCTTGTAATCTTTTCCTTTCTGTCGTAGTATATCTCTCTGTTTCCCTCTTATAAATACTCTTTGATTTTACTAGAGACAACCTGAATAATCCAGAATAATATCCACATTTTAAGATTGTTAATTTAGTCATATCTGCAAAGTCTCTTTTTCAGGAGACATTTGCAGGTTCCAAGGATTAGAACATGGATACCTTTGGGAGCACTTATTTCAGTTTACCAGAGATGTCTCAGGAAGATACAGTTTATAATATCAAAAATAAGGAAAACAAACATTGGTCAAGATTTATAAATATATTTATGGTATATTCAGTTCTGATATTAGGAAATGTGACTTCTCTAGTTCTATACAATTAAAACTATAGTAGTACTATTGCCCCATTGTCGATTCAAAACTTTTCTTTTAGAATTATGATGTATTTATATTGATTGTGTCACATTTGTAACCTGAATTTCTTTGTGACTAGGGTTATGTGTTTTTTAAAAAAAACCTAGCTGGGTTTAGAAGCATAGTCTATGCCTATGTACATGCTGGTATCATAATATTCCACACATATTAATATATATTTTTCTCACACTTACTGTTATCCCAAGGGGAAAATTTCAACTATGGAAAATATGTCAGAATTTAGTTGTCCATTCAACAAATATCTTTTGAGCATCTTCTATGTGCCAGGCATTGTTCTTAGAACTGTAGCTATATGTATGAACGAAATAGTCAAAATTCCCTTCCCTTTATGATGCTTGCATTCTAGTTGGAGAATTTGAAATATAATTCCCTTATTCTGGAACAGCATGAAAATCAACTTTTTCATTACAATAAAACATTCTGACAAGAACAATTTATAACTGCTAGACAGTCCTCTGATTTATCTCCTCTCTCTCTTTTCTTTACCCAATCTTCAGAAATCTACACGTGCAGGCACTTTTAATATGAAAATCTTTTAATCACTCTACTTCTCTGGAACAGTGCAATGTCAAAGCTCTGAGCAGTTTCAGCTCATGAGGTTGGTCTCATTTGCTTTATCAATAACTTACCTGATGAGCATGATTTTTTTAAGAAAGTAAAAAGGCATTTGAAATACTGAGAAATATGGCACAATTTCTATATGTGCTATCATATTGGATATAATCCTTAGCCATACTTTAAGCAGATGGCTGTGTCTACCTACATTACTTATGACTTTGTAGAATGTGTGCTTCCCCCCCAAAAGAGCAGCAGGCCATCGTTCGCACAGCCTAAATGTAAAAGAGCATTTGCTCCCAAGCGCATAGAATTTGTGGTTGCCAAAACGGTACTTACTGAAATTTGATGAAGTTAGAAACCAATAGCATTGTAATGTGGTGACTGAGCAGTGGGCTTTGCATGTGATTTTTTTCTCATTTAGTCCTATTTTTAAAAAAATAAAAAATGAAGAGAGTCAAATAAATCCAAAGATATGTACACATCATTCTTTGAGGAGCTAAAATGTTCCCTAAAAGATATTCTTTTCATGTGTAAAATTAGTTGACATATTCTATAAAGATTATTTTTTAACATTCTAGTTATCATACATATTAAAATGTCAATTAAGATATAATTGCCTTTGGGGATAAATTTCATTTAGTTAATGCAAATATTTGATTATCTTTTTTTTTTTTTTTAATATCCCAGTAGTTCAAATAAGTTATAATGGGCACTAGGTTAAAAGCTTTGTAAATGTTTACATGGGCTGGAAACCCAAGGATATTCTAGACTATCATATACTGAGAAATAAATCAGTCCTAACTTACATGACTCTCTGACGCTTAAAGTGCATTTGTGATATTTATATTATAATCATAACTAGTGTTATGAATATGCATAAAACAAGGTTGCAATCTATGATTTTCTCGGTTCAACATGTCCAAGGTTAACTACAGGCTTGGTTAACATACAACTAGTGAGGAGTGGGGGCATACTGTCTTGGAACTGCATTTGTCAAGGAATCATATTTTTCAGTCTTCATCTACTTCATGGAAAATCTGTGATCCAAATGAGATAAACTATCACTATTCTTTTGTTCTTGTAATACCACATTTAAGTGACATTTTCATAGTCTTAAGTTCTACTTAATTTGACATTTTTCTATTTTTTCATCTCCTACATAAAGTAAATCAATGAATGATGATAAGGAAAACAGAAGACACCAGCTTGATTGTGGCTGCACAAATAGGAAAAGTGCTTTGTGTCTCTACAAAAACTATAGCTACCCTATAATTCGCCACAGGTCCCAGTAGTGGTATTTGCAGCAGATGTTCAGTAAATGTTTACTAAGTGATGAAAATGAATGGGCTTCATGTTTATATTTCTGTAACAATATCTGAGCACTATAGAGGGACTTTTTTACATATCGAATCTTAGCCTTAATATTTAAAAACATCTGTAAGGACACAAGTGAGACAAAGGCGTTACTATAGATCTTAGAATTCCCTTGGAAATTCTATAATGTTCCTCTATATTTTATGTACATGTGTTTAACTAAATGATATTGCCTTTAATGATCCATTAGTATAGGAAATAAATACATCTCCAAAGAATAAATTAAGCAGTAGAGTTAGGAAATTAAATTAAAAAGCCTATAGAAATTACTCATTAAATCAACTGGGTATTTCTCCTTGTTCATTCCTGCAGAGACACAGAAGGCCAGGTCAAACTTTAAAATTCCTCCTATTTGTAGATGTTGACATTCTATAGAAAAGTGGCAGAATCTAGCTCACCTATTTTGGCTTTCGAGAATTATTAACTAACCTACTGTATTCAGTGTCAACAAGGGCCTTCCCTAGACAATGCCTCTACTTTGCTTTTGGTTCCTGTCCAGGACCCTGTCACTCTGATCTTCAAATACTAGCTTCCCACTCCAGCTGCTTCTGAAGGTTTTCTGCCTCTTAACAGAAAGTCAATTGATCCCTTAACAGATGTTAACTGAAACTACTTCAATATTACATTTCCTAGTCAGTAGTAGTTAAAATAGGTAATTCTTTTATTAATAACCCTCCTTTACTGGCCAGTTTTGCAATAGAAAGGTAAATGTTTTACATTTATTATTCAAGTTAATTTTTGCAGCATTAATTTTTATGAGGTAGCGATCATGTACTTTTAATTAACATATGAAGAAACTTATGTTAATAATTTAATAACTTGCTCATAGCCTCCTGTCTTTGGGGTTCTTCCTGGCACATTATAGAGGTGGCTTTTTCCACTGACTTTTCCCACCGATTCCTGTTCCCAGGCCAAATGTATTTTCAACTTGCATTTGTGAATCTTTACATTTATTAATTCCTCATCCCTAGTTTTTATTGGTTTAATTCAAACTTTCTTTGACTCTGGGTATTGTCAAGTAGGACAATTACTTCTGGCTTCTGCCCAACTAAATTCTCACCCAATTCTATGCCTGTTTCTATAGTTAGAAAGATATGAGTACTTCCCTCTGTGTTGGAAACAGAGTATCCTGAGGTCTAGAGCTTGGAAGTTGGATTAGAAAATGTATAATCAAATAAATAAGAAATATGTGGTTACAGTTCCTTTCTCTTCTTTTTTCTTTTGTTTTATCTCATGCTCTAACTAGAGAAGAGGTAAATGAACCTAACTTCTGTGTTATGATTAGACATTGTTTTCTAGGTATGAGTCTATTTATCATAAACCTTACTTAGGAAGCTCACTAGCACAATTTTTCATTAACATTATGACAGAGCTTGTCAATTTTAATGTAAGTTAATTTAAAAATCTATTACATTTCTGAAGCTCTAGTATTTCGATTTCATTGGCTTGTGTTATACACAAGTATAAGTAAATTTGCCTGTTCTCTCTATCGATCTTCCTTTTATATATTTCTACTTTTCCAGTCTTTTCTTATACGTATTGACCAGTTATAAATTCATATCTTAGTTTGTGGTGAACAATTCCAATTCACAGGCTCCTTCCTTTTTACCTATATATGAAATGCTAACTTATTCTTATGTCAGTGAACTCGATCATCTCCTCTCTCAGTAACTATTTGTCTTTTGGTTGGTGTCATGGGATTCATTTCACATCAAGTAGCTGGATGACATTTACAAGATATCTGAATCCCACTTGGACTATTTTTTAGGTTAGGTACTTTGGTATATTTAATTTACTTCCTAGATTTTCTTTCAATGATATTTCCTAAACTTGTCCTCAGATTTTGGGGGTTATACCTTGTTGAGAGCCTGCAACTCACTTTTCACTGTTACACTTAATGGCAAGGTAACATTTTATAAAATAATAAATAAAGACATATGGACATAAAAAATTAGTTCCTTAATGAAGGTACAAAATTTCACTGAAGTATTTTATCTAAAAGTTTTTCAAATCAGTGTGCTTTTTTACAATGAAGGGGAATTCCAAGCCAAATATCCTTGTTATTGGTCACAAATAAAGAGAATATAAATGTAGTAAATAATGTTCTTGCTTCTTGGCTGCTTGTGCTTTGAAGGGCTCTAAATCAGGTATGATGTGAGTGATATGGTTAGAATGAACATTCTGTGTCCAGTCAGCTCCTTATCTCGGCCTTCCTGCACAGACACATTTTTCTTTAATTCCAAGAGAAAACATCATGACAGCTTAAAACTCACTCTTAAAAATATCTTCAAAAAACATATTGATAGGTTCAAATAGCCATATCTATTCATAGTTATAAATCATTACAAATTCGAGTCTTTGGATACAATTCGTGATTGTCATGGTACCCTTTGCTTTTGCTGTAAGCACCACAAAACTCCATTAGTAATAAAAAAAGGAACATGAGAAACTTTAGCCCTATAGGAGAATGCTCTAGGCCTAATGTAGAAAGTTAAATCCAGAGAAAGTACTTATGGCATGGATATCTTTACTACTCGGTCATCGTCTTAGATCTAATTACGTTGTCTCTTTAGAGAATTGTATTAAATTTCTAAAATTGGTAATTTTCTTTATTTCACATCTTTGGTTATATATTTCATAGTCATATGTCAGTGAATATTCTTTGTTTTCAATACAGTTTTTCTATTAATATAATCCCTAAAATATTTACCTTTAATTATTTCAAAATAATTAAATGTAAGTTAGATCTACCTGCCATGTACAGTTATGATGCTAGCTGGTTTGGGTTACTTTTAAATAGAGAGTAGAATCTGTGGTGTGATTCAGAACTATTTCGGTAGACATCTATTTTTGTTGGCAAGAGTTTCTTCTGACTTTACAGTCCCTCTTTTCTTTTCAGGAAATGACTCTCCAGTATTCTCAGTACCCATAGTTCTTGGCTTTAACATATCCCGACATTAAATCAAAGTTCAAAGTGATTAATTCAACAATGAGTACATGGCCCAATATAGCCTGAAGAATTTTATTGGGGATATTTTGAAAAAGGTGCTCTCTTCATTCAGAAATGCATGCAGAGAGGGTATGTTTAGATTTTTTTCTTCTTTAACTAATACATCTTTGTGTAAAATATTTTCTTTATTTCACATCTTTGGTTATATATTTCATAGTCATATGTCAGTGAATATTCTTTGTTTTCAATACAGTTTTTCTATTAATATAATCCCTAAAATATTTACCTTTAATTATTTCAAAATAATTAAATGTAAGTTAGATCTACCTTATATATTAATATAATCCCTAAAA
>NW_006439568.1:14266554-14272650 GCF_000325575.1 Pteropus alecto | reverse complement strand
ATATTATTATATATTGCTATATAATAATATTACCACAAATATTGTGGCTTAACATAAAGCTTTTTTTTAAATCTCATAGTTCCTGTGGGTCAGAAGTTTGGGTGAGGATTAATTGAGTCGTCTGCCTTGGGGTCATACAGGGTTGCAATTATGATATTGGCCAGGGCTGCTATCTCATTTGAAGTTCAGCCATGGAAGGGTCCATTTCTAAGCTCATGCAGGTGAGTGTAGAAAATTGAATCCTCAGATTATTTCATATAGTCAGAGCTTGGGATGCTTTAATAGGCTAAAAAGAGGGTGAGGGCAGTAGGGTGATATAAAAAGAAGTAAAAAAAAAACAAAAGCATTAAGATAGCTCATCTACGCCAACCATCCAGACCTATGGCTGAAAGTTAAGATAGTTGTCTCAGTGTGGCCAGATTTCACACAGAGCTTTTAAAAGCAGTTTTGAGGCATTTAGTCACATTTTAACTAAGCTTTAGCAGTGGTGAATAGATGATGCCACAAGGATCCATCCATATTTCACAGTTACATTGGAACATGTCCTCCCATAAGCAAACGGAAACAGGATATTCTAAAAGCTGAATCTAGGTTCATTTTTTAAAAACTCTTTTTATTATTAAAACAGTCTTTGTTTTCTTTATGTATTTAGAGATGCATCTGATGTCCTGCAAGCTGTGTAGGTGCTCTTTCAAGGTCAACATTTAGGAGCTTGCCATGCCAAAAGTCACATAATTCTGCCCCAATGTTCCAAGACAGAGCATGGGATTGTCTCAGGTCAGGTTCTATAGAAGCAGAGGTTAGAGAAGAGATTTTTGTGAAAGAATTTAGTGAGAAGTTCTCTTAGTAGAAGAGAAAGATGGGAAAAGACAGAAGGAAGTTAAACAATGCTGTGCCCTGGAATAGAAAGTGCACTACAAGTTAGCTAGTACCATCTTGAGAAGAGGCCCTGACTTTTGTAACCCCATGATAGTCAGTCATTAGTTGCTGGCTACTAAGTGTTGAAGAATAAGCAATTCTTTGGAGAATGGAGAGACTGTGAGCCTTAGTGGTCAATATACATAGCTATTGGGAGATGCGTGAGTGTACTTGCTTTGGGAAAGTGCTCTTACAATACCCACTACAGTAACCATCAATTTATCTTCTTAGCTTCTGAGGATAAGTGGAGACACAACTGCTTCCTGTTTTGTGTATGGCATTCTAGATTCCAAGATTTTAACAGGCATCCAATTGTACCAAAGAAATTTCATACAAACTTAGAAATAAAATGAATGACATCAGTTGAAAAAAAAAATGCATAATGTCACATAGGTGAATCGAATTTTCTTAGGTAAATTACATATAGATAGATATTAATGGATTACAAAAAAAACCCAGAATTATTTGAAACACAAAGTTTGGAATAAAGTTCAGGTCATAATGTCCTCTCTTGGCAAAGATGAGAGATTATGCATTGGACAATGAAGTATTGCAAGAAAAAAGGAATACAAAAGATAGACAAAAGGGAGTTCTCTAGATCACAACACCTTTGATTGTAAACTGCTGCCATCTCCCTATCAATCCTCATGCCATTATCTTACCTTGAGACATTTGCATATGCTCATCTCTTTACGTTGGGCATTTTTTCTTCACATTCCATTGCTCTTGGATAGCTCCTCCTTCTTTATCAGATTTCAGCTTAGATCTGAGCAGTTTTTCTTACATCTTCCCTGACCACTTAAGTCTTGGTTATTGGTGCTTCTCTTGGGTGCTTTCATAGCACTGTGTATGTACCACTAGGACACATTCTCAGACTGTATTTTAATAATACTTTTATGAATTGGGATTATGATTCTGTAAAGACAGCAAGCATTGATTTTCAATTTACCAGTGCCTAACATAGAGTCAGGCACATAATTTATAGGTTATATATATAATTAGTGTGTTGAATAAACAAATTAATAGTCAAATTAATTTAACAAATAATTGTATGCATTGAGGTAGAAAAAATTTCAATTTTGTATTCATAAAGTGTTAATAAAATCACAATTATTATTCAGATTCAGGTATTTTAGGTTGTCATTAGAGATAAGCAAAAATAACCATTATCTCCAGCCATTCGTAGAAGTAGACAAACATATAGAAACAGAGAAGCAAAAGTATAAGGGCTTAGAGAATTTATAGAGAGACACAGAGAGTAGAAGAAATGAAAACATCCTAGTAAAAGAGATAAAAAGAATGTATTTGGGTTTGAGGGGAAAAATTAGAAGATATGGAGAAAAATTTAGAAGCAGAGCCAAATGCATAGTTATAGGAAAAACTGATTAAGAAGAGGCTAATTAGAGTGAGATAAGTAATATTGATAATAACAGCTGTCAGTCTCTTTGGTATTCAAAAGCCAAACAACTGCTTTATCTTTATTAAGATACCCAGGAGGCCTGATTCATTTCAGTATTTCAGAGCTATCTTGTTAAGACTTAATAAATTATTCTGAACACTTTTTCATCAAGTCAAATTCGGTTTCAGGGTTTATTTGAGTAGGTACAATTTATAGGTAAAACCCAAATGATAGAAAGTATCTTTAAACATGAAGAAAATTACCCTTATTAATAACTTTTTAAACATTTTCATGCTGGATAATATATCCATGAGAGTCTAATTGGAGAAGAAGATTTTGTGCATTAATACCTGTTGTGTGCTCATAAATGTTTCATAACTGGCACTCAGGGGAAGAAAGGGAAGGGCCTGGTTTATAGCAGTTGCCAAATTCTGGTGTAAATACTCTGACCATGGCCAATATCAAGATACTAGTATCACTGAGTGTGGACCTTGGGAGAGACATGCACCATGCATACAAAAGATGATAATCCACTTTTGATACTTGATAAGCATGAAATAATGGTAATTTCTATATGCAATTTCTACCTATATTAGTCCGCACTCTTTCACTTGCCAGTGTCATAAACCCAACTTAAATAGCTTCATTTGGTTTTTAAGCTCATTGTTGCTCCTTCATATTACTGAGAAGTTTAAGATGTTAAGGCTGATTCTTCCATGGTGAGATGCAGGAGTTTGAGTGATTTCAGCTTTTATGAGAGATGTCTATCTTTTCTTCATCCTTCTTATCTCTGTGATGGCTACATTTTCAGGTGGGTTTTCTGTAATGGACAGACTTTAGGTGATCCCCATGATGGCTACCTCTTTACATTCATACTCTTCCATGATCCTATCCTGACCCTTTGTAAAAGGGACAAATCTGCTTTCAAAAAGCTTAAGAAAATTAAGATAACCACATTTATCATTATGATAACATTTAGTTAACTCTCTTGATCCATTCTGTTTTTAATAATTTCTTTTAATTATTTTAGAAACATTTCCATACATTATAATATAAAATGTATGGAAATATAAAAACTTATTTTCACATGAATTCTGGATTTTTGGATTTGACTAATGTCCTTTGAAATTAAAAAGTAAAATAAAATCAAGTCTCTGTCCTACAGGAAATGACAGTGGGAAGGCAGATATGTAAAACAAGAAAACTATTTAAGGAATCAAGTGGTAACATGAGTGAAGCAAGTCAAGTATATGAGAAATAATTAAGAGTATTCACAAGAGGGATGAACTGAAAAAGTTCATCCTGTGCTCTAAGTACAAAGTATTAAATATTACTTAGCTATAGTTAACTGTTTCTGTGCAGTAACAGGTCTCTTTAGTTTCAAGAGAAGCCAGAAATCCAGACTTCAATACACACATTTCAAATTTTAGATACGAGGAAATATAGTTTTGACCATACAAATCTATGAACCCAAATAGTCCTGTTAGTCACATTTAACAGCTTTGGTTTAACAAACAGCCGCAAAATAATATATGTACTATAATGGAAGCATATACAAAGTGTGGTGGTATCATGGAAAATCTACATAACAAAGATAATCTATGAGGCATCCATCCTTAGAAGGATGTATAGGGCCTTTCCTTGGCATTGCTGAAAGAAGGCAAAAGAACAACATATGGAAAATATAGAGGCCTGAGACAGTTTTCCATGTTTTGAGAAATATTTTATGGTTCAGTGTATCTAGAAAACAAGTTCCAGAAAATCCAAGGGATATAGATAATGGGATCTAAACATTGGTAGATGTGCTTGATCAGATTGGCTAATTCATGAAAGTCCTTGCACGCCATGACAAAGAGCACAATCTTTTAAGCAATGAGAAGGAATTAAAGCATTTTGAGCAGGGTATTGCCTGATCTGACTTGTGTTTTAGAAATAATACTGGTTGTGTTGAAGATGAATGGAAAGGGAGTCAATTGAAAGCAATTTTCTCAGAAGGAAGAAGGGAATTGGAACCAGAATTTAGGGGACTGAATTAAATTTGGAGAGAAGAAGAAACCCGTGTGTGTGTGTGTGTGTGTGTGTGTGTGTGTGTGTAGTACTTAAAGAATAGGTACAATCAAATATAATATGGATATTTTATTGTTATTTTCATCATTATCATTTTTGGCATTATTTACTATTAACTTTTGAGTGAAATAATAAAAGTTATAAAAATTGGTAAAATAGTACCTAGTAGCAGGTGTTATGAGTAGAATACTACAAAAGGAAAAATCTCAAAAGAAATGTTATAAAAAACGTATGGAAAGTATATGTAGCTAAAGTTGTAAATAGTAAAATAAATTTCCACATATGTAAAATTTGCTGTAGGTCACACAACACATGTTTGTAGGGACCAGTGACATGGCCAATGATTGAAAATGAAAATTTCCAAAGAGATTTTGAATTTTTTTAATAGGCTGAATTGAGGAGATTGGATGGCTGCATAGCAGGGTACTTTACAAGAGTGACTGTCAGCAATCTGCAGCTCCCTAAATATTCTGAGGTGGGAAATAAAGTGTTGATAGAGTGATGACCTTTAGTCACTAATGGAATACTTCATAATATACAGATATTTGATTTTCCAAGCAATCATTGAATATTTCAGCAGTGGTATAAGAATTTTGCTACTGGTGCCTCTTAACAGTGTTTTATGTGACTTGATTGACTATTGGCTTAGAAAAGAGATTAAAAATCACAAGAACATTATGGATATTTTCCAGCCCAGTTGAGTTTTAGGCTTTATTCCAAATGAAGCTTATTTCAAAGGTTGTCATGAAAACAAACAAACAAACAAACAAAAACAGAAATTACAAAGCCAAAGCCTGTTTAGTAAAGTTCAGCAATAATTAAGACTTCATACTGTATATTCTGATTGTTGTCGTATTTTTTTTTTTTTTTAGCTCTAACCCCAAGGTTATTCTGAGACACAAGAGGGGACTGATTTTATGGACTGGTGGATATATTTTTTTTTTATTTGCTAGACTTTTTTCTTATAACAAAATCCATGTTCATTACTGTTTCAAGTAGCAGTGCACTTCCATGATATTTTTTCAATGTGCACATGGAAATATATAAGCATGACATTTTAGGAATACTTAACATAGTATAAATATGGAGCTTGCCTTTGGTACCAACCTTCTTAGAGAAACTAATTTTTGAGTTCCTTATTCCCTAGTCATCCTAATGACTATGAGGAGGTATCTCATTGTTGTTTTTATTTGCATTTCCCTAGTTATCAGTGAGGTTGAGCTTCTTTTTATATGCTTATTGGCCATTTGTATATCTTTGGAGAAATGTCTGTTCTGTCTCCTTTTCTCATTTTTGAATTAGGTTGTTTTTTGTTGGATTGAATTTTAGGATTCTGTCTATAATTTGGATATTAATTCCTCATGACATATGTGATTTTCAGATATTTTTTCCCATCCTATGGGTAATCTTTTTAATCTTCAATAGTGTCTTTGGATGCAAAAAATTTTTAAATTTTCATGAAGTCCAATTTTTCTTTTTTTTTTATTTTGCTGCCTGTGCAAAATAAAGAAATTTCCAAAAATCATTGTGGAATCCAATACCATGAAGTTTTGTCATATGTTTTCTTTTAAGAGTTTTATACTTTTACCTCTTACATTTAGATCATTGATATATTTTGAGTTAATTTTTATATATGATATTAAATAATGATCCAATTTTATTCTTTTGCATGTGCATAGCTTATTTTCCCAGCATCATTTGTTGAAATGACT
>NW_006439568.1:14262534-14266337 GCF_000325575.1 Pteropus alecto | reverse complement strand
TATTCTATTCTATTCTATTCTATTCTACTCTATTCAATATTCTATTCTATTCAATATTCTATTCTATTCTATTCTATTCTATTCTATTCTATTCTATTCTATTCTATTCTATTCTATTCTGTTCTATTCATCTTCTCTTCTCTTCTCTTCTCTTCATAGTTTATATGTCTCTCTCTTTAGGCCAGTGCCATACTCTTTCGATTACTGTAGCTTTGTAGTTATTTTTGAAATCAGGAAATGTTAAATCTCTAACTTTTAAATTTCATGGAATTTACTTCTGCCAGAGGGAAGGAGCTTGCAGAAATTCCCTGCCTCTTTGCAACTCTGATATCAGAAGCAGCAATCAGTAGTCAGAGCATAGATCTCCAATATTTGGAGAACAGGTCCTTTTTCTCATCTTGGCTTCTATGAGCTACATGCAGCCTGCTCTTGGAGTGCATGCACTGATGCCTGCCATGAGGTTGGGGAGTGTGGATGGGCAGCTGCCATTGTGCTAAGAACTGAAATTGACTGAAAGTAACCATGATTTACTATCTAAGCCTTCCCTTGGAAGTCGTAAGCCTTCAATAGACTCCAGAGTTCCAACACAGTTGTGTCTGACAGATTCTGCCAATGTAATTGTCTACATGGAGAGAGACTTCTAGTGCTTCCAACACAGCTGTCTTCCCATAATTCTCTCAAATATATATTTGACACTGATGTTAAAAGGACCTCTATAAACTATGGTAACAAACTGATTTGCTTTCAGTGAAATGAAGAGAAGGTGGTGAGATGAAGTGGGCTCAGATTATTTTATTTCAATCTCTTCCTTCGGTTGTGGTCTTGGTGTGTGCATCTAGGGAGAACAGCTTTCTCACCAAATGAGGATAACAATAGCACCCACTTCACACAGACCTTCTGAGTAATAAATTAGATAATGTAAGTAAAGGCACTGGCATTCAAATATGGAGGTGAGCTGACACTCTTCCACTCTTTGTTTTTCTTCTGAAGTGTCATTTGGAGAAGAAAATGTTCATGCGGGCCACTTGATTATTTATAGACAACCTGCGTTCCCAAATGAATTCAGATGACCTAAATCAATGGAATTGCCTTCAGTGGCTCCCAGAACACCATCCTCATCAAAAGACGAAATTAGATTTGTGAACAATGAATGTTCTCCCTTGTGCCTTGTATTCTAGTTTCACACAAAATAAAAACACAAAATTCTACATTCTAGCTTGAACAGTAATTCCACAGCTACTTCAATCAAAAATAAATTTGGTGTCATAAGAACCAAGGGAGTTGAAGATATTATATTTCATGAAAGGAAGTCACTTTTAAGAGTGATTTTCTAAGATCTAAAAACAGTGAGTTTCTTTCTGGTGTAACCTCATGGGTTTACTACAAACTTTGAGAAATGTCAAGACATGACATTGCAGTTGAATAGATTTCCAAATTGGTAAGCTCCAAATATACTACATGTTTGATCTCTTTCATTGCTAAAACATTTTTGTGAAATAAATACAAAAAAGACAAGTAAACTGCATTATAGAATGGAAAACATTTAAATTTTGATTTTGAGAATCAAATGATAATCTATTCTTGGACAACTAAATTTAAAGAATTTGTTGGAGTCACAAGACACATGGCAAATTTTGTAATGTTTGTATTAAAAAATGTACCTCAAATTTTGTCATTCTGGTCATTACTTGTGTTTTCCTCCCCAAATAAGTATTTCTTGATATCTCTTCTAAGAGATTTACAATGCTTATACCTCCTCCTACATAGGCATCACCAATCATAATTGTGAGCAGAAAAGCTGAACGAGCTTTTGATACACTCAAAACCTTTGCCTTGACTAGGAAGAGCAGAGTCCTAGGAAAATGTATTTTCCCAAAAATGTTAAAGTCCTGCTTTAAATGTTCACATTAGGGTTATTTTCGACAGATTTCTGGTGAATTCTTCTTAAAGATCAAAATTATGAGACTGTTTATCTTCCTGTTTAGAGTCAAAAATTGTAAATGCCCTGATAATAGCACTCAAGAAGTTCTGCACACTCTTTTAGAAACAGGGCTCGCCTCTAAAGCAAACAAAAACAAAAACGGGAATCAAGAAGTCCATTTTTATTTCAAACAGTGAGAGTTACTGCAGATCCCCAGGGACTGCTGCTGCTGTCGGACTTTTAGTTCAGGGAGAAAATGAATTTATTAACTAGTGGAGAATTGAGTTGCTTATGTTACCAACACAGTTAAAGAGCATAGTACTCACTTAATCTAAAATGGTTAGACATCATATAATCTGATTCTTTTTTCAAAGTTTATAGTGTTGTCTTATATAACAGTGACTAATTTTCATATGCTCTTTTATATGCCACTCCTTTTGATATGTCCATTGACGATAATAAATACTCATATGCAGGTACACCAAGGGTGCTGTTAGAATTAGATAATTCAGAAGTTAATTCTCCCTGAATTACTATAGTTTATCTGGACCTTAAAAGATGAATATGTTAGTCAGATGAACAAAGGGTCAAGAAGATTTACACTGAGGATATTGCTAAAGTTCAGACCTAAAGATGCAAAGAAGCCGAGTAGGTGTGCAGAAGGACCATATAATTTGTCCTCCAAACTGGAATGCCTTAGAGAGTAAAAGAGGCCAGTAACAATTAAAATTACATTACTTTTTGGGGGAGGGTGGGGAGAAGACAAATTCATGCTACTTTCCTATCTTGTTAGCTCTCTAAAAACATATCATCTTATAAAATTTTATTAACATTTGATCTTTATTTTTTAAAATCATTTATTTATTCATTCATTTATTTTTTTATTATGTCACCATAATACAATTACATTACTTTTTTATATAATTATCGACCTATACATTTAATATGTTAATATACATATGCAATAATTCTAATAAAATATACTTTCAAAAGTAATTTTTGTAAAAATTAAGTAATTGATGTACATATTAAAGAAAATTTTAAGATTCTCTTTTCAGTTTTGATTATCTGAGCATTAACCTCATTAGGAAAGTAATTACTTCTGGTGCATATTTAGACCTTAAAAGTTTTTAGGTTGTTTATGTCTCTAGATTCTGTTTCTAGTACTGCTGCAGGAAGCGACATCTGATGGAAGAATTGAGATGCTCAGACAACTGTTAGAGGAAGGAGAATTTATTGGCCGGCGCAGAGCATGGGGTTAACAACACCATGCACGAGTTTTCTTTGGTTAGATTTATTACAGTTTATATACCTCTGCAGTGTCCATGCAAGGGACACGTGATTCCCTTGTCTGATGTTCTATGTGCACCTCGTGACTCAGGATGGGGAGGCGGAGCTTCAGGTGGCGGATTGCAAGGGGGGAGGAATTTTCAGACCACTGGTCTTATCTATTTACAGGTCATTTTGCCTTGTAGAACCCTCAACCTTGACGTTATCAACACTGTTATAGGATTCTTGAACGAAGAGATGGGACACCTTGGCTGTAAGCAGAAAGTAGCACTTATTGATGCTGGCATGGGCTCAGCAGTTTCCTATCCAAAGGCTGAGCCCTGATTGTAACATAATAGGCAGTTTTATACAGTCTTGTTATTCCTATACAGCTATAGAGATAAGGAAGGATATTACTTTGATAACAAGCTGTGAATTAACAGATGTGAGCTAGAGAGTCCTTGAGGTGGGAGAGGTAGCTATGGGAAAACATGTTAGCTGGAGAGTCCTGGAGCCAGGGAGAGGGCATTCAAGAATGGACTTTAACTGGCTGAGTCAGTCATTTCTGCAAGCCCTTTCTTTTGCATTCTTCAGATGCCTCCTCTCCTCTCTT
>NW_006439568.1:14179587-14262405 GCF_000325575.1 Pteropus alecto | reverse complement strand
AAATATAAAATATAGTTAAATTTACTTATTTGGGGGATATAAAAATAATAATTTCTATACATATTTAAAATTTTAACACATTTATAGATTTATGTAACCACCAGTGCAGTAAGAGTCAGATTAGTTCTATCAACCCAAAAAGCTCCTCATGCTTTCCCTTTGTAGTCATCCCCCCACTGCTAACTCCTGAAAATCACTGTTCTGTCCTCTCTTACTAAAGTAGTGTCTTTTTGAAAAAATACTCTTTTTTAATTCATAAATTAATAGTTAAACATATAAATATATTTTTCATTAATTAATTAATTATTTTATCATGACATTGGTTAACGAAATCCAATAAGTTTCAGCTGTACACTTACAGTAAGGTGCATACGTATACACACACACACACACACACACACACACACACACACACATATATATATATTTATACTGTTTGTTCACCTCCCACAGGTAGATTTCTTTCCCCCCTCTCCCTTCCCCTCTGGTAACCTCTAGTCTATTGTCCATGTCCACGAGGCTCTGTTTATTTGTCCTGTTTGTTTGTTGCTTTTAGATTTATATCCCACATATAGGTGATATCATATGATTTTCAACTTTTTCTGTCTGGCTTATTTTGCTTAGCATGATTATCTCAGGGTCCATCCATGTTGTCACAAGTGGCAATATTTCATCTCTTCTTATGGCTGAGAAATATTCCATAGTATATATGTACCACAGCTTCTTTATCCAATCATCTTCTGTAAGACACTGGTTGCTTCCATATCCTGGCCACTGTGACTAATGCTGCTATGAACATCCATGTTGTTACAAATGTTTTCAGAGTTACCATTTTTTTCCCTCCATTAAGAATGCTTTTATATGACAAATGTTTTTGTAACACAAAACTTTTAATCTGTATGATTCTTTTGATGATGATTCTAGAAATTTTCATGCTGTAACAGGGTACAGATTTTTAAAATGTTATTTCATTCCAAAGCGGAGTATAAATTTTGTTTGTTTGTTTGGCAGCAGATGACTTTATTATTCTTATAAATATGAAGCTTAAAAATTGTGCTATATTTATAGAGTCTAGGGAACAGAATAGAAATTTAACCAAAAGAAAATAATAGCCTCAACAAGAGATTCTTTCTACAATTGATATTTCAAAGCACAATTATAAATATCAGAATTAAGTCTTGAATACTAGTTGAGCTCTATTATTTAACTTTCTCAGTTATTTCCATGCATTGTTAAATATAAATTTTAAAGTTTTACTATTACCAAGACATAATTTTAATAATTATTTAATAAAAGTTTCAAATGAAAGGTCTCATTTTTGGTGTACCAGCTGATGAACATTTTGGTTAGGTTTCACCTGTTTTTGAACAAAGTGCAACCCAAATTAGAAGACTAATATTAAAAATTATTGATCATCAGCTGTGTACCAAGATTATACTCAACACAGGAGACACAGTGGTGAATCAGACATATGTAATTTCTAACATCATGGAGCTTTTGTTTTAGTGGAGAAGACAGGTAATAAAGTGAACGAACAACCAAAACATATATATGTATATATGTATATAGATATATACATATATACATATATATGTAAACATGTATATATACATATATATGTATATATATTATAACCAATGAAAATATTAAATAGCTTGCATGAAAAGGGAATACTTGATGTCATGTTAGATAAGTTAGGAAACTGTTATCTCTACAATCCTAATTACAGATAAATACACCAAGCTTCAGATAGGTCAAAGTTTAACCACTGAGATGTGCTGGAGTGGAATTCAAATCCAGGTCTACCCAATCTGAAATTTTGCATTTCCACTGCATTTCAATGGGTGATTGCAGCAAATGCTCCATAAGACCCCTTCAGACTTCAAGATGCTGAGATTCATGTGACATAGACTGTTTCATGGATGCCAGTGACCTAGTAATCAAAATGCTTCCATAGCAATCTTTTAATTGTTTTTAGTATCATTAGGAAGATTTTCCTAATTAAGTACTGGTATGAAATTAAAATAAGAGATATGTTAAAATGTAGGGCATGCAGAATGGTGGGGTTACTAATCTTAAAATATTCACCTGCATTCTTGTAATATATAACAGACTGTACACAATTTCTCTCAGAATCCTATGAAGAAGCTACATTTTTTTCTCTATCCTAAATACTACTACTAAAGTTGATGTTATCCCACGGATGTGGATATGACTAACGAAGAGGAGTTATTTGATAATATACTTGCTGCAAAATCATATAGAGTGTAATTTTGTCTGAAGAATAAACCTGTTTAGAATACGTGCTAGGAATAGCTTTTGGCACGTTCCTTGTAGCGTATGCTATAGCATTCTGTTAAGGAATTATCAGGAATTTAATAGCTGGATACTAAAAGAAGACAGCTGTGGATATGAAACAAATGCTGACTTTGCCTCAAGTGATATGAGTTCCAGTCCCAGCTCTGAGCCTCAATTTCCCTTTTTTATCTGTAATATGACATAATATAGTTAAGTTTATAGGGTCAAGTGTTGAAAACCAAAAAGCATTGCTGTGCTACCCAGGTAGAAATATGCCTTGTTGTAACACCGATCCTTAAAGAATAATGTTTTTTTGCTCACTCGGTGTTCTGGAATAATTTCTTTTTCCTAAAACCTAAAATTTCTATATATAGTTAATTTAAGCATGCATGTTTCAAATTACATGTAATGTTGTATACCCTTTACCTCAACACTAAAGACTGGCCATTTATGGCAAATAGAATTTTCAATCCCCTATTCTTGTTCAGAAGTTCTTTTTTCTTTGCTGCCCTGCTGACCCTCTGTGCCCCATGCTGTGCCCCATGGACTTACCTTTGTTTCAGGGCTTAAGCCACTTTTAGGGAGCTTTTCTTTATCTGAATTTTCTTAAACTACAACTTCCATGTTTATGGATTTCTATTGCTCTGGCTCTCACTGTTTATAATTTTGTCCTAAGTAGATTTTTGGGAGGTTACAACTTTCAGAATGTTTGTTTTCTTTTAATAGGTATTGTGCAAAATGCCTACCTGTAAGCCAAGAGTGGTATCATTCTCTAGTATAGTAGGAGAAGGGTCATCTGGGTTGTTCTGGATATTGGCTCTAAAGTGAATAGCTTTCAGGTTAGTCACTATCTGAGAAAGCTTCCCTTACTGTGTAGAAGTCATTGACTTTAAGACACTTACTGTGCTGCACACATTTGAAGATTTCTCTAGTATGCTGCAGTCTGAGATGTGTTATTTAACTATTTTGAGCCCAGTGTGCACAGACGATGAAAACGTTTTATAATCTTCGAACTTCTCATTATGGAATGTGACGTATTATTATCGTCACTGTTGCTACCATTATAAACTCTCATGCAGTCCCCCAATTTAGACTGGATTTATCATAGACAAGGCAGGTGACTATCTATTGGAAATACCTTTCCCTCTCAGGTTACTGCCCAATCTTGCAATTACTAGTCCAGAAATAAAAATATTATATATTTGTTATTTTGCATTCAGATTTGTTAAATAATATTAAAAACCTATTATGTACTAGGTACTCTTTCATGTGCTGGAAGATACAGTTATTTATATTATTTATATGATCTGTTGTTACAAAAAAAAATACCTTTGGAGGGACCATGTGTTGTTACCATTACCCTTTAATGACTAAATATTAATGAACTTGATAACACTTTACAGCAGTGGTTCCAAAGATGGTCCCAGATCAGCAGCATTACCAAAGGCCAGGAACTTTGTTGGAAATGCACTACTGAATTAGAAACTCTGTGGGTGGCTCCCAGCAATGTGTGTTCTAACAAGCCCTCTGGGAGATTTGGATGATGCTAGAGTCTGAGACCCACTGTTTTGCATCATGCCAATAATAGATAAAAAAGCAAGGAAGATTTGGTGGAGAAAAGAGACAGGAGAGATGAGTTTTGATAATGTAAGAAGGAAATAAGAAAATGGTACACATTTCCACCATGGAAGGAGAGGGGTTGGCAGGAACACCTCAGTTAAGGGATAAAAAAAGTCTGGATTTTAGCACCTGAACAGAGGGTGTCCAGATGGAGAGAGATATGAACAATGAAAGCACAAATTCGAAAGCTACTAAAAACTAACTTTAGAAATGTCATTATTTGTGCAGAGATAGTTGGCTCAGCAGTGAACACTGTTGGTAGCTCTGCCTCAGTTTGTCCTTATAAAACACTGGAGTGTCCACCTTAGCATGTGCACATCCTTGCAGATGCTTTGGTATCATATAGTCCTTTATCCTGTCATAACCGACATATCTTCCCTGTTGGCTTTGATCCTAAAATTTCTTTTGTTGGTAAATTGTTTCACTGAAGGTGTCATCTTCAGTAATTCACATACCACAGCTACAGAAAAGATGGGACAACATAACTGCCAAGGAGACTTTAACTTGGTTCGTAGAATTATTCTTTGTAGGTCCCCTGAAAGACATTCCAGTTTTCCTAAATGCCTTTTGCCAGTGATCTGTCTTCTGTCAGTGATCTACTCAGGGAGTAAAAGTCAGTATGGATTTTATTTCACTATTTATGATGAAAATTTTTGTGTAAAGGGTTTCTTTATTCAAGTTACTAAAATTTTCATTATACTCTTGCTTTTCTGATCGGTTCATGGTGATCGTATTGTCAGTGTACACTAAATAGAATTTCTTTTGTGAAATTCTCATTAACATATTAGCATTAAAGTCATTAAGCTTGGATTTAGAATATAAAGGGAAAATAAACCAACTCTTTGTTTCATTTTGATTGTGTGTACCATGTAGATCTCTTCCCTTCTGATGGCGAAAGTCTGCATGGTCATTAATATATTCATTCTTTTTAAATTACTACTTATAGAAGCTTCCAATTATACTTTCAGATTAAATTGTCATGTTATTAAATAAAAACAAATCCTTTTTCATTTAGTAAATGAATGTAGCTTAGGGACTCTCAATATTAATTAAACTATATTTCACATAGTCAATTCTCTTTGAATCACACAATCTACATCTAGACAGAACAAATAATTGGAAAGAATGGCAGGTGGATTTTCTTTGGAAGGAGCGTAGAGTGTGTGATTTAATATAGTGACAAATGAAGGCAGTGTGGAAGTGGCAGGAGTCAAGGGGAGTGTCATAAATCTCAAATCACAAAAAGGAATTTGGTTAAGAGTCGGCAAAATTTATAATGTTGCCCCAAATGGTTAATAAGCTGTAATTAAACCGAGTATATTTTCTTCCTTCCCCTAATCTTTCTCCTTTCCTTCCTTCTATTTGTTTTTACTTATAATACACACACATCAATTATGAAAATGCAATATAGTAACAAGTACTTAGAAAAATTGAAATTTTTAAAAAGTTGAGTTCTAATTTTTACTTGCTGGCTTTGTGTTCTCAGACAAGTTATCTTATACCTAGGATTTTTAATTTTCCCTTTAGTAAAACTTTCATAAAATTCACTTTAAGAAAGGTAGCATTCATCTCTTCATTCATCATTCAGTAAAATTTATTGATGCTCTGTGTTGTAGACACTGCTATGTGCACTAGTAGATACTTGTGATCCCCTAATATGTACAGGACACATTTTTAGACACTAAAAGAAAATATATATAAAGAAGTTAAATAATATCTAAGATTTTAGATAACCAAGTTCTCTGTAGGTACTCATTCCATTCTCACCATGATGCCAGGATACAGGAAAAATTATAAAGTAATATTAAAGACTGGGGAACTGTAGTCTATATCATTTATATACTTTGTTCTGGGGTTGTTTTAAGGTGATACAAATATGAATAATTAATTGTTCCAGGCCTCCTGCATCTCTCAGTGTCATGAAAAAGATAAGATATAATAGTAGAGATATGTAGAAAGTCCTGTGGAAATGCTAAATAAGGTAAAATCAGCTGCCTAGGGAATTCAAACAAGGTGTGACAGAGGAGTGAGTATGTGAGCTATGTATGGAAAAACACTAGGTGTTTGCAAAAGGAAGGCTATAAAGTGAGAAGAAAGTACTCTAGGTACATTGCAGTACATGCAAAGGCACAAATTATGGAGTTGCAGTATTATAGAAGACAATGTTCATTGAGATGTAAGAGTCGTTTAGATTAAAAGAGGAAAAACGTTTTTTTCTTTTTTCTCTTTTTTAAAATGTGTTTTCAATTACAGTTTACAAACAATATTATTTTATATTAGTTTCAGGTGTAAAAAGAGGAAGAATATTGAGCAAGAGAAAGATGTGTTCTAAAATCAATGCGAGTGTCCATGCAAGAAACTGTACCAGTATCTCCGATTTATAGATAAAGAAATTGACATATACAGACATTAATGTTCAATTTCCAAGAGATAATAAATGTCTATGATGAAAACTTCTTCTAAGTCTATACTGCTTTAAAATCATAGTTTATTGTGGAAATTAAATTTATCAGTACATGAGGGCAGTAGAGGACAAATCTGAGAAAACTAGGGAAAAAGTTATAATGAGCAAGTAATAGAAAAACTTATTGGTGAGAAAGGTCATTTTGAGGAAACAATAGCCTTTTTGATGACCTCAAGTGGGATGTCTTCATTGAGGCTTAAGCAGTAGAGAAGGTTTTAGAGTAACTACTATCAGTAACATTATAGTAAATCATTTAGAAATATTCAAACAACATTGAAGATTAATGGGAAGTTAGCTAGCACACACATTTAGCAGAACAAAGAAGTGAGGGGTTGTAGAGTGATATAGAAATCATAATTGAATGGGTAAGCTCCATGTTCAAGTTGATTTAGGTGGCAAGTAGCCTTAGGAGGTCCATCAGTTACTCTACCCAGCAATACTAGACATATGTGTCTGGCATCAAACAAGGCACTTAACAGGATTTTTCTTGGTTTCTCTGCTCATAAAATGAAGAAATATGAACCAAGTGGTAACAATATTATGTGAATAAACAACTACTTGGCTGGTCATATTTAAGATGTGTTGAATAACAAACAGATTGATTCATTCTGGGCATCACTCTGACTCAGCACACTGGCTTTCTTGCTCCTTTTTGAATAAGCCAAGCAGAATTTCACTCCAAACTCTTGCTGTTCCTCCTCACCCAGATATTTTCATGGCTTTCTCATACTTCATTTAGATTTCCGTTCAAATGTTACCTTAAAAAGGACTTTCCTCACCAATTATTTAAAATAGATACCTTAACACTCAATTTATATTACCATAGTTTATTTTTCTGTGTAGAATTTAACATTATCTGCCACTATATTATATATTTATTTATCTCTCCAACAGAGATAAAGACTTTTTTAATGTAATTACTATTATATTGCCACACAGTAGGTACTCATTAAATATTCATTGAATCAATGAATGTCTGAATTAATGATTGGGATGGTATTTCTTATGGAATTATGCAGAACTGTCTTGTTTTAATTAGTAATTATATAAAGAAATACATGGCAACTTATCAAAAGCAGAGGAGGAACTTCTGGAAAGATAACAAAGGGAACTGATGTGTTAGGAAAAACTCCAAATTTTTGAATACAATGTTGGAATGTAGACACAATAAATAAACAGCAATTCTCTCTACCATATGCTCATGAAGTTCTTTGCATCAAACAGGTAGATGACATAAAGCTGGGAAAGAATTCCTAAAGTAATGCATCATGATTCAGAAAGATTTCAAAAAACGAGATGAGCTACATCTAAAAAAATGGAATGTGACAGAAACTGTAAACACTGCACTTGCATTTTTTAAAAATTATATGAGTACAAGGTAGGTGAAGGTACAATTAAAAGTAATTCATAATCAAACAAATCTAGCTTAGCTAAAACCCAAAGGCTTTAGTAAATAACAAACTCTGTAATAAACCTATTTTAAAAATTAATTCATTATTTGGCTTTGTATGCAAAAGCATAGTATACAGGTACACTGATAATTACTGCATTATATTCTGATTTAAATATAGCACATCTGGAATATACATTTCAATTTATTTGTTTACTAAATTTTTAGTCAATATCTACTATGTGTTAGGCACTATTTTAAGCACTGAAGATACACAGTAAATACATATCCACTTCTGATTTTTCTTTGTGATGGTATGCAGTTTTGAAGCAACAGAGGGCTACTCACTTCTCTGCACCTTCTTTTAAAGGAAGCATTGACAAATTTCTGTGTATTTAGCCAGAGCAAACATTACAAAGATGAAAAGGATGAAGTCGATAAAAAAGAGAAGGCTTACTTTAAGTATCTGAATATGAGTTTTTTGAGAGAGTGAACAAATGCATTCTGCATTGCTTTGAAGTTGAGGACTAAGACTAACAGATGAATTTAAGTGTGAAATGGGATTTAAGTCTCTACAAGTCAAAATTAAATACCTTTGACATGGTTTTCCACACAGTCTAGATGGCCATGTGTGAGTCATTGAGACATTCTTTATCAAAGGTTGAATGAGGCCATTTCTAATTCCGAATTTTTGTGGAAATGAATTACATTTTCTACAGCAGATTCCAAAAGAACAAGAGAATTGTGCTAAGTAGGCTGCTGTCAGAGTATATTTAGAAGAAGAAATTTTAGAGTTTTTGATCTTGGAATTGCAAACATTCTGAATGATTTACAAGATCTGTTGTGAGACTGCTTGTTTATAAAGCTGCGGAGAGATGAAGCAGGTCCTGAGATTGAAGAGGGTAAGGAACTGTGAGACTGGGCTGTAGAAAGGGAGTGAGGGCGGAATAGAGGAAAATTGTGACTTGGTTACTAAAACCGTTAAGCAGTGCCTGAAATGAGAAGGGATAAAAGATATCCATATGATTGATGTGAAAAATTTCAAAAGCTCAAGGTCACAGCAGCATTTCTCAATTTGCTTCATCATCCTACTTCTTTTTCAGGAGAGTGAGAAATGGTGAAGTTGGAACTGGAGATAATTTAAGGAAAGACATGATATTAGAATAAATACGGTTTTCTTGGAAAAAAGGAAGTAAGAGGAGCTCTTGAGAAGATGATCAAGATGATAAGAATACTTTATTGAAATGCAGTAGAAATATCAAAATGGACAGATCAAATAAGGATGGAAAGAACCTCTAGAATATTATCCTAAACTATATGGTCACTGAATTATAGAAATCGCTAGAGAGACAGCGGCACGGGGCGGGGAGGGAGAGAGAAATTTGCACACAGGATAGCAGTTAGGCACAATAGGATGAAGAAAGCAGCCATCTGGTAGGAAGGCAGAGGGATTGCTGGGAATGTATCTCTTCAAGGTCGATGTAGAAATTACTGAGCTGGCTTATTTTTGCAATCATAGGACTCTAACTCCTCAGATTTTATTATTTATTTGAGGAAATAAGTCTTTGGTTGAGTGAAAAATGCCTTTACTTCAGAAAGGTTAACAGGAATCATGTCAGGTTTCGACTTGGGCAGAAGTAAAGATTAACTAGTGAAAGAGAGCAGAGTGACTCCACAAAGCTTAAATAACAGATATAGTTAACTTGAGAAGACAGATTGAGGCTATATGTGAGAGAGCAAAGCTGTGCTTTAAAGTCAAGCTAATTGAGTAATGGAAGTTTGCATTTTATCTTGCCAGTCATGTGCCTTGCTTTATCTCAAGATCCCCCTGCTATGTGACAAAATACAGAGAGTAAAACATAGTGGTTAAGAGCACAGATTGTGGAGTCAGACTCTCTGGGTTTGAATCTAAGATCCATAATTTATCACCAGCTTACTTTGGGCAAGATATTTAACATTTATGTAGTATGGTTTTCTCATTTCTAAAATGGAATTAATAATAACACTCACTTCAGAAAGTTGTGAGAATTAAAATGAGATGATACATATAAGAACAAACAAATGACAAACGAAAGCCCAAAGACAAAACAAACAAACAAACAAAAAAATAAAGTTCTGGCACATAACGTGATATATATGAGACAGTTATTAATATTTTGAATAGATGACCAATTGACTAGTGTATACTTTCCTTTGCTGTGGAATCTTACTACTGTAGGTCACGGCAAGCTGTAAAAGAAACAAATGAAAAAACCTCTTAGTTAAGTATTTCTTTGGGGGCTTTGTTTATCATAGCCATTTTCTTTAAAGCACAAATAAGTGGAAGATTTATCTTTCATTTACCTGCTCTGATAAGATTGTGAGAATGATTAATCATTTTAAAAAGTGGATTTATCTATTTTCCTTTTAGGAAATGTCTGTGTACTCCTTTTGTTATCAGAGATTTTTAAATGTTGGAGCCACTTGTTTTCTTACATTATTAAAGTTCTCCATGGCATCTAAAATGCCCCTTTACTCTAATTTGATCATTCTCAGTATCAGTCCCTACTACCTTAGGAATCCATATTTCCATAAATGCAATCAAATCATCTCCTTCTTGAGAATTCACCGACCCTGGAGTCTAGCAATACACAATCAAGTTTGGTTTTTTAGCCACTCAATCTTGTTTAGCAAAACTTGATTAGATTCTATCATCCTACTCATTAAAGATTCCATCTGTTTAAAACCTCTTTTCTGTTTATAACAAAATTTCTTTCTTGTTTCCTGCTTTCTTTTTGACTTATTCACATTTTGAATTTTGTAATCCAAAAACAATATTTGCAATATGTTTTTTTTCTCTTTTTGTTTTTAAAATAATGTTTTTTTTTTCTTTCTGAAGAAGTGAAATCATTTTCTAGCTACAAATTAAGAATTCCAGACAGTGTGCTCTGCTTGGTACAGCATAGGGCTGAGCTAAATAAAATAAAATCTAAGGGACCACATAACATCAGAAGTCAACAGGTTTAGTTAATAATTTAAGAGACAGAAGGATAAAAAGATTGTGACAATAGGTATCAAAAAAAATACTTGGAGAGACCTCAAAAACTTAACTGGAACATTTATGTGGAAGGGAGAAGCTTTGGAGATGGATTATACAAGAGAAGGAGAAAATTACTGATACTGGTGCAGGATAACAAAGGCTTGAAGAGCTTAGATACACTGAAGTAATGGAAAAACGTTGATGGTATCTAAGTCAGGAAAGCTTTAATTCACATTCCATACTAGTCTGAGAACTTGGAATTCACATTACTTCTCCAAAAATTAGTTTTCTCATCTGTAAGATGGAAATAATGAAAACTACCGCAGAGAATGAGTTAGGTGTGTATAAAACAGGCATTTAATTTATGAACATCATTAATATTTAATTAATTAAATACATTTTAATTAATAGTTATATCATATTCTTTAAACAGTATCATAGAAAATGATAACCAATAATCAGAAAATTATGCTTTGTGAATAATCAGATAGGAATCTAATAATTTCTACTACAGAGTGGATTGTTACAAAGTTTTGTACAAAATTTTGTTAAAAATCATGCATCACCATAAAGTTCTCCTAAGCTTTAAGCTATTAAATCTACCTTGAAAAATTTATTCTAAGTAACTAATTTAAAAAAAGAAAGGAAAAATATATGTACAATGATGCTCATTGTTAATTTAATTATTATAGTAAAATGTGAAATAATTTGAAAATCCATTAGAAGAAGGAAATTTAAGTAATTCTGAAGACTAATATTTGGGGAAATGTCTATGTATAAAGTTAAATGGAAGCCTTATTTTTTTAAAATAAATTTGTTTATTTAAATTAGTTTCAAGTATGCAGTACATTGGTTAGACATCTATAATGTTCAAAAAACGATCCCCCCAATTACTCTCTTTCTCCCCTGGACCTCCACTTAGCCATATTAATGCTAACTGCATTCTCTCTGCCATGCATCTCGTGCCTAACTATCAACTACTAATTTGTACTTCTGAAAGACTTATTTTGTGACTTAACAGGTAATCTATCCTGGAGAATATTCCAAGAATACTTGAGAAGACTATGTATTCTACTGCTATTGGGTGAAATGTCCTATGTATGTCTGTTAGTTTCAATTAATCTACAGTGTTGTTCAAGTCCACTATTTCTTTATCGATTTTTCTGTTTCAAAGTTCTATCCATTATTGAAAGTAGGGTATTGAAGTCACCTACTATTAATATTTTTTTTCCCAATAAAGGCATATAAATGGTCAACAGGTATATAAAAACATACTGACATTGCTAATCAACAGGGAAGTGAAAATCAAAACCTCACATCTGTTAGGATGAGTATTATCAAGAAAACTAAAGATAAGTGTTGGTGGAAATATGGAAAAATTGTGTAATCATTGTACACTGTTGGTGGGAATGTAAATTGGTGGAGCCCCTATAAAAAAATAGCATGGATTTCCTCAAAAAATTTTAAATGGAACTAACATGTGATCCAGCAATCCTACTTCTGGGTATATATCTAAAAAAATAGAAGTCAAGATCTTAAAGAGATATCTGTACTCACATGTTCACTGCAGCATTATTCATATTAGCCAAGATGTGAAAACAACCTAAATGTCCATTGACCGATGAATGATTTTATATATGTATGTAATTCATCTGTTGATATATATGACATATATGACATTTATGAAATATATGTGATATTTTCTTTACCCATTCATTTGTCAATGAAGATATTTAGGGCATTTCCATATTCCATATCTTGACTATTGTTAGATATATACGCACACACACTATTGTACACTTAAAATTTTGTCAATCATGATAACATTTTAAGTTAAAAAAAATAACTATATATAGATAACATGATTGTTTCATTGATGGAACAGTGCTTAGAAAGGGAATGGATAAAAATGGTAACAGTTATATTAGGGTGATAGGCATATGGCAATTTTATTTATTTTTGTTAAATATTTTACCCTTTAAATATATTTCTTTATGAGACATATTTTGAGAGTAAGAAGTAGGAAATATGTGCCAGTTTTCTTTTCCTTTCTGGTAGCCCTTACCCCATTCCATGTGATTCTGGTAGGTTTGTTAATTATCGCATTGTCTTTATCATAGATGAATAGCATGATCTGGGCTGGCCAATCAAAATACTTCACCTCTTTTAGAACAGTAAGTGATAACAGGAGCAATTGAGCAGTGATAATCAGTGTCCATTTAGGAATTTTTGTGAATGATTTGGAAAAAAAGGTCGCTCTCTTTGCAGCAGGTGGTTTATTTAATAGAATTAACCTTGGGCTGCTGTGATTGCCATTGAGAGAATCAATCAAAGATACGGAGAGAAACAGACCCTTTATTATAAACCTTGAGTATTTAAATTACTTAAATACAGCAAAGTCTGGAGTTTTGTAGCTCTGGATTTTTCCTTTACTTGACTCAATGGATTTCTATTGTATTTAAGTTTGTTTATTTTTTGTTTATTTCAGTAAGATAAAATTTAGAGTAGTAGATTTTTAAAAAGTCAACTCATGGTTTAAGACTTCTAAACATTTAGAATTCCAAAGATTGAGGTTTCATTTCCTGGATTTTACCTTATTGATATATTGAGAACTATAAATTTCAATTATGTGTTATAAGCAAAAAGTGTCCTCTTTCTTGCATTGCTTAATAGCAACCTTATTAGTTAATTTTACATCTTATTCTGAACTCAGTTATTTTTGTTTATGGTGCACATAATTGCTGCAATCTTTCCTAGGTACAACAACTAGTTTATGTTCATTTTCCAAGAATTACAAATGTCATGCTTTCTACTTCAACTTCTGTTGAGATAGAATACAAAGCAAACTCCATAACCATTAAGGCCAACTGCTATTAATCTATTTTAGGTGACAAATTCTGGGACATTATGACACCTTTAGATAATCTTTCAAGAACAAATTGCAGACCTATCAAATAACTTTATTGAACTAAACCAAAAAAGATCACAGAGAACAAGAATGTTTGCAAAAACGTGAACAAAAGAAAGAGATTTATGGAAGTCATTTTTAGAATGTTCCCTTATGGATCCTGACACAGCAAAAAAGGCATCATTGTATATAACATCCTTTTTTATGCTTTGTTGGCAGGCACCTCTCACTTGGGGGAACTTTATTTTATTAAACAACTGTCAGGAAAGAGAAGGATTTGCATTATCACATTTTTTAGTAAGGGTAATCTGGTGCAACAGCTGTTAGCCTTTGTACATTATTTGTAATTCTGTCTCTTTCAAGGTATGTTAGGAGGCTTGATTTTGATTTACAGGTTTTTATTGCAAGTGTAAAATAGATTACAGGCATTGTGCACAAAGGAAGTCAGGTTTCATATGATAATCATTTTATTCAAGAGAATACATGTAACTCAGGATTGCTACATTTTCTATCATTTTAAAAAATATCTTAAAAATATCTATTGTTGAAAATTATGTATATAAAACTTATGTTAGTGACTTTTTATAAATAGTTCATGGCTTTAAGTTATGTACTTCTTTTATACAATCTATAATGTAGATTGTAATTATCCTTTTAAATGTCTTTTATCCTCCCACCTGCCCACCCAACTAGAATGTAAACTCCCTGGGTTCAAGAGTTATGGCTTATTAATTTATTTATCTTTGGAACCCCAACACAGTGCTTGACATAGTATTTGATAATTATTCTCTGAATGACTGACAATAAATGGAAACAAATTTATTCTTTCAATGGTTATCTCCTGTTACTAGTGGCAGGCATTTTGTCAGCAGTTACTCATGATCTTACTTTAAATCCTGACTACTACATTTTCTGGTAGAGAATATCAAAAACTAGAATCAAGCTTAGACAAGCCAGATGTTGATTATGCCCATATGCCTTACATCTTTGATGGTGCCATTTCATACTCCTTTTTTCTAACTCAACATTTTTTAAAGTATATCCTAAATAAATTTTGACCTATGACATGATCCGTAATAAATACATTACATATTCAAATAAATTTGGACATGCTGCTTATATTCTATATTGCCTTCTTGGAAATTCATATAGAAATCACAAAAGAAAAGTTTTGAGAATTTTTTTACTTATTTTACTGCAAATCATTTATGTCAAAGTAATTGTTGGCTAAACTTATTTGTATATGAAATTCTTTTTCCCTGTAAAACCAATTACAATCTAATGCTAATTATGAAGGAAACACATCAGGCTATGATGTGCAGTACATTTCAAAGTTACACAGACATGTTGTGCACTTGACTTTGATCTATGTTTTTGCATGCTCTAGTTGCACCAATAAGTTATCACTTAAGTCTTTTATTCAAGGAAATAATAATAATAATAATAAAGAACTCCTCTACCTTTTTAATATTCTACTGTATAAGATCTGAAATATCCATCTTGATCTGACTGGTTTACTGTCACTTTACAGTTTTCTTTCTACTTCATCTCCAGTAGAAAAGTCAGGAAAAGAGTTTATAGAATTTGGTCTGAGCTTCAGTCTGGTCTAAACATCAACAAGGTGGGGGTGGGGGGAGGAAGTTCTTCATCTTTCTATTCTCATCTCACACTCTCTGACAAAATTACTCAAAAGATATTTGCAAAACTAACCAAGATTTCAATGATATTAGTCTACCATGAAATCCAAATCCATTGGACTGATTTTCACATGCATCTGGGAAATTAAGCTTTTTATATTTATGGATTAATAAATATTACATGTTAATTATATGTAATGAATTATAAAGGTAATAAATAATACATATAAGTAATCAATTATATAAATAAATAAATAAATATTAGATATAATAAATACAATTATATTACTTCCTTAATTCTTATCCATTTCATGGATTCTCATATTTTCTGAATGAACCAGAATTTTGGCATTACTATAAGACATTTCATTATAAATTTCATAGCCATTTCTCTTGGTAGAGATGAAGAGCAGAAGACCACTTACAGAAGAGCAACTTATAAGTGAGAAGGTCATCGGCACATGAAACTGACTTTTTACTTTGCTTTTGAGTGTATAGTCACCAAAGAGCTACTGAGATCATGAAATCTCTTAGACACATAGAGCTATATTGTCAGACTGCTGTAATGATATTGGCTTTCAAACTGGGAGGTTGCATCACTTCTCTCTTCCCTGAATTCTACACTCACTGCTAGTGTCATCTGCTCCTTAATAGTCTATGAGATTAGGAACAAACATCTGAACTATTCCTGTTAGTAAACCAATTAGAGAAATCTATTTTTAAACTAAAAATAACAACACAATTAAAAAGAAGCAGGGGCAAACATATATGCTCCCATTCCTTCTAAACTATTGGTATGAGTGCAAAAATTTGGAAAGTAATTAAGTTTTGTCATAGAAATATCTCACTAGTTTGAGTTCCTTACTTAATTTTCTGAACTTGAGGGCTGTTATTTTCATTAGTTTAAATATAAATTTATTCCTAAAATTCTATACAATTGTAGTCATGTTTTATCCAAATCCAATGAACGCAATTGAAGATCATGCGCAGTTAGCGTCCAGGACTATTAGTATCGCGGTGTCTCAATTTTAACATTCACTCAGTTAAAGAAAGTGTTGGAATATCATTTTTTACTTCTCAAAAATTTTATTTCATGAGTGTTAAGAATATCGAATGAAATTTCATCGTATTTTGGTAAATATACACTTTGCATTTATAATGAAATCCAATGAATGTAAACCAGCTAATTAGTTAAGTCAGTTATACATACAAATCCTATTCCATTTCCTTACTGCAGTATCAAAAATGTTTAAATTTATCACAAATAAATAAAAGAAGATTAAGTCAAGATGTCAGAGGAGGTTAACACTGTGCTTGCCTTCTCCCATGACGACCTCAAAATTACAACTAAACTACAGAGCAACCATCATTGAGAATCTCCTGAAGTCTAGTTTAAAAGGAGTCCTACAACCAAGGATATACAGAAGAGGCCACACTGAGACTGGTAGGAGGAGTGAAGATACTGAATGGCTGGTCCCACACCCAAGCGTGGCAGTTAAAAATCGGGAGAGCTACATCAGGTGTGAAGGTCTCCTCCAAAGGAGTGAAGGAGTTCCAGCTCCACACCAGGCTCCTCAGCACAGGGTTCCAGTGCCAGAGAGAGAAGTCCCCATAACTTCTGGCTGTGAAAACCAGCAGAGATTGTGGCTGAGTGGGATGGAGGGCTACTGGAGCCCTAGGTGTTTCATTTAATGGGCCTGTGCACAGACTTCCTCACTGATGGACTCATTTGCTCTGAGCTCTTGCACTGAGGTAGCAGTTTCAAAGGCACGAGGGATTTACAAGGAGGAACTGAATTGTCTGGCTTCAGGGCAAGGGCTGGAGGGGCAGATTTCTCCCAGACAGAAGTTCTGGCAGAAGCCATTGTTCTTTTTTGGAGCCCTCTCCCCTCTTAGCATGCAGATGCAGGTAGGCACCATATCTGAGTCTCATCCCACCCTAGTGATTCCCTGAGACCCTGTCCCACTCAACTTGTAGGCCTACCCAAGCCACTTTCAGTGGCTTTTCCATGCAAATGGCCTGTCTTAGCTTATGTTTCAGACTTTCCTAAAATATCTCAAAGGTTCACAAACCCCAAACAAGTTTCATCTGGTCTTGGCAGGTCCTGCACCTCTTGCTAAGCTGCCCCAAGCCTGGCACTAGTGGCAACCAAACTCAGTTCACAGCTTAGCCTCTCCCAGGCACTCTCAAGCCCTACACAAGTGACAATCATCTACAGATCACTTTGTAGCTCATACCAAGTGGTTCTGGGAAGGGCACAGACAGCCGCTGGCCTTGGCCTGCACCAGAGCCCCTCCCAAGATGCCCTAAAACCAAAGTGCCCAGAGGCCAGTTTCAGACCACACCAGAGCCCTACCCCACCACCTTTTGAAATGACGCACCCAAAGGGCAGACTTGGCAGGCACCAGAGGCCCACTAAAGCAGATCCTGCTCCCTAGTTTCAGCCCCCTGCATAACAGTTTCTCCACTATAGTCACAGCCAGTCCTCATAACTAATCAGCCTGAGGGTCAATCCCTCCGACTGCTGTGCCAACAGCAATCAAGATTCAACTACAACAAGAAGGCACACATGACCCACACAAGAGACACATCTGGAATACCCAGCTCAGGTGACCAGGAAGACTGTGCCACTGGGCCCCATAGGACACTTACTACATAAGGCTACTCTACCAACAACAGAAGACACAGCAGCTCTACCTAATAAATAGAAACAAACACAGGGAGGCAGCCAAAATGAGAAGACAAAGAAACATGTCCGAAAAGAAAGAACAAAGCAAAACTCCAGAAAAAAATAAACAAAATGGAGACAAGTAATCTACCAGATTTAAAGTTCAAATTACTGCTTATAAAAATTATCAGTGATCTCAGTGAGAACTTCAACAATGAGATAGGAAACATAGAAAGAACCAGTCAGAAATGAAGAATACAATAACTGAAATGAAGAGTACATTAGAGGGTATCGATAGTAGATTAGATGAAGCAGAGGATCAAATAAATGATTTGGAAGATAAGGTAGCAGAAAACATCCTATCTGAAAAGCAAAAAAGAAAAAAGAATCCAAAAAAATGAGGATAGTTTAAAGGGCCTCTGGGACAACATCAAGCATTCCAACATTCACATCATAGGGGTGCCACAAAGAATTGAAAACCTATTTGAAGAATTAATGGTGGTAAACTTCCCTAACCTGGTGAAGGCAATAGACATACAAGCCCAGGAAGTGCATAGAGTCCCAAACAAGGTCAACCCAAAGAGGCTCGCACCAAGACACATCATAATTAAAATGTCAAAGGTTAAAAACGAACAGAGAATCTTAATAGCAGCAAGAGAAAAGCAGTTACCTACAAGGGTGCTCCCATAAGACCATCAGCTAATTTCTCAACAGAAACTTTTGTAGGCTGGAAGGGATTGGTGCAATATATTCAAAGTGATGAAAAGCAAGGACCTACAGCCAAGATGACTCTACCTGGCCAAACTATTATTTAGAATTGGAGGGCAAAGAGCTTTCCAAACAAGAAAAAGCTAGAAGAGCTCATCAATACCGAACTAGTTTTACAAGAAATGTTAAAAGGGCTTCTAGAAGAAGAAAAAGAAGAAAAAGATAAAAAATATGAATAATAAAATGGCAATAACGACATATCTATCAACAATTACTTTAAATGTAAATGGTTTAAATGCTTTAATTAAAAAACAGAGTGGCTGAATATATAAGAAAACAAGACTCTTACATATGCAAGAGACTCACTTCAGATCAAAAGGTACATAAAGTTGAGGGGAAGAAAAAGATATTTCATGAAAATGGAAACAAACAAACAAAAGCTGTTGTAGTAATACTGATACCAGACAAAATAGACATTTAAAAAAGGTTATAACAAGAGGCAAAGAAGAGCTCAGCAATTCCACTTCAGCGTATTTACTCAAAGAAACCAAAAGTACTAATTCAAACAGACATATGCATCCATATGTTCATTGCAACATAATTTCCAATAGCCAAGATATAGAAGCAACCTAAATGTCCATCAATAGATGAATGGATAAAGAAGAGTGGTACATTTATACAATGGAATATTACTCCGCTATAAAAAAAATAAAACTTTTCCATCTGCAACCACATGGGTGGACCTAGAGGGTGTTACATTAGGTGAAATAAGTCAGACAAAGAAAGGCAAATACCATATGATTTCACTTATATGTGGAATCTAAAAAAATAATAAAAGAACAAACAAAACAGAAACAAACTCATAGAGACAGAGAACATTTTGATGATTATCAGACAGGAGCGGAGTAAGAGGAATGGGTAAAAAAGAAGGAGGGATTAAGAACTACAGTAGTTTCAAAGTAGTCATGGAAATGTAAAGTATAGTATAGGGAATATAGTAATAATATTGTAACAACTATGTATGGTGTCGGATGGGTGCTGGATTTATCAGGGTGATCACTTTATAAGTTATATAAATGCCTAATCACTATGTTGTACATATGAAATTAATATAATTATATTGTAAGTCAACTGTAATTGAAAAATAAACAATTATTTAATTATTTAAGAAACAAGTGTATTAAATATAATAAAAAGATTAATCTGCATCTCTGATGATCTGTTTAACAAAAAATTAATAAACTGGCCAATTTCTTTAAACAATTTTATTTGTCATTCTACATTCTTTCCTTCATAGTCTCATAACTGAAAGATCTTTCTAATGTATATGTTCTTGGGTCTTGATTTGAGTACAAGTATTTGAGTATTTGAGTATACCTAACTCAATCACACGCTCTACTAAACATTGCGAATACCAATCTGTACAGTTACTTCTTTGTATCACTAATCAGACAGCACTCTATGCTGAGGCATGAATTGTAGCTATTGTATTCCCTGTGTTTAGCACAGTTCAAGATAGAATAGGAAATCAATAAATATTTTGTCTGTGAAGGTATTAATGAAGGCAAGCATGATTGCACAGAATAGTTGAACAAGAGACGTTGTATTATTAATTTCTCTATCATTTCTTTAGCTATTCGAAAATGTTATTCAAAACAGCCTTACAATGAAAACTTTCCTGAGCCCTAGCCTTAGGAATTCCGTTTCAATAATTCTGAAGTTGAACCTATTAAGTTTTATTTTAAAAAATTTCTTTAAGTTTGGGGCTCATTATTCTAATCAAATCTTACGTTATTACTATCCCTATGAAACTGCATTTACTAATTGCAAATTGATAGAGTGGGGCCTTTATGAAGGAGAATGATAAGAAACAACATATTCTGAGGACTTTGTTCTTACATTAGTCAATGTCTTCTTTATGAGAATACTCTCTAAGTATCTGTATACCTTAAATATTTGGAGAATTAGGTGTTCATTAGCAACTTGTGTCTAAATCTGAGTCTACCTTCTCAAGTTTATAACCAAAATCATTTTATTACCTTTGAAACTATTTTTCCTTAGAACTCACCTTCAAATTGGATAGTGGTGAATTCTATCTTAATCATTTTCTTTTCCCAGGGTTGTACCATAATCTGGGAAAGACTACATGGTGCCAACAAAATAGGTAAAGGAATGAAAGAAATAATCTTAATAATATGACATTCTTAATAATAATGAAATAACCAATATTTATGGAATTGTGCTAGGTATTTTTCTAAGTCTTCACATTCATTATGTCAAAAAAAAAACATTCTGACATTTGTTAGAACATTAAGGCAGAGTTTATTCAGAACTATCACGATAGGTATAGGGACAAATACAGTATGGTTTTGCAGGAGGGAAGAGTGATTGAGCTCAACTTCCAATACAAGGAAAAGTGGGGTTTTATAGCTAAGGAGCAGGGTAGTGGGTAGGTGAATGAAAAATTACTAAGAGATAAAGATAATTCTTGCTAAACTGATGCAATAGGATTCTTGTTGAAGCAAGGCCAGGGTGATTAGATATCACCTAGGGAGTGGTGGGGGATAGGTAAGGTGATCAGGTATCAAGTATGGGGAGATTCGGCTTGATTGATTTGACAGGATTCTTGCTAAAACAGCTCCTGAGGACTTGTCCAGTGATGGAAACTAGTTGGTTGCAAAAGAGCCTGTCTAGAGTTTAGTCAAAGAGAGAATCTTTGTCAATTGTTACCTTATTTAACTGAAAACAATACTATAAGGTAGGTATTACTACAATTTAGCAAACTGAAACATAGAGAGATAAAAGAACTGGCTGAAAGTTACACAGATTACAAGTGTTTCAGTCAATGGTGATTCCTTGAAATTAAAGACTGTTTTGGGAGTTCAAAACTTAATTGGATCTGCAGATAATAGATGAGGTTGGCCTCTTGGAACCTGTGGTTTCATCTCGCTATATGTTCGTTGCGGCCATTTCTTTCCAAGACCTTGTCCTTGCTCCAGGACCCTGACAAGGATAAAATCTGAGTCTCATTTTTATGAGACCCAGAAACTTCTGCTCCAACCCAACCTCCATCAAGGACACTCATTTTAGCCTGGCAGAAAACACTTGCTCACTTCTGTTTTCCAAACACTCTGCTTCTTTCCTTAAACCTTCCTTCTAGATTTAATTTTCTTTTTGAAAACAAGACTGAAAAGCTCTTGAGGTTGCTTTGCATCCAACTGCAGACATTCTTTACATTGAGGCATTAAAGCCAAACCTACTACATCCCTAAACAAGATGTGTGTGTGTGTGTGTGTGTGTTGAGAAAGGTTGAGGATTGAAAATGCAGAAAGGAAAAAAAAAGTAATGTCTCAAAATATTACTTAGCCATGAGCAAATTTATCTTTATTATCTGGAGACTGTGAGTTCCACACTTGATTAGGTTTATCTTTTTCAGATTGGTTTCTAGAAAGCTTAAAACTATATTTATAATTCACTTGTAAATAATAACATTGATAAAATAATGTTAATAATATTTATAACAATATTAAGCTCTTATTATATGTCAAACTACCTTTAAAATGTTTTCTGCATTATCTCAATTATCTTTACAATAGCCCTCTGAGGTAGGCACTACTATTATTCCCATTTTAAGGAAATAGTGTGTGTAAAACTTAACCCATGTGTATCAGTTGTATCTATACCCACTCATTCACTCAAATGCCAAACCCTGGCACTTCACATCCAATTAGTTAGAAAATAGAGATTGCAAATAAACAAAAAAAGATAACTACAATATAAATAGAAACTAAAATGTAATAATGTTATGAAAAATTATATATTTATATCTTCATTGGAAATACAAGATGAAATAAACTAATTTCAGACATTATATAAATTGCTAAAATTTGGTAGGGTATGTAAATGTAGACTCAAAATACAAAAAAGAAAAACCTAAATGGAAAAAGTAATAGTGTAAAACTAAAAAAAAAAAGCATATTTTTGTGATTTTGAGATAAAAAGGATTGCAAAAGTACAATTCCTATTGTCAGACATCGACAGACTATTCTATATCAAAATTAAACATTTCTAAATATCATAAACCAACTTAAGAAATGGGTGATGTCTAGGAAAATGCATTGTTTTCCTTTACTGTCACATTGAATACTTCCAATACCAAATGTGTCACACTAATCAATTCTGCAACACCAGCTGTTTCCTACAATTCAATTCAGTTCTGATACTATCTATCTATAGTAATGTCATATCCCACAATTTAAGGGCTCAGTCTCACAGGACTGTCCCTGTTTCAAATGACAACTGCAGGTCCAAGATTGTCAAGTGTACTTCTGACAAACCGGCTATAAATCAGCGTTCCCATAACCTCTTCCTTGGGTTCAATAATTTGTGAGAGTGGCTCACAGAACTCAGGGAAACACATATTTATGTTTACTGGTTTATTATAAGGTATAAGATAAAGATGAACAATCAGATGAAGAAGTACATAAGAAAGGATCCCACGCATAAGAGTTTCTGTTCCCATGTCACTGGGGTGTGCCACTCTCCTGGCAAGAAAATATATTCACAACTTGGAAGCTCTCTGAACCTCATAACTTTGAGAGTGTTACTAAGGCTTCATCATGTTGATATGATCAATTATTAACTCAAATTCAAGTCTCTCTCCCTCTGGGGCATGGGAGATGCGACTGAAAGTACCAAGCTTCTAATTATGGCTTGATCTTGGTGATTGGCCCCCAGAGTTACCACATTAGAACAAAACTTACTCCTATCACTCAGAAAATTCCACATGATTTAGGAATTCTGTGTCAAGAACTGGGAGCAGATTGTCCAAGGTCACACCTCTTCCCAGGATGACCCACATCCAACAACTTATAGATACAGAAGTATAAAAGCTTGATCATCTTGGCCCAGGGAAAGTTGTTTTATTTTAATATAAAAGACTTGAATATGTTTAAGTGTTGATGAAAAGAAACCATCAGGCAAGGGAAAAATTCTTCAAGAAGCAGATTAAGCAGATTAAGAGAAAATTTCTTCAAAAAGCAGACAGCAGGAGGACTATGAGTTTCAGGTCCCAGGGGATATTGTGACAAAAGGTCATATCGTATTAGCACTATAGAAGAGGCAAAATTGAGTACAATATTTTCTTTAAAAGCATCACCATTACCATTACAGAATTTTAAAAATCACACTTGCAATATATTGTGACGATTACATTTGAATAATTTAATATTGTCTTTATTTGAATTTTCTACACATCACAACAATTGATATTGTCATCAAGTTATCAGTATGACAGTATTATCCCCAAATTCAGGTATCAACAACATTATGTAGGAAGGTAACTATGCTTATATTTTTCTTAAAATTTTTTTTCCTTGACTAACTTATGCCATGATTGCTGGCAATCATGAATTTTGACTAACTTATGCCATGATTGCTGGCAAAATCCTTACATTGGCTCTGGGCTTCATACCAAATACTGTCTTTACATAGAAACAAAATAAAACTTCTTATATCTGGATCACTGGGGAATGGAGCTGGTTTGGATATATAGGAATCCTGAAAACCTGGCTCTCTCTTCAGCCATGTGGCTACTTGTTCTCCTCCCTTCTGGTTAGCCCCATCTCTGCTTGGGACTGGTGCCACCACCATTTCATGCCAATTCCTCCTTGGATCCAGCTGGCCCTAACCTACTGCTGGCTCTGGTTGTTCCGTGTTTTCATGCCAGACTAAGTCTTCTATTTCCACATGGCTGGCCCTGTCTTCATTTCTGGTCTCAGGACAGACTCGAATTTATGCAGATAAACTGCAAGTTCAGTCGTAGATAAACAGGGTTTGCACAGATATCTCTGCAGTTATAACGTAATTCATTGAATTTTGCAATGCATTGATCATTAGATGGGCAATATTCTATCTTCAAAGGGAAGTTCTTTCCTGTGATTCTCCTCCCTTCATTATACTTCCATTTCCCACTGGCTGAAAAATGTGGGTAGGAATGATCCTAGACATTCTTTCAAGCTAGACTGGTGCCATATAATATCCCCACCACTAAAACATATTTTGTTGATGTTTAAATTTATCACAAAATGTCAGTCACTAGCCATTTCTAGAAAATTGCTACTGTACACTTTGGTTTTTCTGAACCTTAATGCACTCCGAAGCCAAGTAAGAATGCTGATAAGTAGTACAGAAAGAATTTCTTTACCATCTGTACTTTGAGGATTTTTAGCATCAAACATTCAGCAACTTGTTTGAAATAAAAACCAAAGTGTAACTGCGAAAACTCCCAAATGCCTCTCTTTTTATCTTGCCAGTGTTGAAACTAATAAAAATAAATCAAATTTGGATATCAGTGAAGTATATTTTAACAGAATCGAATGACCATGCTAATTCAGTTTTTATTTTAATCTATTTTTATACTTAGAGAAATAAATATAGTACTCATTTTTATGACATAAATCTAATTTAAGAATCAATGCAAATGCAAATTAAATCAAAGGATTCTATTTAAAGATACTGTTATAATTTATAAAAGTTGTTTGAGAACCTATAGAAATTAAAATAGTTACATATAACTGCATATACCAATTTGTGAAATAAGAGATTAAGTCAGGTTTAAAAAAAAAATTCCGGCCAGAATATTTGCCATCTGTTTCTAAACTGCACAGATGGTTGCAAATTTAAGTCTCTTGTAAAAGCGTATTTCTTACTGTGCTGTCCCACAGTGTTCTCTGATAAGTGTCAAATAAATCAATTGACAATTAATAGTAGCAGTAACTTTTCAACTCCCTTAAAAGTGGTATTAGAACCCACTAACCCATACAGAATCTCAGACTTTTCTTGAGCTAACTGCCTGGTGGTAACTTCCCAGCTATTTTTTTCCCCCTGAGCTTCAAATAATTCTGCCAGTCAAATTTCTATGTGTCCCATGACCCAAATTTAATGGGTATAATATTTAAATGGCGATGTAGCATACATTATTGAATGGTGTGACATGAAATTTAAATATAAATGAACATCTATAATTTTTACTGTAAAAAGCAATACTTTCTTATTGTTATAAAATTGAAAATATGAACTGATCTATGCTGATTTGATAATACATAGTTGTTTGAGTTTGTGTGTTGATTTTGTTTTGTCCAGTAGTGTGGTTGGAAGTGTGAAAGCTGACATAAGTGGAGTCATTTTAAAATAGAGTAAGAGTGGCCATTCCAGAGGCTGTCTTGCATGTCTTGCTCCTTGACTCTTTGGGCTGTTTGGACTGGGCCAGATCAATATTACCTTACAAACAATTGTTTGTAACATCAGGATAGCGAACAGCCCGACCGCAGGGCTGATAATTATGGACTCTCTCTCTGAGGTAACCAACAACCAGTAACTAATCATGTAGAACTCAGAATGGCTCAGCTTATCAGCACCTATAGGAATTCTTTCCTCTTTTCATGTAAGTATTCCTTTCTTTTTTATCATAAAACCCCTTGCTTTTGCCTGATAATCAGAATGTTGGGTTTCTGCCTAATTCTGTGCTCCCTGAATTGTAATTCTTCGATCCCAAATAAATGTTTGTTGCCTTTCATTTCTAGTTTTTAATTTTAGGTTAATGGAAGAAAGAACTAGATACCCCACAAGTAGATTGTAATGAAAAGACCCAGGGACCAAATTCTGCCACATAAAATAAATGGCATATATGTACTGCAAAGTGGAGAAAAATCTGTCATACAATTTATTCTCTAAACTTGATGTTGTCTTACCTTTTTCTCTTTTTTCTTTATTATATATAACAATATATAATTATATTATACATAATAACATATTTTATAATTATAGCATATTATATATAATTCTGCTTCCGAACTTATTATATTCCATTGATTTATCAATCTGTTTCTGATTCAATAGCAGAATATACCACTCATTTGTTTTCTTTCTTTTATCCTTTTTATTTATTTATTTATTTTTTACAAGGTAGCAAACAGAGTATATTGTTGGCAGAAAATTGGCAGAAAGGACTTTGGAGGCAGAGAAATCAGAATTTGAAAACCAGCACTGAATGATTTCTGGGTAATATTGGAAAAACAAAAAATAACAACATAAGTTGTCTTAGCTTTCATTTCCTCAACTATAAAACACCTACATCATAGGGTTTATCTTGAGCAAAGAATATTATTATTTTGTCCAAAAGAATTTGAGAATTCAAAAATATCCCATTGGTATTTATACAAAGTAAACAAAATAATTTAAGGGTAATAAATATTTAAAAAAAATTTTTTTTTCACTCAGCAATAAGTTGTATCTCTTTAAAATTTTTATAGCCCAAGGAAAAGTTTGTCAGCTTTTTGTATTGGTTTTGCACATTTTTAATCACTACATAGATACTTTGTTTTCCTTCCTAAATGGTTTGAATGCTTAGCTTTAACAAGATAAAATATTAAAAATTTTAAGTGCTTTAAACAGTTTGAAGCTTTTTTGGGGTGATGGAGTTACACCTAGAATCATTTTTTAAATGTCTTAATTGTTCTCACCACAAAAAAAGAAATAATATGACATGACAGAAGTATTAGCTAATGCTATGGTGGTAATCATAGCATAATATATAAGTGTATGAAATCAACAGATTTACACCTTAAACTTATACAGTGTTACCTGTCTCTAATAATACATCAATAAAAAATAAAATGAAACAAAACTCATAGATGTTATGCTCAGAGCTCCTGAGCAAATGTTTTGTAGATCGTCTAAAATTGTGGATATTATTCTTTTTTTCAATAGCAGTTTTCTTTGGCTCAAGAGTTATCAATAAGTTGTCTTACTATCTCCTCAACTTTTATATTCTCAGGATAGACCTTGAATATAAATATAAATTTTCTATGTTAAAATGACTATTCTGAGACATCAGGGAACATCACCAAAAGAAAAAATAATTACTTCTTGATATAATAGTATAGTCTATTTTCCTTATAAGATGAACATTGTATTTCTATAGAAATTTGTATTCAAGTCCTCCAAATATAAAAAGAACTTCACTACCAGTTGACATATTACAATACTGACATGCCAAATTGACTTTAAAGTTTTTTTCATTTTCTTTTCTCATATGTTAGTAAAATTACAGAATAAGCATATCTAAATATGAAATAAATTTTTAAAAATTTTTAAAAATTTAAAAAATCACAGAGAAGTAAAAAAAAGAGAGCAAACTTGATGCCCTAAAGGTTTTACTATAAGCATTTATGAGGTAAGTCTGAAAAAAAAAGTTCCTCACTGGTGCCCTAAGATTGGTTGAATCATTATTACAAAGCTTGTCTGGTAGGCTTACTAAAGTATATGCAAGGCTATATGTCATGAAGAATTTATATCAGGGTGTTAAATGTGATTTGAAATTCCCATTAAAAGAAATAACCTTAATCATCCATAATAACATTGCTTTAATTATTAATAAATCTAATCAGTAGTCTGAAATTGCTCACATCTAATATTAATCAGAAAGGCAGATGAATTCCCAGCCTGATGACATGCCCTTTGTGCCTTCGAGTACCTTTATAGTGTTATTATTTACAAGTTCTGAGTTGGAGATAATTTATCTGAGTGAGAATCAAATTACATTCTTCAAAGGAATTATTTCACTGGTTAGATTCCACTCTCAAAATTGGTGTATCCAATATTGTCAATTCATGTAAGATGCTGTTATTTCAGTATTTTTCATTTTAAATTGATTCTCTTATAAAATCAAAATTTCTGTCCATTTCTCAACATTCCTCTACTGTTACACTCAGGAGTAGCCATATGTATTCAAAAACTATCTTAACACATTTATTTTTGTCTTGATTTCAGAAAGCACAGAGGTGGAGAAGAAATGTATACTGAATGGCAAAATACCCATAATTTAGCTTAATATGTAAAATAATTTCATCAGAGAGTCTTTTCCTAATCCTGAATCATATTCTCAGTTTTGCTTTTAAGTCTAATAATTAGACAATATTGCTGTATTTTCCACAAATGCTTAAATGTAATGTGTATTTTCTAATTGTTGACTACGGCTTAAATGTGCCGGTTATTAACTTGTAGTCAGGTTGTTCAAATCTTCGTTATTTTTCCAATTTTTTCTTATTGATCTATCAATTATGAGAGCTGTGTCAAACTATATTTTATCTATTACTTTTTACAATTATGTATATTTTTGCTTAATACATATTTTGGCTATGATATCATCTTTTTTTGGTTACTTCATATTCAAACTTCCTGTAGTTTATGTCTTATACATGCTGATTACAAATTACAAATAGGTTGTATTTTATTGTCCAATAAAATTATATTTTTATCTTTAACAGTAATTTTTAATCAATTCGTATTTATTATTATTACTGATAGATTTGTTATATCACTCTAATTCGTGCTTTCTAGGTATATGACTTCTTTAATATATAATTCGATGTATCTAGTTAATATATTTTTTGTTTTCTAATGCATCCAAAAACTGGTTGTTTTAATTCTTGCCCCCAACTGCTGTCACTGAATTAAAGTTTATACATTTTATTTTTATTATTTTTGCAGTTACTCTTAAAATATTAACAATCACACTTTATTTAAAAATAATTAATGTTAATTAATCTCTTTTTTTCCTTCCATCACAGTCAATATGAAGTTCTATGTAAGCTTGAAGCTATCACCAAACTCTTGTCTTAACATCTGAGGTCATGGGCTGAGTTCTGTAGTTTGTATATTTTTCGTGAAAACTCACATTGAGTTTTGATTAACTTCCTGATGTATTTTTTAACTGGGGCTTGTGAGCTCATGTTCACTAGGGCATTATCTAAGAGAACTCTGTGACGCTTAGGATGAAGATGTATATCTCCAAAGGATGTTTTATTTGGAGTCTTGGCAAAGCAGTTACCAGCTTGAGATGGCTTTTTATGGTAACTTCTTAGCATTAGAGTTTCTGGACAACACAAATAGTGATAATTCAATACTAAACACACATCAGGATAGACTTGGGTTATGAATTTCCACAAAGAGATTCTTTTTCCTACTGAAAGCCTAGTCATTCAGATAAGCTTTCTTTCTCTCTCCCTTTTCCTAGTCTATCCTTTCGCTAAGAGTGAAGCCTTTCAACAGCTGTGTCATTGCATAGATGTCCTGGCTCTAGTCCTCTGTATAGCCAAACTTCCTTCTCTCCACAAGACTTTTGTTTTTCAAAACTAGCAAATAACTCTTGAATAACTAAAATTCCAAACCTACTTGCCTTTCAGTTGTTCACTTTCATCTTCCGTTTTGGAATTCGTAGAGTATAAGAATTAAATAAGGAAGATGTAAATACTTTAATGATTAGCTGTCCAAATACTGATGACAATGAGGAACAGAACAGTTGGGTTTTGCTGACTTGACCCATATGCAGAAGTCTGTATGATTGGGAAATAATCAGGAGGTTATATATAATATTAATTGACAACATTTTTAAAGTTTCTGGGACATAATGCATACTCAAAATAGTCCCCTTCCTTTCTATTGTCATCTCTTCTATCACCAAAAGTTTTATGTTTGTGAGCAGTAGCAGTAAACAAAGACTAGTGTTCAAGAGCACTACCCCAGTCCAGTGCTCTTTGTTAGCTTCATAATATATGAAGATAGCTTTTTGTTTTTAGTATATTCCTAGCTCCCAAAGAAATCAATATAGAATGTTATAATTCATTAATACGGAATTTGTCTCAGATTCTGTTAGACAGTTAGACTAATGGGAATGAGAACCAATCAAATTTTGTGTTACCTGAGAATAACTATAATTTAAAAATATAGGTATCTAAATTTAAATTTTCTTTTGTTTATATTTAAGTAGTGGACGCATTGAACTTGTAGCAATAATACTATATAGCAAAAACTGTAATACATATTGAAGGTGTCTAAATGTTATTCTACATTGTACAAAAATTCATAGTTAGTAAAAATGGTATAGAAAAGGCAATATAAGCCTTTTTTCTTTCATTATTTAAGTTTCATCTGTCTTAGGTGAATAAGCTGCAAATTTATGATACAGTCGAATTGTATGATTGGATTCTCTCTTTAATTGCTCTGTGACAGATTTCAGAGAATTGTGTCAAATTTGAGAAGAATTACAAAAGAGAGTTTCACCTAAGTTGTACCTATCACAAAGAGAACTGTTGAAACATGGATAATGGGTATGTGCCCTGGGTTTCTTTGATTTAATTGCCTGTGTTCTCCTCTGTATTAATCTCTCTGGCTAAGGTTTTCAAAGAGTAACAGTTGCTAGACTATAGAGCTATTTAATAAAAACCTTTCTCACTGACTTTCAAGATACTCAACCTCCCTAAAGACAGGAAAGCCTAGTTTGAAAAGAAAGAAAAAAAAGATTAATTGATCTTCATGTGAAACTTTCTAGATAACTAGATCGATATTAACCTTTCTAAAAATTCAGTCAAATTCTCTCTTCTTGAATTATGTTGCTTTCATAAAGCTAAACTTCCACTAAACACACTAAACATTATGGAATACAAAGGGATGATTATTTTACCATCAACTTTATTAACACAATTTATTAAAGGTCCTGCGTGTGGTACAGGGAATACTGGTTGAGGTAATACAGGGAATTATAAGGAAGAAAGTAGTTCTGCCCAACTAGGTTTATAGTCTAGGAAGGACTTCTGTAAAACTTGAGAAAGGAGAGCTAACTTGACTGAGCCAAGGGAATATAAAAGGAAATAACTACCCTGTTTCACTATAATTGGTCCCTTTGAGGCTAACTTTGCCTGAAGCAGATATAATTTCAAAAGGAGGCAGGCAACCAGTGGGTTCTTCTTTAACTGATCTGAGGAGAAGCATGGGACAAAGATTGGAGGCATATTCCTTGGAGCTTTTCCTGTCATTGAAGCAGGATCTCTGTTTAGCTCAAGGGATATCTTGAACTCTTCTTAAATCTTTGATTTTTACATTTTACCACCCTCCTGAGTTTGCTGAATCCAATTGTATAAATATATTAATAGCAACTTTCAAGCCCTATGCTCCATCCTTAATGCTGATAAACAAGTAAAAATTCCAAAAATACACAAAATATAATATATGTATATATCTATATCTATATACACATATCTACACATCTAATAAAAAGAAACAAGTCATTATAAATTATTGATTAGAATAATGCAACTCTTTCCAAAATAAAACTATTTATTTCTTCCCAGAAATCATGGAAATAAAATGGGTATTTGTTAAATACCTATCTAATAACAGAACATTGTGCTATATATTACTAATGACACAAACCTGAAAATGTGGCCCATGGCTGTGAAGTACTTAGAATGGAATGATGGAAACAAAACAACCTCAGTGTAAGGTAGAATTTGATTACTACCACAAGAAAGGAAGAAGAAAAGTTCTGTATTAATTCAGAACAGTGTTTCTTAAACTTTGGTGAGTATCAGAATCTCTGGAACTTTGTTAATTATGCAGGTTCATATTCTCCCTTTTCTAAGATGGACCTAGAATCTTAATCAAAGCTCCAAGTGATTGTAATGGATTTTATAAAAGATTGAAAAACATTTCAATAGATGGAAACATAATTTATGGCTAAAGTTGAGGAGGAAAAATAGTCTTTAAGCACATAGGACTTTTGTTTACTCTTAAAAACAAAATTCGACAGAATAAACATAGAGAGAGAGGACAGTCCAGGTGGCAGACACAGTATGAAGAAATGCATGGAGGAATTATTCTCAGACACTGCCTCTGAAAAGACAGTCACTGTCAGTAGAACTGTGGAAAAGCATGGACTTGAGGAGTGAGCCAATAACTGAGCCAATAATCTAAAATGCCCAATGAAATAGCTATTCTGACTTCTTTCATTAATTCCAATTTAAAAAAAATTTTCTACCTCTATTTTTTGTAATTAAAATTATTGGGGTGACATTGGTTAATAAAATTATATAGGTTTCAAGTGTATAATGCAATAATATGTATATGTATATTACATTGCATATTCATGACCCAAAGCTAAATTTTCTTTCACCACCATATATTTGACCCCCTTTACTTTTATTTATTTCCCTGCAAATTGTATTGGAGAAAAAAAAAAAAAAAGCATGGAGAGATCATGGGAAGAAGGAATGTCCATAATAGTTTAATGAAAATATAGCTTGTTTGAGTTCTTTGTTATCTAAGTAAATATTGTTTGGGATGTAGAAGAAAATTGTCCATGATTATTTATCTCAGTTTACTTTTGGGCTGTTTTCCAAACTGTAGATTAGTAATTTGGTTTCCTAAATACTTTCACACCAATCAGTGATTTTCTTGCTAGGAACTGCTTATTTGTACAAATTGTCAAAATTAATTCACTGCTGTCCGGTCATTCCTTAATTGAACAAGTTTGTGTGTCTTGACCTTCACAACTAGGGTTAGTCTCCAGAGCATGGTGAATTTACCTTGGCAAAGTTATACAGTGATGCTTCCGAAAAGCTTGTCAGCTGGCTTCCTTTCAGTGACATCTTCACCTTTAAATTACTCTCTTCAAATTTCAACATGCCATAGTCTCCAATGTTGCTAATGCCAACTTTGTAACCAGGTGTATTTGCTTTTACAACACACATTTGAGATGACAAAGATAGTTATCTACAATAGAGCAAAAGAAAAAAGAAACAAACAAAAGGCCTTTATACATAAATTGATTGGATATAGGACAAAATATCTCATTCTGATACTAGAAGTAACTTGAATCAGTGAATGATCATCCAGTTTAAAAGTTATATTGTGATTTTCAAGATAGCAGTTCTACTATAGTCTTTATCCTGTGAAATTCAAAGTAAAATAGAAGGTTATTAATTATTCTGATAATTTCATATATAGGCATTCAGATTAATCTTCATATAGCTGGGCTAACAGATTCAGTGTATTCCAGGAAATGTGGGAATAATGGAAAGATCCCCATTTTTCCTCTGACATATATACTCCTCTTCCCTAAATTAGAAAATTTAGGAATCCTTGATCTTCCCATAAAGATTCCTCCCAGCTTCAGGGTATGTGGATATAATTTTAAAATCCGTTGCCTTTTACTGTCCCTCATATCAAACAACATCCAAGTTAATACCAGCAATTTTTTTTTTCCTTTCACAAGTAGATTTATTTATATTGGACTTTTAGGGTAGATTTGTATTTATTAGTCTTTTTTTAGAAGTGAAATTATTTTTACAGAACTTTTAAAAAATAGTTCTATGACATTTATCTTAGAAATCAGATGAAAGAAAATTAATTGAGTTCTGGGAATTAGAAAACTTAGAAGATGGATTGCATGACTGAATACATTTCTAGGTAGTAATTTTTAACTTGAATTATGGTTCTGAGAGTTGAAAAAAATGACCATTGATGTAAATTCAACATGTAGGAATAGAGAATAAAAGAGCATAAACAAAAACAAAATCAATTGCAGAAGTGAGAAAGACATTAAATATATGAAAGAGGTTGAGAAAACTTGTCATAAATTATAGAAATCCACAAAACATAAAATAAGACAGTAAAAATGTTCAAACATTTCTGGCTATAACATATTAAAATTAAAATTCAAAAACTTAGGAGTGTTAGCTGCCAATTCTGAAAATATTCTTTCACTTCAGCAAGTGAGAAACAGCAACAGAAAGCATCTCCTTTATACAGATAGGACCCTTGTGAGTTGGGGGCCTGAAGAATAGAGCTGTGTAAAGGTGGGATATCTTCCCATGAAGCAAACATAAAATTTTCCCTGACAAAAGGTCTATGATTTTTAAAAGGGAACATTGCTCTTCTTCTCTATTGTTGCAAACTTACGTAAGCCCTTTTGCCCATTCAGCAAATGTCAGAGATCTTTTGATAAATATTCATAGTCCCTGGGGTTTAGAGGGAGGTAGAAATTGTATTTCTTTCTTATCCTTAGTACCAGGTGGTAGGTATCAAAGAAGGCAAATGCTGCCTAATGTACAAATATTAGTAACAAGAATGCTCAAAACAGTCTTATGACCTATTCAGTAGCTTAGGAAATACTTCTCGTTACCTTAGCCTTTTTTTTTTTTTGCTGGCATTTTGCATAAAAACTTGACTTCAAGGTGGACTCATGGATTCCTTAAGGATAAAACTGGCCAACCTTATAATAATATCAAGTATATTTTCTGTGAATTAGATTTAGGAATGTATTCATTTGCAATTTCTACAATAACACTATACGATAGACATAAAACATGAATGGCATAAAAAAAACTAAATTATATATTTAGGCCATGGTTTTGCATATTGGCAGGGTGTTGCTGATCTACACTAGGCTTGGCTAAAAGGCTCTGCTTTAAGCTATGGCTCCAGCTGGGCTTTGCTCTTTGCTGAAATATGATTTAATCTGGGGCCCAAGCAAATGGAGAAGCAGCTACCTTGGAGAAACTCACCTTTTGGGAATAATAGAGGCAGAAGAGGGCAAGCTCAATTGCACAAGTGCTTTTTAAGCCTTTGGTTGTATCACTCACACTAATATGCTATTGGCTAAAGTCAGTCATATGGCCAAATCAGTAATGAAGGGGTGGAGAAATGTATTTCTCCTCTTTAGCTGGAGAAAGAGCAAAGCCAAATGGCAAAGGATGTGAATATAGAGAAAGGTGAAAAATTGGGGCTATAAAAACAATCTAGCCATAAGGACTGACAAGGTTATGGAATTCAAGAGCTGTGTGTTCTGCTTATCCTACCTATTTTAAGAAAATGAGACCTATACATACATTCCTAATCAAACTCTTTTCTTGAACATCACTATTTCACCAGTAAAGGTATTACTTCTAACATTCTCTTGCTAATTAACAAATGCTCTGTTGTAGATTTTCATGATACCTGAAATGTTAAATAATACCATTTAGAATATTAATTTCTGCTTAAGGCACTTTGAGTAGTGTCAAAATAATCCTAGTGATGTAGACAAATATACATCACATCATTTATACTGAGACATTTTTAAAATAAGTTACCACACAGGCAATACAGGAGCCACAAGTCTTTCGAGGAAGTAATAACTCCAGGCTTTTGTAGGGCTGGCCTATCTGTGTCCTAGGAGATCGGTCCCACTGATTTTAAATTATATATGCTGGCTGGAAGAGGATTTCAGGTTTTTCGAATAACTTGAATTGAGTAGAATTTGAAGCCTTAACTCACTATTACCTAAAATTCCTTTCCACGGTTCACTCTCTATTTTATCTTACTTGGCCTTGGCTACCTGGGTCACCCATTCCTGAAGGGTAACCATCCTGACCCATTACCAATTGATTAACAACCAGCCTAGAAACAGCTAGAACATTTAAAAAATCATTGGTAATGTCAGAACTACTTAAAATTTCTTCTAATAAGAAATGTACTCTGGAGGAAAACAGAATTTTTATCCCAGCTAGTTAGCTGGGGATTGAAAAGGTGAGGAGAGCAATCTCTCTGAAATGAGTGGCAATTCTTGACTGCAATCATTAGGAGAGAGAAATCTAAGTTGGAAAAATATTCACAAGAAAATTGCTCTCCTGATGTTTCCCAATGCTGGTATGGGAGACCAAGCAGGCAGTCATGCAAGGACAGTTAATTGCCTATGAGGCTTGTAAGAAAAGAATAAACCAGAGGGAAATCATTGGATTGGAATTCAAATACAAATTTTCAGAAAGTAAATTAGTGAATGATAATAAAGGCAAACACATGAAATTAAATCCTGTAAAATACTACTAAAAGGATACCAGACGCTTGAAATGTTTCTAAGTGTATGAGAACTATACTTTTGAATTATAAACCTATTTGCATTCTAACACTTCCAGTGGTCAAAATGAAGCTAGTGTTATTTGAACAATAAAGATTATAGGCAAAGGGTCTATTAGAATTCATAAAGGTATGAATCACAAAACATCAGAATTTCTTTGAAGAGAGGGTTTGATAATTATTATTTAAACTTAAAACTATGAGTAATAATTCTGGACATTCGGAAAATTGTTACGATATATCTCTAAAGAAAAAGTATGTTAGAATTTTTAATAGAATATCTAAGAGGTCCTTGAGATTCATGGGCTTTTTCTAAAATCTCTACAAATTGTCAGTGATATATTAGGTTCATTTATTGTTGAGTATTGCTTAGTTTGTCTTTGAAAATATCTTAAAATTTTTTGATTCTTATCTTAAAAAAAGTGATTATTTGCAAGCTAATAATGTTTTATCTGTAAAATAAATTCTGAGATGCAAAAAGTTATTATTTCTTATCAGGTCAAAATATTTAATAAATAAAATGTTTTATGTGGGGGCAGAGAATATATGGGAAACTTCTGTACCTTTCACTCAATTTTGTTGTGAATCTAAATCTACTATAAAAATAATGTATATATATGTATATGTAAATAAAATTTATTGTTAGAAACTTCAATGTCATCTAGCTTAACCTCTTCATATAAATATGAGAAAACTATTCTTAGATAAATTAAGTGCTTTGCACAAGGTCAGAATTTTTAGTTCAATATTAGATCTTTGGACTCCTTGACAAATGCTCTTTAATTTCAAAATTTTCAATAATATTTTGATCAGGAAAAAATGTTTCATATAGATATTAAATTAAAAATAAAAATCTTATCTGATAGAAAATTGAGAAATATTTTTATAAATATTTCCTGGAACAAAATGAATATTTCAAATTATCTAAAGGGCAATGAAAATGTAGCACTTTATGCTAAAACATATAAGAACAGTAATAACATTATTCCAAAAAAAGAAAAAAGATAATTTAAATACTTACATTACTAAATGAAGACACCATGATTAAAGTACCAAGGTATTTATTCTAAACATTTAGGGAAACAACAACAAAGTGAATTAAAATTGTAGGAGAATCAGAAAATTTATGTGAAAAAATGTTAAATGTAATTAATTTGAAAAATAAAATAGGTAAAATCTAAAGTTGGTTCTTAGAAAACAAAAACAACAAAATTTATATAGTGATTGATTAAAAAATAAGAAAAGATGCATAAAAGTTTAAGAATGAGTTTGGAAATAATTGTACAGAAGAAATTAAAATATAGAATCTAGGAAACTCCATGAAAAATTTAAAGAGTAAATAAAATTATTTCAAAGTAAAATGTAAATTTACCAAAATTGGCCCAAGAAGAAGTTGAAATTTGAACACATTTTTTTGAATCAATGAAGAGATAAAAATGAATATTAAATAATTTTTTAAGAACAGGACATTTTAATGCTTTTCAAAATGTTTCAAAACTATAAAAAATAAAAATTGTCATAATTCATATTTATAAAACTAGTATAAGTTTAACATCAAAACATTTTTGAGAAAACTAAAAAATATAGACCAATTTCTCATATGAATTATGTGCAAATGTTCTAATCTGTTCAATAATAAGTAGTGACACAATAAAGTTTGATTATGTCATGACCGAATAGGGCTCACTGCAGGAAAGCAAGGGCAATTCAATGTGAGGAAATTTACTCATTTAACCTGATTTACTGAGTGCTCTTTCTGCCCCAGAAGCCTTACTACTTGGTTGTGAATATTACTGAAGGTTAATACATTCATTTCCTTCTATTGCTTCCTTTGTAATGGTGGGTGACAGAAAATAAAAAGAAAATAACTAAATAATATAATTTCAGATAGTGATTAAGTCTATGAAGAAAAGAAAAACAAATTAAGGAAGTGAAGTAGACATACACTAAGGCTATTGTAGGGACAGTTTTGATTAAACTCCAAAAAGAATTTGAGCAAAGATTCGGATGATGTAAAATGCAACCCATGCAAAGATTTAGAGGAGTGCACTTTCTGAGGAAATCTAAAGGGCCTGAGCCAGAATATCAAGAAATATTATATAGATGAAACATAGTTGATGAGGGGAACAGTGTCAGGCAATGAGACAGAAGAGGTAGGCAGCAGACAGGCAAAAAAGCCAGGTCTTTTAGGTTACAGTGGATTCTATCCTAAGTGTTATGGAAAGCCATCTTCATGGTTTTAAGAACAATTATAATGCAATCTGATTTATATTTTTAAAATATTATTCCAAGTAATTGAAAGAGAACTGAATGAAGAATGGCATAATGGCATAATTAAGAGGCTCTTTTTAGTAGTTCAAGTAAAAAATGAAGATGGCTAAGACTAACAAGAGGAATAAGTAATGAGAAGTAGTTGAATTTGACATATATTTTGAAAAAGTTGCAACAAAATGTGAATAGTAGACTGATTTTGGAATGACAGAAAATATGATTCAAGGATGTTATGTTGCTGCATATGTATATACATGTGTATCTGTATATGTACATATTTATATATGTATTTATAGCTTTAAAAGAATGTGTATATGTGGGGAGGTAGAGTGTGCTTTTGATTTACACAATTTATTGAGATGGGAAGAATCAAGTTTAGCATGGGAGAGAATAAGTATTTAAACATTAAGTTTCAGTTGCCAAATAGATTTGTCTACTCTAGATCTTATATATTTCCATATAAACATTAGAAACGGTTTTCAATTTCTACAAAAGTTATTTCTAAAAAAATTTCGACAAAATACCTACTGAGATTTTGATAGTAATTGAATTGAGCCTATAATTCAATTTGTAAGAATTCCCATTTTAATAATACTCAGTTTCTAAATCCACTGACATGAAAGTCTATTTAATTAGGTATTATTTTATTTATTTCAGCAATGTATAGTTCTCAGTTTGTAAATATCGTACTTCTTTTGTTAAATTTATCCATGATTTATTTTAATTGAGATTTTAATTCAAGTATAATTGCTTTCTTAATTTTATGTTTTGAATATTTCTTACCTACTCTATAGAAATACAACTGATTTTCTTATATTGGTCTTGTTTCTTAAAATCTTTATGAACTTGTTTATTAGTCCTAGTGGTTTTATTGTGAAATTCTTAAGATATTTATGTGTAAGTTAATGTAATCTTCAATCGCATAGAGTTTACTTCTCTTCTAATCGACATATCTTCAGTTTCTTTTTCTTGTACTAACTATTACACAGGACAACCTCTATTAATATCTTGAATAGAAGTCGTGAGAGCAGGCATCCTTGAATAGTGTTTGATCTTAGGAAGAAATAATTCAGTCTTTCTCCATTAGGTGTAATTTTAGATATAGATTTTACTTGGATATCGTTTATCAAACTGAGAAATTTCATTCTATTACCAATTTGTTTAAATTTTTAAACATGAACAAATACTATATTATGTCAGCTGCTTTTTCAGTATTTATTGAAGTGATTATGTGTTTTTTCTCCTTTATTATATTAATATGGAATATTAATTTGAGTTTCAGATTAGGTAAATCAAGTCAGAATTGCTGGGATAAATAACAGTAAGTCATGATGTATAAACTTTTTTACTTATTTTGCTAATACTTTGTTCTTAAGGACTTTGGTTTATCATCAGATAGTGGCCTTTGTTTTCTTTTCTTGTGATGTCTTTTGTTTAGTGTAATACTGGCTTTATAGAATAAGTTGAGAAGGATTCCTTCTTCTTCCATTTTTCTGAAAGCTTTTTTTAAGTATTGGTATTTCTTCTTCTTGAAATATTAGATAAAATTCGCCAATAGGCCACCTAGGCCTAAGATTTTTCTTTGTATGTGGAAGTTTTCAATTACTAATTGAATATATTTACTATTCAAATTTTCTATTTTTTTAAAAGTTAGTCCTAGTTACTCTTTTAGAAGTTTTTCACGTCATCTAAATTGTCTAGTTTGCCAGCATATTTGTTCGAAATATTCCCTTACAGCATTATCTTCCTTTATGAAGCCTTCCTTTTCTTCCTCATAGGGAGTAACAGCCCTTGACATTACTTTTATGCCTCCTTTAATCCCCTAGAATCTCTCTCTTAAAGCACCTTCACACCCTGGACTGAAATCATCAATATATGCATCTGTCTCTCCAGCAAATGGTGAGCTCCTTGAAAGCCCAGGCTGTGTCTCAACGATTTTTCGAATTGCCGGTGTCCTTCAGTGGGCCTGGCCCACTGTAGATGCTGGATATAGGTTGGGTTCTCCACAAACAGATGCTGAGAGGGGAATTTGTTTGCAAGTGCTTTTTTATGGCACTGTTCTCAGAGAAACAAGTCAGGGGAAAAAGCGCCAAGGAAGAGAAGGAGGCCAAGAAAAGATATGATCTCAGGCCACAATTCCACAGAGGGGAGCTTCAGTCAGATCTCATTGGAAACTCTGAGGCATAAACTTAGTTTATGCCCCAGAGTTTAGCAGCTGTAAACTAGATAAAAAATACATGCATACATACATACATGCATACATACATACATACATACATACATACATACATACATACTCATACACATATACATATATGTGTATATATATACACATTTTAGTATTTGTAGTTCAGCAATGATGTTTCCTCCTTTATTACTGATTTTGTTAATTTTTATTTTTTCTCTTATTTTCTTGGACAGTCTAAGGGTTTGTCAATTTTGTTAATATTTTCAAAAAAACAACTTTTAATTTGATTCATTGCTTTTATTGTTTTCTATTTTCTAGTTCATTTATCTCCCCTGTGGTCTTTATTATTTCATTATTTCTGCATGCTTTGGGTTAGGTTGAAATTTTGAAGAGAGAGTGAGTTGATCTACTCACTCCATTATATCAGAAATGAATCTAGTTAAAGTAGTGGTGTGTCACTCCAGACTCATTAATCAGAATCTTGGGAGGTGCTTGCACTGAGTAGTTATTTCATAAATTCCTGTAATGTATCTGATAATCATCAAGATTGACATACGATTATATTTGGGAGGTCTGAGACTGGTTAAGTCTGCATTCAGGAGCACTTATATTCTTATTCATATCAATTATTTAGCACATTCTTTTCTTCTTAAGACGAATATACATATGAAGTCAAATTGTAATGGAAAGGTTTTGTTTTGCATGAGTGGGTACTTAGGACAGAGAAAATTAAGTAACTGAACAGTGGATAATTTGATTAGGTTATGAGAATTTGATATCTTTTTCTCTCTTTGATGACTGCACTTGACATAGTAAATGCCAATATCCAAAGCAATAATCACTTTTCGATGGACAGTCTTAGAAACATATTAACAGGTCTTCCTATTGGGTTTCACCTGTTCTAGATTCCTTACAGACCTTTAATTAACAAAATTGATATAAGTGCAGGATTAGTTTTAGGTACCTAATTGGACTTACACATATACAGTCTTTTCACACCTACATGTTTAAAATCTCTCTGCTAGGCTATTTCTGTATGGTGCCTCATATTAAAAGGGTGACATACTCTCAAATGATATTAAGACAAAAACAAAGAACATCTTCATCATTGATGTTTTAGCAGCACTCTAGATAAAAATTGAGAGATGGATATAACTACTTTTTCCAACACTGGATAAGGATTAAAATAATTTTGATGTTATAGTTTTATATCTAATAGAATGCTTAAGTCATTAAAAATTTGGGTAACCATTTCCAGCATATTATCTAACATTCTTAACATACATTTTATTTACTTTGGTAACATATTTATTAATAAAAATATTAAGATAATTAAGAAAATTATTTTGTTTAGATAGTAGAATTGTTAAAAATATTACACTATAAATTTAAAAGAACTAAATGAAAATTATAGGAAAAGGAAGGGAAAAATAATGTTTCTATCACTTAAATATTCAAATGATATTTAAACAAAGGCTACTGAATTGAAATCCTACTTCTGTTGCCTTTTTTTCATAGTTCCATATGGAGCAGGAATATACATGTGTAGACTCTTTGCCTTGAGAATGTCACACTTGTGTTTGCACATTTTGATTTTGATCATATAAACTAAAGGTTATAAACTGGCAGCTCAGGAGTGAAAGAAAGGGAGAGACTCATGTAACCTTAGAGGGATTTGACTTTGGTCTTTACTCAGATCAAAGTTTTCTACTTGGTTTTCAGTCTGCCAAGGGTAACATTTGAATTGGTTAGGTCTCAAATAGTCATGAAAGCAGTGCACACATCCACATGATTATCTGGACAATTTTAGCACAGTAAAACTCCAAATATTTGTCTTCATTTCCTTTATATTTTATTGGATGATATTTGGGCATAAACTTTTTGGATAACTGCTTCTATTCCTATCTTAGCCAGTTTGGGCTGCTACAACATAGTACCACAGACTGGGTAGCTTATAAATAATAGAAATTGTTCTAGAGACTGGAAATTCAAGCTCGAGGAGCTGATACATTTAGTGACCAGTGAGAGCCCAGTCTGTTTTATAGACAGCCTCTTTTTTTACTGTGTTCTCACATGGGAGAAAGGGTAAGCAAGTGAGTGCTCTGGGATGCTTTTAGAAGGGCACTAATTTCATTCATGAAGACTCCACCCTCATGACCTAATCGGCTCCCCAAAACCTACTTCTAAATATCATCACACCGGAGATTGAGTTTCAGCATATGAATGTTGTGGGGCACAAACATTTTGTTTATAACAATCCCCCCTTCATTTTGCAAGATACAAGAATGTTCCTGTGACCATATAGAATCTCCAGAGAGTTACATCTGCTTATTCTGCTGAAACTCAAGAAAAGATCAAAATCATTGCATTTGTACCATAAAGGACGGTTAACATTGGTTTTTATTTTTAAGCAAGAAATCCTTCAGACCAGTGAAATTCAATGTGTTCTTGAAAAATAATTATCATGCTTATTGTAGGAAAAAATCTATAATAGGGTTGTTTTCACAGGGGCCCAGATTTATTCATACAGAATTTTCCATTAGCAAAAAAAGCTTGCTTCACCTTAATTACATAGAGACAATTCTTAAAAGACTCCAGAGGGAGTAATCCCAACTCACTAATTCCCAAGTAGCTTTCTCCATCATGACCCAATATATCCTTGAAATGTTTCACTCAGCTTGATTGTTGCTAAGCAACAAATGGGGAATAGGGGTTAAGCTTCCAGAATCACTTACACATTAATTATAAGTCAGTAACATTATCATAATGCAAGTTTTAATAATGAAGGGTATTACGTATGTTGTCACAGTATGCCTTTTTACCTACTTAAAAAGAGAAAGACCTGCATGCTACTTGTCATGGGGAATGACATTTCATTAGCTTTTGGAGGTACCAAGAGAACAGGTTTTAAGAGAAACAATTAGGTGTTTTATAGCTTTCTTTCCCTTTCTCAAAGGTTTTCTTTCCTAATTGCTATTGACTTTGTATTCTTTGAACTACTGAAGCTAACAATAGCATAAGTAGATATTAAGTTTCCTAGTTAGGAAGTTGCTGTAGTGTTTTGGTGATTGCATGATTTCCAAAGACATTTTTAAATGCGAGGAAATTAAAGACCATTAAGTGTAAAGAAATCAAAGACCAATTTTTGTTCCGTTTCTTTATCAGAATTTAATTTTCTCACCAGGAAAAACAATATTCTGAAGTAGTGTATCTCTATTCACATCTCTCAGAGTGTTTATACTACTATCAACAGTCACTCTCCTTGTGAAGTTGTGTTGCTGCATGGTTTTTCTTTCTTTCTAAATGGAAAACTCGGATATGTGTTAACTTAAGCAAATACCATTTCTTGTCCTATGGTAGCATGTCAATATTTGGCCATTAAAATGGACTATGGAAAACCTGAAATGGTGTTAGCAGTTGGCTGCTGAAAAACTTGTTTATTTAAACTAGAAAATATATGTTGAGTGTGTAGTGTGGGCCTCTCAATCAGCAAAACTTGGATATAAATGATTTTAGCTATACTACGGTCTATCAACTAAAGTCTTTTAAGAGATGTGCCATATTAACAATGCATTCAGCCTTCACACATATAAAAATTCTTTAGGAAAGGTGCACAGTATAGTGAAAAAAATGCGGGCTATAAATTCAAATCGATATAAGTCTGATTTTAAGAGCTATAGCATTTGATATCTGCATGACCATGGCTCAGTACTTCACTGTTTCTTAGTCTTAGTTTATGTATGTATAAACTGGGGCATAGAAGGATTAACTTGCCTCAGGGGATAATTGCGTGATCACTATAGAGATACCTTTCCTGACCAGCCACACCCACTTTTATTTCTTTGTTGTGCTTTCATCTTTGTTGGCCAATTCCATCTTTTCATTATTCACTTTTGTACAATGTTGCATGGATTTGTAACTGGGAGACTAGGATGCAACACCTTTCCTATCAGATACCATCCTATAACAATATTTTGTTATCGGTGTGTGAAATTATAAAATGTACAGTGATCAATCACTAACAAACACTGAAAAAAGTAACGTGGTTGGTCATACATCCGTGCATCTATTATTTATGTAGTAATTTGTAGACCAAAGAGCTAGCAATGCAGTTTGTGTTTTATGAGCTTACTCATGTAACCATAACCCTAATGCTAACCCTGTCCTTGGTAACTGAAATATGAACTATATTGTGAGACTAGTGTTGTCTAATTAAACCTTGGTATCTAAATTCATGTAATTACAATAGCTCAAAACAAGGACTGCTGTATACATATGTGTATCTATCTCTTTTTCTCTATGAGAGAATATAGACTTTGTCTATTTTATTCTTTGCTGCTTCTCTAGCACTCAGAACAATGCTCAATATTAATGTGGAATTTAAAAAATGAATGTTATCACATACCTAGAGTGCTTATCACAGAGCTAAGAATATATAACTATTACTCACTAAATGCTGGATTTCTTAGTGTTTACTTAATGCCTCTGGTTTTAAGAAGAGGTGTATTTGTCAAAATGAATTAAACACTCAGTGTGCTCTAAATGTATATTTGGCACAGTATAATTTTGTAAAGGAAGATAGAATTTAGCTCCCTGACACAGTCTGATGACATAGCTTAGGGCTTTGTGCTTCTCAATCTGACTCTTGGCTTTGCTGCTTCTCCTTAGGTAAGTTATTTACACTTTAGGCTTTGGGTTTTTTTATTTGTACAGTTTCAGCAACTATGTCCATTCACCTAATTAAAGTATGTGAGCCTTAAGAGAGATTATATATGCAAAATACTTAGCCTAGTGCCTGGCATTAGTAAGCACAGAAATTATTTTAGCTATTGTTTATGAGTTTGTGGCCAATAGGAAAAACAAAATAAAAAATTTAAAAATATAATAAATTTTAAAATGTAAATGACAAGACTACATTACAAATAGATCCAGCTGTGGCCGCATATTGTATTTTTTCAATTCAAATATAATTTCCTCCAAGTGTAATTAACTTTTCTATTAAAGTAAAAATCTGAAATTGAGCAAATTCCATGTCCTTTTTGTAGAGGAAACTATTGTAAAAGTCCCTATATCACTGAATATTTTGAGGGTCAATGAGATAACACATTTAAAATATTTATCATAAATTCTGAACATAGTAAGAATTCAATAAATTTTAACTGATTTATTTCTTCGTTCATATCACGTTGGCCTTAATCTCTGACAATTCCTTCTTAATTTTGTATTTTATTTCTGTACCTTCTTTTTCATTAGTGGTATTTCCCTTCTAGTCACAGGCTCATTATAAGATTAATGTAACAATCTTCCTCTGGTTGCCCTATCCTCAATTGTTCCATCATTTACTCCTTTGCTGAAGTTTTTAATCATTCTTCTTGTACAAGGAAAATCCAAACTCTTAGCCACCAATTACAGTTCTTTCAAACTTTCTAATTAATACTCCCAATATTCTTCCAGCTTCAGTCAAATAAATCTACTTATTGTTTCTCTGTTCTACTGCACACATAATTCATTTACCACCATGGATGGACAGCAGGATATTTTTCTGTGTGCCACCTCTAATTAATTGGTAGCTGTCTATGAATGGGCACTCTGAGATTTGCCCTTAACTCAGGAAAAGAGAAAAACCACAGTGTGTTAGTAATGTATTAATGAGCTCTGGAGTTGAGACAGGAGCATCAGAGATATTTGTCATTTCTGACTTATGTCATTTCCCCCTGTCAAGACATCCTTACATATGTTTTCTTTACTTCTCTAAAGTTTAACATTTTCAGAGGTTCAACTCAAATCACACCTCTTCTATATTTATCCCACTATTCCATCTATCTTAGTCCCCAAGAATCACCATCTTCTCACATAAGATTTACAACCTGAATCTCTTCTTTGGCACTAGCATATGTTATTTCTATGGTTACTCATTTTTCCAACCTATAGGTTGATGTCAATTATATTGTGCTTCTTTCTAGAGCAAAGAATTCTGCATGCATTGATTATCTATAGTTTTAAATAACCAATAATAGCAATAGTTCACATTTTTATTTTGTTTTAATCTTATTTTTATCTTATTTAATCTTATGTTTTCTTACTTTAATTTTAATTTTTAAAATTTATTTATTTTTATTTTCTCTTTTCTGAGTTTGTTGGCAATAAAGATGATTCAGGACAGGAATTGATAAGAATCTAATCCATGAAGCCTGAATATGTGACAGAGAAAAGCATAATAGAGACAGAGAAAGACACTGGACTTTGATAATATTATTTTATCTAGTGGATCCAGTCATGCCTGCCTTTATTCAATACTTCTAGGTTATGCAAGCTGATAAATTCCTGTTTTTATCAAAAAATTGAATAGCATTTTGGTTGTTTACAAACCAAAGGAGTCATGACTGAAAAACTGAGCATTAGAATAGTTACTCATTAAATAATAATTGTATAACAATGAAAATATTAGTATAAAAATAGATAAGTAGCTTTTTAAAATTATTTTTTACTCAGAAAACATGGTTATTACAAAATTCCTTTATTTTGAGTTCTGTAAATACTGACATTTATTTGTTGTATAGATTTTTCTTAGTGCAAGAATCAGTAAGACTTTATTATTAAATAAAGGCGGAATCACACATCTGTAGAGAAAGGATGAATTGTTCAATGCACGGAAAAATCAGAACTGTACTGTTACTTCAAGGTAAAAATAAATGTACATTTTATTTAGTTATTCTAAAGCTTTTATGACATATTGGATCTTTAAGCAATATTTGGAAAGAGAGTAATACTGATGAGAATGCAAATATATTACTTTTAAAGCTTCTGAAACAAGAGTATATAACTTGGTTTGCATTTGACTAATCTATAATTGACTCACATAATTATTTTAATAACTACATTTATAAATTACATGATAGCAACAGTATTGATATATTCTCTGGAGGAACCTACCAAATTATCACTGTGTGAACAATAATCCTCCAGTAAAATACACTAGATGGATATTATTATTTATAATATATATATTATTATTTGTATACCTAGGATCAAAGTGCAAGTAAGCCCAGTGCAACTTACTTCTTCAGTGTGACATTCTATCAAACCATTGAAAGTTGTGAATAGAATAGAAGTTAAATTAAAAAACAACAACAACGGAATACTTATTTTCCAAATAACACATACAGTTTAAATTAACAGTCTCCCCTTTGTGTCTTTGGATTGTTTTAGTGTAACAAAAATTTTCTTGAGTTGCAACTTTTAATATGAAACCTGGCCTTTTTAAAAACCACTGTATTCAAGCCACTGTCTTCCTCGTGCTCTAATCTCTTCCCCCACCATACTGTAAGCTTCAGGAAAGGAGGCACCAAGTCTGGCTTTTTCCCCATTGCTGTACTCCCTGCACCTAGCCAGTGGTTGGCATGTAGAAGGTACTCAATAGTGGTGTGGTTAAAGGATGAGTGGTTAATGGCTAGAAGAACTGGAGGAGAAGAATGAGAGGGAGTATTAACATGTGAGAGAACAGCATATATGAAGGCAGGGAGTAATAAAAGAACATATTCAATTAGATTACTTTATTTTCAGAATAAAGAGAACATGGAGGAGAATGGTAAGTGGTGAGAATAGAGGCCATGAAGACACCCATATAGCTAAGCAAAAGAAGTGCAGCTTTACTGTGGAAACTTTAGTGAAACATTGAAAAGTTTCTACCTAAGAGTTAAAATGAGTAGGTTTACATTTTGGAAAACTGGTGCAGATAAAAACATAGAGGATAGTTTGAATGGAATCAAGATGGAGGACAATAGATGAGATAGAAGCCAGCTACAGTAAATAGGAGCCCTTGGACTAAAACAGAAGAAAAAATAAATAAGAGAAAAACAATTCAAGAAAATTATAGAAATCATCATAAAAAATGTCTATTTTTTCAATGAAAAGAATGACATGAAGGAATTTAGATTTACGAGAAGTATCAATAGCATATTTTAAAACCTTGAGTTTGAAGTATTTGTGAGAAATATAAATAAAAATATCCAGTTAGCTTAAAGGGCCTAGGGCCATGTATTTTTTTACTCAGTTCAGCAATCATTGTTTATTAAGATTTTTTTTTCTTGTATAAGGGAATGCTATAAGTGCTAAGGGTTCAGTGGTGAAGAGCTCAAGTCTTTGCTCTCATGAGGCTAGAACCTAGGGTGGAAATAAACAGTAATTGAGGAGACAGATTAATACATGATATACTTTCAGTCAGTGATATGTAATATGAAGAAAATAAAACTGGGTTTGTATCTTGAGAGGAGGCTGCTTTAAATAGTATAGCCAGAGAACGTCACTGAGGTGACATTTAAACATAGACTTTTGTAATGAGAATGAACTTTGCCACATTAGCTATAGGAGAAGAAAATTTAAAGTGGTGGTGAATTGTCAACATTATCAAAAACCACAGAGTACAATAAAATAAGGCTATAAAAATGTCCTTTGGCTCTAGCTATCTGGAGGCTATTGGTAACCTAAATGAGAATAGTTAAGTAGATACAGGAACAGATACCAGATTGAAAAAGGAAGGCTTGAATAGGCTTAAAGAAGTATAGAAAGTTAACAGAAGATAATTTTTAAAAGAAAGCCTGGGTGTAAAGAGACAGGGAGAAGTAACACTGATGACGGGATCTGAGGAGAGCCAGGAAAGAAGTTTGTAAATTTTTACAATCACATATTTCTTAAATAAATCTAAAGCATTAGTACATTTTATGCAATGCCCATTAAAAGAAAATTTAGCTCACTGACAAAACAATATGTTGTTTTAGAGGTGGGTGATGTTATTTTTTCTTAGCCTATTAATTTCATGATGGAACAAAAATAGACACAAGCTGAGATGCTATGGGTAAAATTTCTGCATGTTGCATAATATAAAGAGTTGAAATTCAGTCACTAATAGATTACATCAGAGTGGCTTTCTAAATTTAAAGGATGAGTATTTTTCCTTTTTAAAATTAAATGGATTGGGGTGACATTGGTTAGTCGAATTATATAGGGTTTCAAGTATGCAATGCAGTAATATATCATCTGCATATTGCATTGTGTGTTCACCACCCAAAGTCAAATATCCTTCTGTCACCATATATTTGACCCATTTTACCCTAATCTACTTCCCCTCCTCCACCTTTTCCCCCTAGTAACTACTAAATTGTTGCTTGTATCTATGAGTTTTTATTTGTCTTGTTCATTTTTTGCTTTCAGTTTTATATCCCACATATGAGTGAAATCATATAATTCTCAACTTTTTGTCTGGTCTATTTTACTTAGCATGATTATCTCAAGGTTTATTCATGTTGTCGCAAATGGCAGTATTTTATCTCTTCGTAGAGCTGAGTAATATTCCATCGTATATGTACCACATCTTCTTTATCCAATCATCTATTGAAGGACACTTCAGTTGTTTCCATGTCTTGGCCACTGTGACTAATGCTGCAATAAACATCTGGGTGCATATAACTTTATGAATAAATGTTTTTAAATTTGGGGGGTAGATACCCAGAAGGGAATTGCTGGGTCATATGGTAGCTCTTTTCTTAATTTTTTAAGGAACCTCCATACTGTTTTCCATAGTAGCTGCACTAATTTACATTCCCACCAGCAGTATATGAGAGTTTTGTTTTCTCCGCATCCTCTCCAACACTTGTTATTACTTGTCTTGTTGATAATAGCCATTCTTACAGGTGTGAGGTGGTATCTCATTGTTTTGATTTGCATTTTTCGACTAGCTGATGGAGTTGAGCATCTTCTCACATATCTGTTGGCCATTTACATATAGTCCCATTCATTTATTTTTGCTTTTACTTCCCTTGCCTTTGAGGTCAAATGCAAAAAATCCTCTCTAAAACTGAGGTCCATAAGTTTAGTACCTATGTTCTCTTCTACGTAATTTATTATTTCAGGTCTTATAATTAGGTCTTTGATCCATTTTGAGTTGATTTTGGTACATAGTGACAGATCTAGTTTCACCCTTTTGCTTGTGGCTTTCCAATTTTCCCAGCACCATTTATCGAAGAGGCTTTCTTTTCTCCATTGTATGTTTTTGGCTCCTTTGTCAAAAATTATTTGCCCATATAGCAAGTCTGTTTCCTTGAGTCACTGTTTTTGTAACACGATGAGAGCAATTTTAAAACTCTCTTTTGGCGAATGATTAAAATATTTGCTCTTTCTGATTCAATGTATCAAGGGAATAAGCCTTGGTAAAGAATGTTATATTTTCAGTAATAAACATTCAGATACATCTCTAAAATGAGCTGGAAAACTAAGCATAATTCAGACAAATAATCTTGGTTCCACCATGTTATTTCCCTTCTGGGTGTATAAACAATTCTTATTGTACCAAGTAGCACTTAAAACACATTGTCAAATAATGACAACGACCATTATTTTTATTCTCGTTTCAGTAGTTCTTTTACTTTACCAGGCAGTGATGCTATTTCTAGCTTTTTTTTTTTTTTTTACGAAAAAAAAAAAAAAGCAAAAAAAAAAAGCACTTTTATCAAGAAAGCCTCTGGTGCTGAAAATTAAATGTCTCCAGGGATGCTTTTGTGGCATTAGGATGTGAACTAATGATGAGTTAACAGAATAGGTCTCTACCTAGAAATCACTCAGGAGACCCAGATTTTAATTGACTGCCGCAAGTAAAATAGGGCTGTCTTTGCCATGCGAGGCAACAGTCAGGTCTCAAACAAGTTGCTGAACATTTTCATAACCAATTACTATATGACACTTTAAATAACATGAATTTGCTATTCTTTTAAAAAAGAAACTAAGGCAGGGTTGCTAAACAAACAAAAAAAATGTTAAGAATATCTGCAACTCAGACAATTAGATTTCTATTCAGAATTCTCTGCAATTATTTCTGAAGGTAACAGAGGTGACCCTAAGATTTTCCATAAACTTCCTTTGCAATCTAGACCTTTCTTACCACAAGAACAATGTCAACATTATGAAAATGGATAGGTACTGAAAATATTTCTGAAATGATCATAATTTATCTGGTAAATAAAAAAAATAAATCTGGGTTTGCTTTTTGATCTATCCAACCATTACTAATTTCTGTACAGACTAAACGTTTTTTCAGCTGTGCATTAGGAGACCTAGAGCTGCATCTCAGCCTTTCCAGGGAAACAGGAGTCTGTAATTGTGTAATTGTGATTATTCCTTTGGCTACTGCTTACATAAAAGGGAGCAAAGGGCTCCATAAATTCAGACCCCATCACCCGGAGACTGTATTTTCTCTATTCTAAAAGGTTATATGAACACTGCTTATTTCAAAATTCAGGAAAGATTTCTTAATAGAAAAAAAAATTGTAATTGGTGATTGGGTATTTAAGCTTCCATAAGTCCTATTTATTAGAAATTGTACAGTCTACTCATGTTACTAATTGTGATACAATTGAATAGAGGGAGAAATCAAATTTAGAGTAAAGTAAGAGGAGGAATAATAAATTATTTTCTTTGATTTTCTTGAGTCCAAGATTGGTCGTGGGCTAAATTTTTCAGGGGCCTGCCTAATTACACTCAAATCCTACTGTTTCTCCAGCTTCATGGTATACCATTGTCTCATTCTTAAACTTTTTCGGAAAGAGGGAGCAGTGTTTACAAAATTATCAGTTGGCAAGAATCAATGGAGAAAGTTAGAGACCCGATGGTAAAAACAAAAAGGGAATAAAGATTATACTTTGGGAACTTCCCAAATTGTGAAACATGGGGAAAAGGTCCTGGTCCACAAAGCAGTACCAACATCTATATAATGAGAATTAAAAGAGTCAACACACAGACATTTTGTATTTTAGGAAAATTAGATTTCTCAGTAATATAATAGGATTGCAAAGCCTACTTCACAGAGATTTTGGGAAAAATAACCTGAGAATTACTACTCAATAAGAATTGTCCTTCTACCATGAAAAAAAATTAATTGTAGATTTCTAGGAAGATTAAGAGCGTATATAGAAAGATTAAGTGAAAAATGGAGAGAAAGTTCTTGGACTATTTATGGAAGAATCTTTATGAAATCTTTAATAGAAGCTTCCATTAAAATTACATGCATAATTAAGTGGTAACATCTTTATAGTAGGAATTAAAAGATTCATATAAAGACATTACGTTTGAAACCAATTATGTTAATTGTACCAATACAAAACTGAGTCAAATGAGATCCAGCATTTGATCCATTTGCTTTGCTTGGCCTGTCTATATGGACATGCTAGGATTTATCACTCCCCCCATTGATACTGTATTTTAATTCAGTTTCATTTGACAGATATGTTTAAGCACTGTTATAGACTCAATGTTTGTGTCCTCCCCAAAATTCATCTTTTGAAGCCCTAACCCTCAGTGTGATGGTGTGAGGAGGTATGGTCTTTGGGAGATGATTAGGTTTAGATGAAGTCACAAGGGTGGAGTCCCCACAAAGGGATTAGTGCCCTGATAAGAGGACGAAGAGACACCAGAGTTCTCTTTTTTCCATGCGAGGATACAGCAAGAAGATTGCCTTCTGGAAGTCAAGAAGATGGCCCCCAGAAAAACTGAATTGTGCTGGCTCCCTGATCTTAGCCTTTGCAACCTCCAGAACTATGAAAAACAAATGTCTATTGTTTAAGTTGCCCAGTTTATGGTATTTTGTTATAGCAACCTGAGCTGGCTAAGACAAAACAGCTACTTAATGCCACATACTGCTAGGCACAGAGGTTGAAAAGTAAGTAAGAAAGGATTCATTGTATTCTTAGATACACCACCACTTTCGTATGAAATAAATGTTGAGCTATCAGAGTGACAACATCAGTTATATTTGAACATTAACTTGAAAGAAATCAAAATTTTTATTTGCTGGAAAATGTCTAAATTTTGCACTAAACCTAGTGACATGTTGTTCTCTTTTTCAATATGTGTATTGAACTATGACAGCTCTTTTTTTTTTTTTTTTTAAATTTCACAGTACAGAAGCGGTAAAAGCATAGAAAGAGGCTCAACTATAGTCCACTGGTACCTAAACAAGAACACTTACTTTCCTTATACTGATAATAATGGAATATATTTTATCCTGTACATGCAGAACCCTAAAAGAACTAACACTATTTTCAATTAAATATCCCAAGTCTTGAGATTCTTGCTGTATTCTTGAAGACAAGTAGAGAGAATAACAAAAGAAAAAAATCAAAATTAAGAGACTTTGGTTCAGAAAATATTATTGTATATCAAAGAAATCTGTTATATAATTAATTAAATCTGTGAAATTAAGATTTTGATTTGAATTTAATTTCTTTCCTAAGAGTTTACACTTAAGGCCCAGTTAACATAAAGTATTAATTACTGAGAAATATCTTCTTATATCTTAAAATGATACATATTTGGAAGAATCAGGATGACTTATACTTTAAGCACCAAAACAAAAGTAGAATTTTAAAAGTAGGAATTTGCATAAAGATGATGACAAATAATTCTAATATTCAATGTGTTTTTCACTTTTTACCTCCCCATGATTTTCCATGTTGTTTTTTTTTACAAACAAACAAACAAACAAACAAAAAACCTCCACAAAATTTGTTTTTGTAACCAAAGGGTCATTGGAGGGAATTACTTTTAGGAATGCTATGCTTTAGGGAAATATTATGGTACTCTCAGAATTGCAGCTTCAATTTTTATTTTGGCCCATTTCTACAAGATGTGTTATGTTCATTATAGGTTGTTGATTGTGGTTGTAATTGTTAATTTGTTTCACCAAGCATAGCTTTATGTCAATTATTTCTGTAATTTTTAAAGTGGCTAAAAGTAAAATTGTGTTTACTGTATTTCAATTAATTATCTTTTATTTCCATGTTAATATCTAATATTGTCAAATATACAGGAAAATCTGCTTCATTGTTGAAATACAAATTCCTACAACCTACACTACAAGAATTTGGATATAGATTCAAAGCTTTAAAAATAATTATATCCTTTAGTCCACAAAATTCACTACTAGGAATAGATCAATAGGACAGAATGATGTTGCCTAACATTTATGCATCAAGAATGTTTACTGCAATGTACTTATTGCATAAAGTGACAATTAGGGAAATTCTTGAATATCTAGGAGAAATAATGTGGTAAATAATAGAATACAATTTAATATGATGTTATGAAGATAGAAATATAATTATGGGTAATGTTCACATTGTATTATTATGTTGAGAAAGTTTAAAAACAGTGAACTCAGTTCTATAATAAAATATATATATTTCATTATATATATGCACACACTTGTGTTTCATTATATACATAAATTTGGAAAAATAAACAGAATATAAACAATAAAAACACTGTGGGTGATTTTATTCTTTGTATTGTATATAATGTCTTTCTTCAATGAACTTTCTATGTTGTTTTAAAATAAGGCAGGAGAAAAGATTTGCAAGATTTTGTTATTGCCAGTTAACTTCATTAAAAAAATTCAGTTCCTAGAATGTACTTAGTTTTTTAAAGTTCAAATATTTGCTTTCTAAAATAATAAAGAAAATTATATGAGACTTTGTTATTTTAATTTTTAACACAACAGTTTTTTTCCCTTTGTTGAAAATGAGTTGAATAACCAGTGACTACTTTCTCAAGTAACATAACTTTTAAAATGCTTTTCGACCATGTAGATTGAAATACAACATAAATTCAATAATTCATGTAACAGATATTCAGATAACATAGAAGATTAAAAAATATCTGATTATTGATCCATTACTATTTAAGGTTACCTGTTTAGTTTTGTTAGTTGTTTGTTTGTTTTTCTCCTAGAATTCTTTGCCCATATTAGATTCTTCCAAACCAGAATATATATAATGTTATCAATAAGAACATATTTAACCACAGTAATGGTACACTGACACATAATAGCTATTGATTGAATGAATGAATATGAGATGATTTGAAAAAAAGTAAGAGAAATGTGATCATTATTTTTGATAGTTTATTTTTCTATTACAGTTTGTATTTTGAGATATGAGTCCCTTCCTTTATAATTATTCTAGATTAAATCTCCTCTTTCTACCATATAGTGTTTGTTCTTTGCTGTTTCTATAGTCTCTTTTTCAGATACTGATCTTTCTATCCCTATTTCATCCCTATTTTACTTGACAAGGTGCATCTGATTAAATATAAATAAACATTTATAGAATGAAAACCTATGTCTAGTAAAGTTGAAACTACTGAAAAATGTGAGAGCAACCTAAATATTTATGTGTGCAACCTGGATACCTATTACACTTAATAAACTTATGAGCCTGACTTAGGAACAGTCTCTGCATCTGTAAGTTTGTTTACTAACACAACCATTGTTTCTTCTATGGTCTCTGACATGGGACCACCGATTAGTTCTTATTTTTTGATACTTAGGACATCTTTAATCTCTTTGCTACTTCTTTCCATAGTTTATTTACTGTTCCCTTCTATTATCAGCATTGTTCATTCTACCTCCTGGCAAGAAGAGGAGCATGTATTTCTTTCAGAAGTTGGAGAAGGGACAGAGGGAATCTTGCAGAGGGGTTTTTTTCTAGAGAAATAGTTCTTCAGTTTTCCACAAAGCTCTTTCCTTCCTAGGATATTACATCCTTTTCTTTTATATAGAGGTCCCAGAAATGGGATTACAAAGGATTTTTGATCAATAACTGTTTCTATACCTGCAAACATAATATGACAGTCAAGAAGCTTGGCTTGAGCTCTGCACAGAGAAGATTTCTATGGTAAGGACTAAGATGAGATTACATACTACATACGCATACACACACACGTATGAAAAAGTACATATTGAATGAACGAAGCCTAGTGACTATTACAACTTTACATTCTTAGAAGAATAATTTATTATATTTGCCCATGAGTGGTAAGATTTTATAATTTTATATTTAACACTTCTCAAGTACCTGGATATATTTTAAAAACCTCCCAACTACCGAATTCATTTATTTATTTTGTCTTTAAAAAATAAAAGAAAACTGGAATCATACAATGTCTGCTTTTAGATCACAATTTAATTAAACTAGAAATCAATACAGAAATCAACCCTCAAAGACACAGAGATTAAACAATACACTTTTAGAAAATACATGAGTCAAAGAAGAAATCTCAAGGGAAATTAAAATATATTTTGAAATAATTTCAAAATGAAAATACAACTTATCAAAATTTGTCGGATGCAGCAAAAGTAAAATATAGAAATTTTTAGTGAATATGCATATATTAGAAAAGAAGAAAATATGAAATTGATAATCTAATTTTCTACTTTGAAGAAACAAGTAAAAGAAGAGAAAATTAAATCAAATGGAAGCAAAGAAAAGAAACAATTAGAATTAGAACAGAAATCAATAAAATTAAAAACAATAAATCAATAAAAAAAATCAACAAAACCAGGAACTGGTTCTCTGAACAGGTCAATAAAATCAATAAGCCTGTAGCCAAGCTAACTAAGGAAACTAAAGAGAGGGCATAAATTACTAACATCGGAAATGAAAAAGGGGTTTCAATACAGATCCCATGGAAATTAAAAGGGTAATAGAGAAAAAATATGAGCAACTCTCAGCCTACTACTGTGATGACCCAGATGAAATGGACCAGTTCCCTGAAAGACAGAAATTGCCAAAACTCGTACAAGGAAAAATAAACACTCTAAATAAGGCTATCTATTAAAAGATATTGAATCAGTTTAAATGACCTTTAAAAACAGAAAGCACCAGACTCTTGATTTCACTGGTGAATTCTATCAAACATTTCAGGAAAAATGTATATCAATTCTCTAAAATCTCTTTGAGGAGATAGAAACAAAGGGAATACTTCCTACTCATTTCCTCAGGCCAGCATTACCCCAATACTGAAACCAGAAAAAGACATTACAAGAAAAGAAAACTATAGACAAATTTTTCTCAAGAATATAGATGCAAACAAAATTCCTCAACAAATATTAAAAATTTGAATTGAACAATGTATGAAAAAAATTATACATCATGGCTAAGTGGGGTTTATCCCAGGTATACAGAGCTTGCTCAACATTCAAAAATCAACTAATGTAACACATTACATCAACAGTCTAAAAAAGCAAAAATCACATGATCATATCAATAAATAAAGAAAAATCATTTGACAAAATCCAGCACTCATTTATATTAAAACCTTCAGTAAACTAGGAATAGAGAGAAACTTTCTCGATTAGATAAAGATTGTCTATAAAAAAACCTCTAGTTAATATACTTAATGGTGAGAAGCCAGAAGTGTTCTAAGATTAAGTACAAGGTAAGGAAGTCCTGTCTCAACACTCCTTTTCAACATCATACTGAAATTTCTAGCTAATGCAATAAAAAAAAGAAAAGTTATATAGATGGGAAAGAAAGACATAAAACTGTCTTTGTTCATAGACTATATAATTGTCTGTGTAAAAAATCCAAAAGAATCAATAAGAAAACTCCTGGCACTATTAATAATTATAGCAAATAAATAGGCAGAGCACAGAGAATTATTAGAGCAGTGAAAATACACTATAAAACATTATAATGATAGATAGATGTCATTACACATTTGTCCAAACCCATAGAATGTGCAACACCAAAAGTGAAGTTTAATGTAATTTATAGACTTTGGGCGAAAATGATGTCAATCAAGGTTCATTAATTGTAAGAGTGTGAATTTATCACTCTTCTGGGCGATGTTGATAGTGGGAGAGTTTATGCAAGTGTGGGGGGTAGGAGGTATATGAAGAGCATCTGTACCTTTTGCTCAATTTTGCTGTGAACTTGATACTGCTCTAAAAAAATTGAAAAAAAAACCTAATTTTTTTTTTAGAAGTTAGAGAGTGTAATGTAAGGAAACGTATTTTTAGGAAATTGTTGAGCTATACTAAAATTATAATAATCAATTCTTTAGAAAAACAGATTGTAAAATTGCCTCTACTTCTCATATATGTTATAAAGCATACATATAGATACATATACAAAGAAAAAGAAAACTTCTTAGCCATTTATTTATAAAAGGAGGTTGATTTGTAGTTAAACAACTTTCCCATGAAAAACACTCCTGGCTCAGGTAGCTTCACTGGTGAATTCAGAAGAAAGAGATAATAGCCATTCGAAAAATTTCTTATAGGGAATTGAAACCCTTTGTTTGAGGCTAGCAAAGCCAGTATTAGGTCTTGGTATCAAAACTGAGCAAGTATTAAAAGAAAAGAAAGTACAAGCAATATTCTTCAGGAACATATATATGAGCAAAATTTCAAATTAGCAAATTGAATCTAAGATAATGTAATAAAGGTTATTATGTCAGGACTAGGTCAAGGTTATCTCAAAATTGCAAGATTGTTTTTACATTTTAAAATCAATAAATGTAATTCACATTAATCTAAAATATAAAAAATATTTGCTTATTTTACAAATGCAGAAAGAGCATTTTTCACAATATGACACACATTCTTGATAAAAACACACGACAAATTAGAAATGAAAGTGAACTTCTTCAACCTGCTGAAGGTACTCTTATGAAAAACCTATAGCTAACACCATCCTTGTTGATGAATGTTAACATTCTTCATTTATGAATTTTGACTATTATTAGGAAAGAATAAATGTTTTCTTCCTAAGATTAAAAACAAGATAAGAATGTCCTTTCTCATTACTTCTATTTAATAGGAAGCTTTAGCCTGTGCAATAAAGAAAAAAAAAAGTCATTCAGATTACAAAGAAAAAAATTAAGTTAAAAATATCTTTTTTCTCAAACACACAATCACCTATGTGAAATAATTGAATAAATGATTCTAAGAATTTTACAGAATATAATATCAATAAATATATGACTTATATTCCTATGTATTATCAATAAACAATAACAAAATGAGATCATAAAATAACATTAAAATAGCTTTGAAAATGTGAAATATTTAGAGAGAACATCTAAAAGTAAACAAAACACTGCTGAAAGAAGTTAAAGATCTAAATAAGTAAAAAGATGCACTGTGCTCATGCGTCAAAATTTTCAATATGTTTAAGATATCAAATCTCCCAAAATCAATATATAGGTACAATACAATCTCCATCAAAATCCTATCCTAATTTTTATTGAAATTGAAAAACCAATTCTAAAATTCATATGGAATACAAAGCACTAGAAAAGCCAAAACAACTTTGAAATAGAAGAACAAAGTTGAGAGAACAAACTACCATATTTTAAAATTAAATGTAAACACCTAAATGTAAAACCTAAAATTATAAATCTTCTAGAATCAATACAAAAAGATAAAAACCTTTTGAACTTAGATTCGGCATTTTTTTTGATATGACATTGAAGATATGAATCATAAAACAGTAAATTGATAAATGTGAATTTATCAAAATTAAAAACTTTCTTTGAAAGATACTGTTAAGAGAATGAAAAGACAATCCATGAACTGAGAGAATAATATTCTCAAATCATATCTCTGATAAAGCACTTGCATCTATATTATATTTAAAAAAATTAAAACTAAACAAGAAAACAAATCAATAATAAATGAAGAAGCAGCATGAGCAGAGTCTTCACTGAAGAAGATAGATCTACAGATGAGAAATGTATCATTTTTTTTTATCATTATTCACTAAAAGAATAATGAATCAAAACCACAGGGAAGTACCTCTACACACCTATCAGAATGACTAAATTTAAATGGACCAAATCAAGACTTTACTAGTTATTTTAAGGAAAGTTGAACGAGGTCTGGCAGTTTCTTAAAAAATTAAACATATACATCTCATATGACCCAAATATTTCATTCCTATGTATTTACCCAAGATAAATGAAAACATTTATACATATATTCAAAGACTTACAAATACTACAAGAGAAATATAAACAACATATATCTGCCTATAAATTAAACATGACTTATCAATGAAAAGGAATTGACTATTGATGTATGCTACATAAGTATGATTCTCAGAATAACTTTTTTTCTGAATGAAAGAAGCCAGTCAAAAACTATATGATTTCATTCATACAAAAATAAAATGCAAACCAATCCATAGTGACAGAAATGGATCCGTTATTGTCTGTGCAAGATGTGGGGAGAGGGAAGGGGCTGGAGGTAGAGATTACAAAAGGGCTTGAGAAAACTTCGATGATTACAGATATGTTCATTATCTTGATTTTGATGATGATTTTATAGGTGTTTACACACGTCAAAACTTATCAGTTATACGCTTTAAATATATGCCATTTACTGTATTTCAATTATGCCTCAATAAAGCTGTTAAAAATATTCTGGATATCCAGAGTAGTACTTGACAGCTATAATTAAGATATTCATACTACCTAATGAAAAAAGTCGAAGACAAATAATTAACATGTATAACTTTATTACTCCTGAAATGCAAATTCGTGGAACCACGATTATAAAAAGCAATCTTTTCCTCTGCTAAGGTATTTGTAAAAATGGAGACTATATAATATATGAAAAATGTAATCAATTAAATTACAAGCTTAATTCTGGGAATGTGTTTATATATCTTTTAAAAACATCGTCTAATTAAATGCATGTGTGTGACTTTAGTATGATGGTTTGTTTTGGAATCTAAAGAAACTGCAATTAGCATAATGTAATGGCAAAACATTTATTAATATTACAGATATAATATGTGCCAAGCACTTTCCCTTAAGCAGCTCACGATTCAATTTAAATATGGGATTTACATTTCTTTTTAAATCACTGCTGTGTTGAGAATAGGATTAAGTATTAGAATTGCAATATAGTAAAAGCAAGACACACTAATTAACTGCCTAGTATTCCAGGTAAGAAGATGATGGTTTGGCAAAGGTTAGCAGTAAAGTTTAAGTGAAGTTAATAAATATAGGATATCTTGTGGAGGAAAAGCGATGGGGACTTGCTGATGAATTATATGAAAAAAGTAAAGGAAAGTAAAAAATTAGGGATGATTATTAAGTTTTTGGGTTAGAACAACTGTTTTTAGTCTTAACTGAAATCTTCCACGTAATGTTCATATCTAGTTCTTATCTCGTCCTTTATAACACATTACCTTTGATGATGAGTCCAGATAGATTGATTCTAATTTGGTTTAAAACTTAAGTAGCAATTTCTACATTTATTAAATTTCTTTAACTTGGTGGGCATTAGCTAGCTTTTACCTTTAAAATGTAACTTATACAATATGAATATAGATTTTTTATAATTGTTCATTTTGATAGTAATGAAAAAAATGAAAGCGATATCACAGTGTCTCACAAGACAATACACTTAAATACATATAAACTGAAAAAAATGTATCCAGATTATGAACCAAATTTATTCTACCAGTAGGTGCCAGTCTCGGCTCACAAAACTGAGACTTGAGGCATCGCATATTGGTAAATTCCAATCGAGGGATTTCTTGTTTTAAAAAAATGTAGAATAGCAGAGATTTTATGTCAAGGAAAAAGGCAATTAATGAACTTTGAAGGCAGAACACAATACAAGCTCCAGAACAAGCCTGTGACTGTAACAACAATGAGATAAGATAAACCACCTCTTCCAGATTTTTTTGTATTTATATAAGGAGGTACTATCCCACAAGGGAGTGAGAAATAAAAAGAAAAAATATGTAAGTGCAATTTATTGAAGTAATGTCTCTGCTCACCTTATCTTCACTCCTGTCTTGTTTTTGTTTTATTTTTTGATTTTTGATGTGAGTGGAATAAAAATATATAATACATTAAAACCAACTTGACTAGATTTTTCCAAACTAAACTGCAATAGCCTAAAATTCTTGAATTAGACAATGAGGGGCCCAGGTAACTACTATCTATAAATTGACTTTTCTGTCACTGAGACAAGGTATATTCATGTACTAAACCAAGATTTGGGGAAGTCCTTAGATCATCTGTGAGCAGCTCAAATATGCCCAGAGTCAGGTGCTATTCACTCTTGACCAGGATAAAATTGTACCTCTAATAATAAATTGAGCCATAGTTGTGATTTAAAAAAAAAAAAAAATCTTTCTTAGATGAATTATTCTAAAAGATATTTATGATATTTATAGTGTCTGGATTACTAATGCTTTGTATATATACTTCAGTGCCTCAAACTTTGTCTGTTGGCTTTGTAAAATTATATAGATAAATGCTTAAGAGGGTGACATGGGGTTCCAATCAAAAAGCTCTAGAATAAGGTGTTTATTTGCTCAAGGGAAAGCTGAAGCAATTCCACACAGAAGCTCTGTTTGGGAAATACACTCAGGCACTGTGTTGTTAATATTATGTACAAAAATTCTGCTACTATCTAAATGTATAAAAATTTACCTAGAGATTGATAAAGTAGCTTTCCTTGAGAAAAAGAGAGAATGGTGAAGCGCTGGATTGGTAAAGCATGAAGCTGGCTTACCCCTTCCAGAGCATTTAAGGGTCTGTGTGGACCTGCTACCAGGTGAATATACAAAATGAGTAAAGAACATATTTTCATTAAGTAGTATGTCCCTACTCACAGGCTCCCTTATGTATGACACAAGAAGAGGTGCCCAGGATAGACAGATGGAATGTGAATTAATTTGCATACACCAAGTGCAATTTTCTCTACCCCTTATTTTTGCACATAAGGTACAATAGGACTGAAGGACAAAATTACTTCTCAGTCTGTAAAAGTCACTAAAACAGTACTGAAGTACATTGAAACATGGTGCCAGATAACTCAGAACTCCATCCCATTCCTGATTTTTTACATATCTAGAGATTATGCCTGTTCTGTTTAGAAAAAAAATAGAAAACATGTTCAAATGGAAAACAAAACATAGCAAAATCAAGCAAACTATCAAAAAAGAATTTCTGATCACTGACTTATTGTGTATTTTAAAAACAGGGACAGTTACCCCTCACACCAGGGATTGGTTCCAGGACCCCTGCAATATCAACTTCAATGTCCTCTTATATACCCCGTATATAAAATGGTGTAGTTTTTGCCTACGACCTATTCATATCCTCCTGTATACTTTAAATGATCTCTAGATTATTTGTAATACCTAATACAATGTAAATGCCATGTAAATAGTTGTTGTACTATATTGCTTAGAGACTAATGACAAGAAAAAAAGTCTGTACAGATGCAACCATTGTAGGCCTAACCACATAGCACACCTGAGCAGCAACATAATATGTATATATTTAATATACATATATATTTAATATTTTCAATCCTTGGTCAAATCTGCAGATTTGTACAGATGGTCAATTATATGCGTAAATTGGACAGTGTAACTCTAGAGGCACCACCAGACCTGGAACCAGCTAGCTGATTGCTTCTAAAGTTCACAGTTGCAGTCAGGTGAAATTCTGAAACTAAATAATAAATTGAAGGATGTTCTTTAGAAGGACAGGCTTTGTTTCAATTTTCATCTTTTTCTTTTTCATTTTTCTCTACATTTTAAATACTTAATGCTTTTTATTTTCAGAAAAGCACAAAAAAATTAAAGAAATATCAGAAAAGAAAGACAAATGGAAAAAATTTGGTCATATTTAGTCAAGAGAAGAAAGGCAGTAAAGCAGACACATTGATGAAGTCTTGTTTTGTGGGGAAGAAAAATAAACATCCATCTTATTTAAGCCACTATTGTTTTAACTTTTTTGTTGCATACAGCTGAATCTTATCTTGACAAATTATATGTGTCATTAGTTGTGTCATGGTGTCATTTTGTCACTGATGAAATTCATTCAAAAATATATTGTGTAGCAAAACGTCAACAGGTATAGGGCTGCTAAAAAGTTTGTAGGTTGATAAATATTTTAGGGTTCTCAAAAAATGTATATATGGGAAATATTTACTCTAAAAGTTAAATTATTTTTTGAGCATAAAACCAATTAAAATTCAAAATCATTACCTACTCTTTTGCAGACCTTACTTAAGTTTATTTTTACTACATTTGCAGTTTGAAATTTTCCTTGGCCATTTTATTCTTTCTAACTTCAAATGTGGACTTTATCATCTAAGTCACCAGTCACCAGTTAAACTTCTGTTTTAATGTGATGTTTCATGGCTAAATTGCAATAGCATGGAAAGTATTCTAATTAATATGGCAAAATGTTGGAAGGAATAGTTACGTATTTTGATTTCACATATCAGCTGCAAGTTACAGCTGCTTTGGTTAAAAGACAATTTGTCCACTTGAATGTAAAAATAACAAGTCTGTTATGCAAATTCACTTTTATGATAATTCCTTAAATTCTCATCTGTCAATCTAATGTAGCCTGTTGCTCAAGTGCATAGTTATGCTAGCCAATCTGATTAATATGCACTTGGGTTCTAAATACAGATATATCACATACATAGGTTTAACATTTTTTTCCTTACATTTCCACCAAACAATCTTCTGATTCAAAAATAAAATTCATATTTTCAGCACCTAAGAAGCTATCTGAAAAAGGACATTTCAAGTTCAATTTTGCTAATATCCTTTTCAAGTTTTACAATCTCAGATCTCTCTTATCCAGATTGGTTGGACGGGGACATTGGTGGGACGGGGCATTTTTATTTGAATTTGTTTGTGTAGGCCAGAGCCGTACCTGACTGTGAATTTGATGGTTAATTGTGGTTCACCTCCATGGTTTCATTAAGAGGAGCTGGCATACTAATGTTAATCTTGTCTATAGGGCCATATTGAATATATCACAGGCACGTATTCAAGTGTGTATTCTAAGTGAATAAGCTATTATATAGATTTTCTTGTAACAGCTTATATGTATTTTTAAACTGTGATAAAATACAAATAATATAAAATTTACCATTTTAACCATTATTAAATGTACAGTACAATGATATTAAATGTATTCACATTGTTGTGTAACCTATATTATCATCCATCTCCAAAATTCTTTTCAGGTTGCAAAGCTGAAATTCTGTACCATTAACAAAAACTCCTGACTTCTCTCTACCTCTAACCCTTGGCAACCATCATTGTAGTTTCTATCTCCATTAACTTGAATTTGACTATTCTAGATACCTCATATAAGTGGAATCATACAGTATATGTCTTTTTGTGACTGGATTATTTCACTAACATAACGTCTTCAAGGTGCATCCATGTTGTAGCATGTGTCAGTATTTCCTTCCTTTTTAAAGTGGAATAGTATTCTATTGTATGTATATACTATTTAAATTTTCCATTCATCTATCAATGGACACCTGAGTTCCTCCCACCTTTTGGTTATTATAAACAATATTGCTATGGATATACAAATATTTTTTTGAGACTCTGCTTTCAATTCTTTTAGGTATGTACTCAGTTGCAGAATTGCTGGATCATATAGTAATCCTATGTTTAATTTTTTGCCATATTGTTTTCCACAGAAGCTTACTTATTTTACTTTCTCAACAACAGTGCATAGGACTTCTTTCTCCACATATTCACCAATACTTGTATATTCTATTTTTCTTTTTTTGTTACATTAACCATCAAAATATGTGTGAGGTTGTTAGATTTTTAAATGTCATATATTCTGTGTGTCTTGAACAATAATGTAATCATGGCAACCTAACTTTGGAATGTAGATAAATTAAATAGCCAGTGTATTTAAAGTTTGTATTATATTTTGCATTTTATTTGTATTATAATTTTGTCATTGATGCTTAAATATCCAGTGTCTGGGCTTCATATATCATGTCTTTTTTGATACTGTTGAATTCTTTTAACATAGGCAGATAACTTAAAAATAAGTTATAGTCTATAAATTTATTTGGAAGATCATTATTATGAATGTCAAAAAACACTTTTGTATGGACTCAGCATTTTAAAAATATGTCTTAGGCTTTCCCACAACAGAATATTTGACCTATTAGTAGTTAAAATCTGGTGTATTAAAAAATTGTAACATACAAAATTATAATATAAAAAATTCAACATGATATTTTTAATGTGTTGCAGCTTTAATTTTTAAAAAATGTACAGGCATTGTGATCTACTCGGACAATATAATATCTTCAATCATGCATTTTTCATGTTCAAGCAACTCCCTCCGAGAAGATGTATACCTTTCAACTAGAGGGAAATAGAGTTTACCACCCCAAAATATGCCTTTTAGAATATTGATTTTCTAGTTATTAAGGAAGAAGACTCAGGCAAATCTTTGACTTTCTTTCTAACTGCCTAATAGGAATTTAGATAGAAGAATTTTTCCTGAAAAGGAGATGTCATTACGGATAACTATAGTTTAATATAAACTAGTGTTTGATAGAGAGGAACCTAGCAAAGCCCATTTGTTCAAAGTCCACTCTGTGTCCCATTGTTATGATAGACTAGCAAACATTTATTTACCAAACATTTGCTTTTCCATCTCTATGTAAATTGCCTTCCTGCCCTTTGAAATCCCATACTACAACCTCCACGCCCTGCCTTCCCACTCTCCCCCTGTCCCCAACCCTGCCACCCCACTTTCTCCTTAGCTCCAGAATGACATATAGGCCTCAATTGCTCAATGCCTTCTGAGGTCTCATATCCTACGGCACCCCTGCATCTACATCCATAATAAACTTTGGACATTTTCTCCTGTTAATCTGCCTCATGTTAATTTGATTATTAGCCCAGCTAGAAGAACTTAGAAGGTAGAATAAAAATTATTTTTCTCGCCCCCCCCCAATATAAAGTACGAATCTCATATGAGGTAAATAATTTCAGAATTAAAATGACAATCACTAACAAATTAATTTTTTACAGGATATTAAACCGTTGCACCAAAAACTCAAATGCAGATAACTTAAAATATGTAATGTTTTTGAACTTTTCCTTGAAGAGGGAGTTCATGGAGCATATTTGAGGATTACATAAGAAAGTTTACCCAAAACATTTCTCACCTTGTTTAGCAAATGCTCATTTAGAAGCACTCACTTGAAGCAAAAAAAGTCATATTTGTTTTCATGTCATAAGACTTTAATTTACATAAGGTCTTCGAAATGTCTTTTTTCAATGGATAATTTTATTTTAAATCTTTATTGTGTTAATTATTTCAGGTATTAGAAAAATGACAACCTCTTAAACACAGAAATGGTTTTATATGTTTAATTGTAAATGAACTTCTGAGCTTGTTAAGACAGTTGACACTCCACTGAAAGGAACTTCAATGTCCCTCTAGAAAAAAACACAGATATGTTTTGAATTTCTAATCAAGTTGCCAGTTGTAAATAAGCTACTGTAATGGAGATAGAAGGTCTTGAAGGATTCCACTTCATATATCCTTTTAGAATAATCGTTTTTGCCTATAATGTTTATTAGATAGCATTCCTTTCACAAATCATTTGCAGTTTCTAAAAATATGTACCAAAACAGATTAGGTTCAAGAAAAGCCACTCAGTTTGCTTTTGCTGTTCTCGGCACCTATCTGCACAAAGGAAAGTGGATATGGTAAACTTACTCTTACTAAGACATAAAGGCTTGAGGTCCTCTCTCCTGGAAAAACTGGTATTTAAATGTGTATAAAAATTCTCTGTCCATCTACACACTGGTCATCTCTAGTTGTATACCCCACCATCATCACCTTCCTTCCTTTGCGTGTCACCTGAGGAAATAACTCACGGAAAGTGAAAAAATTCTATTCATCCTTTGGGTTTGTTTTCTCAGATGCTTCTTATCTCTTACATTCCTCATCACGTAGCCTTCCCCTTGGCATCTCTTAAATTGTTATTTATATTGTTATGTAACATTTTATGTGCTTAAAAAATCTACATATACTTAAATAATGTTATTTTTGAAAAGGCACCACATCTTAGATTTTCTTTTTGTTTGCCTGATATCCATCCAATTTCGAGGTTACAGTTGCTTCTTGAGAAATACATAAAGATTTATTATTTTTCTCATATTTTTGCTTTACGAGCACCTTAATAGACCCAAATTGGGCAGCAATATGCAAATTAGCATTAACCCATAAGATTAGTTTTGAAAAATGTTCTGGCAATTCATTTTGCTACACTTCCTTCCATATTTAGCAATTTAATTCCCACTTAACCAAAAGAAACTTGGGTACAGGACAAGATGGATTCTTTGCTATTGGAGAAAGTGGGAGGATATTTAGAACTCAGCTGTAGGCTTTTGCTTTTTCAAATCTTTGTATTTCTTTTTTTTTCTTTTTTCTTTTTCTTTTTGAACCAGAGGGAATTAGCTACAATAGGAATGTGTTAGTTTATATTGCCAAAGTAAGTTGTTCATTAGGATTTGTGAAAAATACCAAATACCAAAGGGTTTTCAATTAATCTGAATTGATGAGAAGGGAGTTTTCTGAAATCCTTTGAAATGACTTCAATTAACATTGGGACTCTGGGTTTCCACCTGTATTTATATGCTTATTTATTTATTTATTTTTTTACTTCCAATTTTTTAATCACTGGGAAATAAAATACTCAATGGCAGAGTCTAATAGAAAACAAAGCAAAATAAACCAGCCTGAAATTGGTATTAAAATTATCCTCGTTCACTTACTGTTACTGAAGAAAATGATGCTTTTTTTTCTTAAATCAGAATAATTTCAAGAATTTAAGTTACCATTTTGAAATCATGTGATATATGTGTATTTGAGTCTTCTTATACACTAAATTTAGAAACTTGAGAAAACAATAATAGCTAATATTTATTAGAGGCCTACTTTGTTGCAGACATTATACTAAGTGTTTTTTTCATTATTAATCCTCTCAACGATTACTATTGGGGTTACTATTCCCATTTTGCATACCTGAAAACTGAGGCTTAGAAAGGTTAAGGCCAGATAGGTGGTAGGACTAGAAGCTACTACCCATTTATTATATTAATGGTCAAGCATCTTTATGTTGGGCTCTTTTTTTCTGTACAGATACTTTTGAATGGTATGTATAATTTTAACACTATTTTAAGATTACCATTTTTAAGACAAAAGTTCACATTTTTCTATAAGCCAAAAATAGGTATAGTTAATAACTTCCTATATTGACAGATGATTTGCTATTTGATAAAGCATATAGGCTTAACATATTTGAAGATGTAAAGTTCCTGTTTGTATCACATCAGAGAGATAATAAAATGAGATGGGCTGTGAAGAGATTTTCTGTTGGATTATAATAGCAAGATTTTTATGTAGAGTTGGCTAATGGGGATCATACCTCCTTTCCACTTCATCACTTCCCCTCCTTTCTCCCTCTCCAGTAATATTAGGGTAATGTAGCATTGACCTCTTTTCAATGGCACTTTGTCATTTGCTTTTCCTCCTGTCTTATGTATAATACCTAGGTAGTGGGAAAGTACATTCATATATTGGGTCTTGGTGAGATATCTCTAATGCAACTTATTAGTCTTTTGAGAACATATATAGCACAAAAAGCACACTAGGTTGATATTTTTAAAGCTAATGAGCCTCTGATTAGCATCTGACTAGCTATAATTAGCAGGATGCGTGCCCTTCCAATGATTTATAGTGATTAACATAAGCTAAGATTCTTTCTCATCTTTGAAGTTTGTCTTATCTGCTAGCTTAAGGAAAGCACACACACATGACACACGCACGCACACACACACACACACACACACACACACACACACACACACACTTCTGAGGTTCCATGTTAGAAACAGAACAAAATAGAATATTATGAAACTAGAAGAAATTATTTTCAGTAAATATAATATATTTGTAGAAATAGTCCACTGGGAAGAAGAAACCAGTAAAAATAATGTTATTATACAGAATATACCGGCAATCAGGAAACTGCATTCATAAGGTTATATATTGATGTGTCTACATAATATAACTTCAAAATTTATAGATGAGTAATGGTGGGTCTCTATTTACAGGGTCCTGATTTAAAGTTTCATTATTTGCTACATTTACTCATTCATCAAATATTCTCTGAGCATATATCCTTGACCTTAGAGATATGACCAGGAAAAATACAGACATGGTCCCTGTCACAAAATGCAATATGTACAGTCTGGTGGGAGAAGACTGGTAGTTAAGTAATCTATGAACTATGGCAAATGTCACAGTAGGATAAATGCATAGCAGGAAGAAATAATCAAGGCCAAGGAAGTTTTCTTATAAGAAATGGATTTTAACCTGAGATATAAAGGATGAAAAGAAGGTAATCAGTGAAATAATAAAATGGGGGGTATGTGTCTGTATGTGTGTGTGTAGGAGATAGCTGCCTAGTGTTCGGCAAGCCATTTTCTGAATCTGCTTTCTTATTTTTAATATGAAGCACTTTGGTCACACATTTCTAAGCCTTTTTTTTTTTCTTTTGCTTAGGGAAATGCTATGTTTTTATAAAATCCTAAAAGCAACATTATATTGATGAGACTAAAAGAGTCAAGCTCTCTTAATGCTTAAGCAATATACTGCCTTATCAAAAATTTTGTGTTTTAAAGTTACAACAACTCCTTTGAACAAATAAATAGGCTCATTCCAGAATAAGGAGAAATCTTGGATTCTGCTAAATGCTTTCTTAACATTTAGTAAATTACTATTGCAATAAGCTAAATAATATCCTAGGGCTTGAAAGAATGATTGCAGTCTCTGAAGTGCATAACTTTCTGCCAGGGGGTAGCATGTAAAGGGAGATACTGGTTCTTATCAACCTGAGAATAACCCATTTGCTCTAAGTAAAATCAAATTGCATGCAGAAAATTAATTTCATGCAATCTAGACTGTAAAAGGCCTCGCATTTCAATCGCAGAGAGAATTCTTTAAAATATTCTGAGAGACTTAGACCAAAAGAATTAGATCTATTATAACTTCAAATTCTTAAGTTTCTCCTAGCAGCCACTATCCGCTCATCCTGACAATCCCTCACTTCTTAGAAACCTGGAAACAAAGATAGAGGCTAGTTGTAATAACAAGATAGTGACATTTTCTATTTAGGTTTTGTAGGCAGTAGATTTTCGATTGAAGTTATTGAACTAAACTTAACATTAGAACTATCCACATGAAAGGGCATGGACTTGTAATCAGCAGATGGACTGTGGAAAGATTTAGGCTGCATTATTGTTTGGCAACATGTGGGTACTGACTGTTTTCTCCCTTCAGATGAAGATATGGCCTTCTTGATATGAGACTAATTGAAGCAAGATGACAGCTTTTCTCAGTTAATTTTTTTGTGGGAAAATCTGATAAACTAGTCTTGCCTAAGACACCGAAGATCTATACTCAGTTTAATATATTACCAGTTGAAGAATATCTCTCTTTTTTCAACAGAATGTTTATTTAATTTAAAATAGTTTCATTTTAATGTCAAAAGTTTAGAACTAATACCAATTCTGTGGAAAAGACATCTCTGGGCATACTCTACAATGAACCATGTATTTTTCTTTGTAAAGAGAGTATGACGAGGTATCAACTCTGGGTACAAACTGTAGCTTCAAGAATTACTAATTCTGAGACGAAGCAATGCATTTTCCTTTCAACATTTTCAAGGTTTTATCACATGTAAATGGGGAAAACAATAGTTGGAAATCAGTTATTTATAGTCTGGACCAATTGAGATGACATGGGTAAAGATTTTACTGTAATAATCAGTACAAAGCACTTTCTTAATAAATGTTAGTTGTTATTTGAACAAATGTAGGGGAAACAAGCAACAATAACAATCTGAGTGAGATTAGAAAAGATATCACTTTTCATAAAAATTAATTGGTTTTAAAATGGAAGAATACTTGTTTTTTCTCCTCCCATCTCATAGCCTGCCCACTAAGAGAGGGTGAACTGATATATGTACTTTTATGTAAAATAATTGCAATAATATCAGTAATTAGCTCCTCTATGAGATTCTCGAAGTAAATATTTATGCTATTCTATAAACATCACTGATTAACTTTATTTCCAGATTGTCCTCCTTAAAAAAAATCTTAGAAAATCAAAATAAAATTTATATTTCGCATAGCCTCTATGGGAGCTTAACAATATATTTTTTCGCAAACATGAGTGTTTCTGAACTGTGGAACATAATATAAACCTTACTGTAAAACTAAGCATTTGTTGATGTTCAGTAAGACCAGGGAGAGAGTTAAATAGCTTTGGTCCTAAACCAATCAGAAGGAGAAGCAGAAATAAAATGATTTAATCCACTCAATCCAGACTTTACAACTCAGAACCAAAGAATGCTGCAGTCAAAGAACGAGTTATGAGCAGAAAAGAAAGCGACGACTATAATTAATCTTGTGTTTTTTACTGGAAAGTAAATTAAGTATAGTCAACATTTTATGATATAAAGAGGACAGGTCAATATAATGTCATAATACTAAATTCTACTGAATATTTACTCTAATTCTTAAACCTCCACAAAGCTGCCTTTGATCTTTAATAGTTTTATTTTACATTAATTATGTACCCTATCCATCCCATGCCTTAAATTTTTATCTCCGAGGGGATAAAATCTCTTGTACATTATAGTGAGAAAGTATTAACTTAACGGGATGCACAACAGCCATTAGAAAAACTTTCAAAATAATTTAAAAATCAATTTTAAATTCTGTATATTTGTAGCCCTCACGTATTTAACGTCTATTATGTGCTAGACAACGTATTAAGAATACTACAAGTTCTAAAACTTAATCTCAGTGGCAACCCTATCAGGTAAATGGTAGTATATTAATTTTATAGGTTAAACAACTTAGATTCAAAGACTTTGAGAATATTACCTAAGGTTTCATAGCTAAATATGTAGGAGAACCTAGATTCATAACTCTGTCTGCCTACCTCTAAGATATATTCTATTTGTTTAAAAATAAAATTAGATTTGAGAAGTTATATGTTCATATATTTTAAAGAGTTAAGTATTCCTTCAAAATACATTACATAAATTACCTTATATAAATATACAAAAATACTTATATAAAATACATACTATATTATTTGTACATAAAATAAAGAAATAAAAATAATAAGAACTGCAAAGAAAGCTAAAGAAAATCAACAAGTCGACAATTTCCACTAAAAATTCAAGGAAGGCTATAAATTGGATCTAATAATTCATCCAGTATAATAAATTGAGAATATATTAAGAAATTTTACTTAAATATCATAAAACACTATGAAAGAATATAAAAGAACTGAACTAAATATTGAGCTATACCATGTTTAATCATGGGAAGATACAATTCTCAGTGGTAATAACTTTCTAAGAGCAGGACAAATTATCTTTAATGTAATGATTTTGACATGATTGAAGAATATAAAATTATATGTGGGATTATGTACATTGTTTAATATGGACAGAAAATATTCTTTCACATATAAATAGATCAAGCCTATTGGGGCAATGTAGAGAGGAAAGTAGGACCTTGGAAAGGAGGGAGGATAAAGAGAGTAAAAGAAAAAGAGAGAAAAGACAAAGTGTATGGCTGAGAGGAAACATTTGAGAGAGGAGACAATTTAGCCATTAGAGAGCTGTAGGTGTTTTTTTAATCATTACAGGGCCATGGTTCCTTTGTAATACTCTCTTTTCTCACCTATCAAAGCTTCTATCATTTACACTTTACTCAGTGATGCTGTTGCATATGTAAAATTTTATTTAGGCAAAGTTTGCAATCAAGACAAGATGATTGATTATCAGTCATAAATATAAAAATGAAGAATACAATTTATTAATAGAAAATCAATGTTGTGCTTTTGTGCTTCCCCTACTGTATTAGCCAAGATTTCCAAATAGAACGAATAGTACATGACAGAGTGTATATATATATATATATAACATACATACATACACACACATACATATATATAATATATATGAAACAGAACTAATAATGTATGAGTGTTTGTGCATATACACATGTGTGATTCATTTTAAAACATTGGCTTTCATAATTGTTGGGATTGAGCCAGTCCAAAATTTGTAGGACACATCAGCAAGCTGCAAATTCAGGCAGGAGTTAATATAATTTTTTTAGCACAATTTCCTCTTCATCTCACAAACCTTAATTTTTGCTCTTAAGGACTTCAACTAATTAGATGAGACCCACTCACATTACCAAGGGCATTTGCCTTTACTTACAGTCAACTAATTGTAGATGTTAACCACATCTACAAAATACATTCATGGCAACACTTATATTAGTATTTGATTATATAACTGGGTACCAAAGTCTAGTGAAGTTGACACATAAAACTAAATATCATACCTACTAAATGATGCTGAATACATAGTTTTTTAAAAAAACAGATAACCTGTATATACCAATTAATATATTCCATCTAGTTATCTAAGCAATTTACATATTTTAATCATTTAATCCTCACAACGACCCCATGAAATGATTATGATCCCCATTTTATAGAAAAGAATAATAAAATTTAAAGGTGTTAAGTCATATACTCATGATGACTCAATAAGCATCAGGACTGAGATCCAAACTTAGGGTGTGAGCTCTTCTGATCTTGGAGTAGCTCTGCACACACACCGCACATACACAAGCACACACATCGGCTCTTCTGATCTTGGAGTAGCTCTGCACACACACCACACACACACAAGCACACACATTGCACACACACACACATACCACACATACACACACACACACACACACACACACACCCCACACATGCACACACATGAGCTCACACCACACTAGAAGAATCTGTTAGAATCCTGGTTAATTAGGGTTTTCTTTTACCAACAGTACTCCCTGACTCTGCATGCTATCATTTTAGGGCATTTTTTAGATCATACAATCCCTGGTACATATCAAGTGCTCCATAAAAATTTATCAAATTAATGCTTGCATAAACAAATGAGGAAATGAATGAATGAATGAATGAATAACATGCTAGTGTGCTATTTTCTCAGTGAAAGACTACAGTTATTTTCTCTAGACATTCATCCTTTCCAAGGAAAAAAAGGAAATATTTTGCACTTGAGAAAAGTTGACATAAGTAGAGCCATTTTAAAAAAACAGCTAGGACAGCCATTCCAGAGTAACTGCCTTGCATGTCTTATTTCTTGAACCTTTAGAATGGTTGTATTGAACAAAATAACCTTTGGACTGGGCCAAACCAACAATGTATTCAAAACAAATGTTTATAAAGTTCACAGTAAAGCAGAGCTCCTGTCCACAAAAACTGAAAATTAAGGATATTCTTTGAAATCAATAAACAGCCACTTACAGCTAAAGAATAACAGCTTATTAGCATCAACAGAAATTCCTTCCGTCTATTAATGTAGTTATTTCCCTTCCCTTTTTCATAAAAACATCTTGCCTTCCACCCACAATTGGGATATAATTTGGATTTTTGCCTGAATCTATGCCCCCAAATTATAATTCTTTTGAGTGCCAATAAACACTTGTTGCCTCTCACTTTGGCTCTTTTATTTCTAGGTTAACACTTCCATCAATTTGTGATTAACTATCCAGGTATGCTAAAATTATAAAACTTAAAGAAATATATCAAACATCTGTACCAACATTTTATTATACTAGACTACACAATATCTTTGTGTAGAAGACCTCCACAAAATTATCCTTTCCACTTCTTACATTAAATTATTTTGGTAAGAAAAAGCACATTTCACTTTACACTTTGAGACCAAAGCATTGAAATTCACATATAACTAGTTAAGAAATAAGCACAAATACCTTTTATTTAGAAGATGATACTTAATCAGAAATTCTTTTGTTTTTTGCAAAAGGGATAAATTTTTAAAAAAAGTTGCAATGTGGAATGAATAAAGAGGAATGGGATGTATTGAAGACTAACTTAACAATTACGCTAATGAATTTTTTAAAAGGAACCTCATTTGGTGTGTCCCTGGGTGCACTATTCATAAGGAATGTGGGGCAGCTCTAAAGCATGCACTCTGAGCTCTCAAGCCCAAATAAAGATCTGAATAATAAATAGCAAGAAAGAGCCAAGGTCCTTGTAAGAGTGGAACTTACTTTTTTTGTACAAAACTGAAATATACATTTCTCCATAGTAGCTTCTTTACACTGACTGGTTTTAAGTTTTAAAATAAGGGTCCTCTGTTTGAATTTTGGCCTATGGTTTTGGCCTCAATTATTGGAGACTGATGGGAGGTATGACCTTTTTGAAACAGCAATCTTAAGTTTGAAATAGATTGATAAAGCCAGTTGAAACAATAAGGATCTATCTATTTTATCTATATGCCTATCTATCTATGACATATATTTATTTCACTGAATAACTACAACATGATATAAATCTGTATTTCCCATTTTCTCTCTCTTTTTTTTTTTCAATTCCACTTGAGCTGTGTGACTTCTGACTCATAAGAACAGAAATCCAAAGCATATGTATCATCTAATTTGAAGATAAAGCTTCTGGTAGGATGGTTCGAATATGCAGAAGTAGCCCACAAGACTGATGCCCAGCTTGGAGCTTTTGCACAATGACTATAATGGTACAATCTGTCCTTTTAATAGTCCTTGCAGCTGTTGCTTCTAGGTCATACAATGTACTGATTTTGCAAATAATATAATTGCTTCCTTTAAAAAAAAGTCTGAATAAAACTCTGATAGAAAGTTTCCAAATTTCTGTATCTAGAGCCAAAATTCCAGACTAGGTTGTACAAATTCACTGTTCTGAAGATCAAGATCTTATTTTTTCAGAGTGCTTTAGAAAGGACAGCTGTGACTTGTTACAGTTATTTTTATAATCTAAATATGACTAGTCAGGTAAACATTCTTGTTGGCAACTTCTGAATATTTAATTTTTATGTGCAATGGGGCCCTAGTGAACAGTATCACTAGAAGAGAAAATGAAGTGTGAATGTTTTGTCAAAGTGAAAGAAGTAAGCTTGATTTGGTCTACAATTTCTTCAGAGTCAAAATACTTCCTGAGAATTGTCTGATCTCAGTTTAGTCTCAAGGGTATTTTATTTTATTTTTCAGAAACAGTTCTAGGGAATGAGTTTCCCAGTGCTTCTGCTTATTCACTCTCTGAAAAGGAGTGGTGATTAAAATAAATAGACTTAATATCTATTTGTTCCCAAGCATCAATGTAATCTGATTAAAAGATAGCAAGCAGGATGGGTTGTGATCAACACAGGGTAGAGAGTCAGTACATGGAAGAGCAATCAGGAACATCTGAGGATTCTCTCCTGGCATTTGGAATCATGGCTGGTTATTTCAAAACCCTCTCTGATATTGACCAAATGATTAAATGGAAAAATAATATGACAACACTTATTTCTGGTAAATAAGACAAAAATCTAATCAGCTCCCTCATTTCAGCCAGCCACATTTCTTAAAAAAATGATGAAGCTATATGTGGAATACTTCTCAAGTAGCTGGATAAGATAATCTTGAAAAGAGCAATTGTATGAGTTTACTTTTTCTCTTAAAATTTGGAGGGAAAAACATATTTCTTTACCTCTCGTATTCCCATGAATGTTATAAAAAATATGTAGTTATTTTATTTGAATGCTTACACAAAAAACCCATGGGGACCCTTAGTTAAAGTGAGAAAAATTAATTCTTTAAAATCAGAGGGCTTTGATACCTAAATGATACAGCAACTTTCTTACTTGATGTTTGAATAAACATGGGATAAACTTCAAAATAGCAACATGTTTCATCTGAAAAAGACTACCAGACTCTGTTAAGAAAATTGAGATGCAGAGCTTGGTATGCACTTGAGGTTGGGGCCACTTTCTGTCAGTGGTGTATACTTGTTTTTCTGTTTTTTTCCCATCTCCCTGGCAAGAATTTAGATGAGATGTTTATGAATTTCTTCTCCATATAGTGGAATGGTAAGCAGTATGTTACTCCTGAAATAGTTTTAGCATGCCTTAGTAACTTTATACATGAATTAATTTTATAAATTTTATATCTTATATCGTTTGGCTTTTGAAATGCAGCTATGCAATTCTGTAAATGCATTTCTAAAATTCAAAAGTTGTGGAAAAGTGTGTATATTTTCTTTTTTAAACATTTAGAAGAAAAATGTGATCTGATTTGAACATGGTCTTTAATTATCTTATGTAATTTGAATATTCATATAGTTCTTTAATAAATATTACTATGTTCTATTATGTTGTGCTGCCCTAGACTCCAATGTATTGCATTATATGAGCTTTCTAAAACCCAAAGAAACCTCAATTTATAATACATCTAGTTGTAAGAGTTTCCTATAAGAATTATAGATTTTATATTTTTATTTTCCAAAATTTTGAGTAATTTGTTTTGAGCCTAATGAACTAATTTTGGTTATTGTTTTTGAGACACTATAAGTGTTATTATTTAATTTTTCATTTATTAATACTTTGGGCATTTAACACCAGGAGTTGGTTTGAAGAAGTAAGGCACAATAATTCATCATTTTAAAAACAGAAAAACTTGAAGAAGTCTTAGTTTATCTATTACAAATGGATCTGAACCATAACACTTAGATTTGACATTTAAGGTCTGAATTTTTATAGCTGGCCTAAGGAAAAAAAAAAGATGCCTTAATCTAGTGTTATTTCATGGTTTAGATAGCAAAAGGATTTGTCATTTTTTTCTTTTCCAGTTTATTCATCTTTGACATTTCTTTCCTCCTGCTCAAATACATAAAACAAAACAAAACAAAACAAAAAGAGTATTAATGTATTAATACCTAGCAAAAAGACCAATTAAATTGGTATGTTTACTTCTACTAAATTTAAAATTTTGAATTATATCACATAATATTTTAGTGACAGAATTCAAGGAAGAGTATTATTATTTGTAACTACATTCATTTTATTTTACTTTGAAATATAAATTAACAAGTTATTGGAGATATTCAAAAGCAACATGAGCTTAAATACATTTTTAGTAAATTTTCATGAGTAACTTTACAAATCAGCCCTTACCTTTGTTACAAAATTGTAATTTTCACCAATAAAGATTCAAAATAGAATATTATATTTTTCCTTAACACAAATGAGCAATAAGATTGATTTTTCATAGGAATGTTAGTATGCATATTTAAAATAGTTTTACATTTATTTGAACACTCTCAGATAAGTAATTTGTTTATTTCAATGATGCTTTCATGAATGCTGAAGTTCAAGAACACCTATATTCCATTCTAGAAATGTACAAATACATTTACAAACCAGATTTTAATTTTTGATTAGCTGGGTCAAAATTTTATTTATTGTATTTGCCTCTTAGTGACTTTTGCAAATGACCAGCCCGAATTCCTTCCTAAGGGAAAAAAATGGTTTAAAATAACAAACTGTTTTCAAAATAATTAATTCATTTAATAACTATTTATTATTTTTTTTACCTTATTCTGACAGTTATGTCACTGGGAATATAACAGTGACAAAACAGACAGAAAAACAGCCCTCAATGATTCTAACATGCTAGTAGGGCAAGTAGTCAATGCCCAAAATAAGTAAATCAGATAAGAGGTTGGATAACACAAGGAGTCTGAGAAGGAGAAGGAGAATTCCACGGTGCGAGTTGTTAATTGTAAATGGAGTGGGGAGGAAAGGCTTTACTAAAACCATAGCAGTTTGAGCAAATACCTAAAAGAAGACAACAAGTGAGTCAGGTAGATGAGCTGGAGCAACCAGCAAGCACAAAGACCCGTAGGCAAGAGCAGGCCTTTTGTGTTCCAGGAAGAATACAGCAATCTGTGTCCATAATGCCTGTTTATTTTTTCATAGAAATTTGAAAGTGCAGTTTCTGAAATGTTATTTAAATTGCTATTTATAATAAATGCATCAATAAAATAGGATTATATGTGTATTCTTCCAAAAAATACTTTGATATTCATTGTGGAGATTGCCTGAAAAGAGAAATAAGATCTCTCTATGAGAGGAGTCCCATACTGCTCAATACTGGTCAGTCTGCTTGTGAAGTGTCACATGAAATTGTACATATTGTTTTAGAAAGCCTAAGAACAACTAGGAGTGACCCAGAGGAAGAGGTCACCATGGTGAGGGAACTTAAAGCCACATTATGTAAAGAACAACGAAAGGATGAAGAATGTTGGGTTAGCAGGTGACAAGTCTTTCAGGAGAGAGAGGAGCAGATAGATGATCGCTCTCGACTTTGATATTTTGCCCGAAGTAATCATGCAACTTAAAATCTGGAGATTATACTTGAGCTATTAGCTCAATCTTTATTTCCATGTTGCTCTTGTGCAGCCAAATTAGACTTTCTGCAAGTAGCCAAAGAAAGTCGAGATAAAGTAACTGAGTAGATACTTTATGAATATAAAGTTTCTAGAACCCGTAACGAATGCTCGGCACATGCATTCTTTACCTCATTTAGGCCTTATGAGAACCTGAGGAGGTTGCCATCACCTCCATTTTACAGTTGAGGAAATAAATTCCAGGGCATTAGGTCACCTGTCCTGGGTCCTACTGCTGGTAAGGACTGGTCATCTTCAAGCCCCGCTTTCCGTAATCCTCCACTACCATCCAGGAATCCCACTGCAGTGCAGTACAGGGGAAGAGCTTTCTAACCAACAGAGTCATCTAAGATTAGAGCTACTAACCTCACAAGAAAATGAAAGTATTATTATGTTAGGTGGTCACTGGTGGTATTTCAGTAATGTATTTCTAGGATCCTTCTTAATGCTAATGCTTCATAATCATAGGTTGCACACTATGTTAAAAGAATCAGAATGCTTTATAGTGAAAACATATAGTTTTGTTTATATATGCATTTGAATCAATTTGATTTCATTTTCATGTATTATACTCTAAGTTGTTAGGCTTTCTAAAACCCATACCTCCTCAAAATTGATACGTTAGTTACAAAAAAAAAAACAAAGCCAGACTTTTAGATATCTGTTGTTTTTAAATTGTATCAGAACCTAAAAACATCTAGTGAATATGCATTTTAACATCTAATGATAGCTTCTTTACGAAAGGTTTATTTTTCATATTATCTAGAATATTTGATTTAACCAAAAGCTGCTACAAAATCTAATTCTTACTCTTATCTCTTTACATGGTGCCTCCCTTAGTGACACTAGTGTGATGTTCAAGCTTTTGCAGACCATAATACCACTAAAATACTAGATTATATATTTCCAACCTATATTTAATAAATAGAGACCTTTGCTATTATGTTAGCTTACCATTCCCTCCATTTCTAAATGATTTTAGCAGGAATTCTGAGCTGCTGCTTGGGGTGCCAGAGAATACAGAAACTTCAAAGATGAATGCTTTTAGGTTTGACATAAAAGAGGGACACGTACATATTTTATAAATGGTATTCAATTTATGCATGACGGAGTTTGATAGACACCTCATTAAAAATGTCCTTGCTGCCTTGTTTTCTCAAAATATTGATTTCATAAAATGTTGATATTGTATTTGTTCTAATTTTCCTAAGCTTGCCTAATTATTGAATGAGTTTTGCTACTTCCTAGATGTATGTTCTTGTGTCTTTTCCATATATGACAAAAATAGCCTCTTGTTGAACTTATTTTGTACCAAGAATTACTGCTATTGAACTAGCTATTATTTTCGTCCCTTGCCTATATGCAAATTTGTGATGTGATCTACATTTTAAAAATGTTACCTTATCACTAAGTTCTTCTCTGAACATTTTATTTAAAATTGCAACCCTGAACAAGTACTGTCTCCAATTCTGCTCTATTTTTAATCAATCGTATTTATTACTTCCTAACCAACTGTATATTATATTTTAATGTGGTTTATTGTCACTTCCTCCCACTAGAACAGCAGCTCCATATAGACAGGGTCTCTGGTCCCTTTTGTTCAAGATGAAAGTGGCTCAGAACCTGGCATGTATCTTGCACATGGTAAGGGTTCAATAAATATTTGTTGAATATCCCCATTTTACCTGTGAGGAAAATGTAATAAAACAAAGGAAAATGAAGTCATTAGTTTCTTGAGCACCTTCATGTGCAAGGTGCCATGCCAGTAGGAATGGGAATGAAATGGTAAGAAAAAAAACCGATAGAGCCTCACTTCCTCAATCCCTTAGAACTGATTCTGAAAGGGAAGACATTAATTACATGGTTATAGTTTGGC
>NW_006439568.1:14176187-14179514 GCF_000325575.1 Pteropus alecto | reverse complement strand
GAGTGAGAGAGAGAGAGAGAGAGAGAGAGAGAGAGAGAGAGAGAGAGATTGGAGAGCACGTGTGTGTTATAATTACCAACTGGGATGAGGACTGAAAAAGGCTGAGAGCTTTTGGAGAGCCTGAGCAGCACACTTAGTATATGGGTGGGGTGAGGGGTTAACCTACTTGAGACAGTGAAGAAAGATTAGAGAACCTTTATAAGTAAGGGGGGCGGGGAAAGAAAGGGAAGGAAAGAAAAAAATAACTTTATCTTACAGATAAACTTGTTCATATTTGGTACATATATTTAAACATAGAGTACAAGTGTTGTCCTGATGTCCATTCAGTTGCATATAATAACACTAATTCACAATTCCTTTACATGATCTTTGGCAATTCTAATGACTTATTCTAAGATTTCTGTTAATTTCTGTATTCCCTATTTCAGGATCACCTTTGGCTCTGAGCACAGGACCCAACAGGCTGATGTAGTTAAGGATTTTTCCCACTGAACTTATGTTTTTCTGCCTAGATAAGGAGCCCCGCTTTTTTCCTTGTCGTCAAGGCATTTCGTACATATGAGAGATTTCACTGAGTTATTAGGGAGACGAGGCTTTTTATGGCAGCGTTGCCCATGCCAGTTACTTGGCTGTTTAAGCAGCTAGGATGCCAGCTTCCCGCCACGTTGTTTGTTCTCTTTGCTCTCAATTCTCCTTGTTCTCCAATATTGCCTTTTCCATTTTCTGTCCCTGAAATCCTTTCCCTGAAATCCTTGTGCATTCATAAGCGATGGCATTCAGGTTTCTCTCTCTCTCTCCCCATCACCCCTCTTTCTTTCTCCCCCTCTCTCAGTTCTCCATAATCTAGGGTCTTATCACTCAATCCAGAGATTCTTTTAGTTGAACAATCACTTAATTCAGTATATCTAGGGTTTTACTTTTTGTTTGTTTCAATTTTTAATTATATCATATGATAATAAATATCTCTGTGCAGTAGGCTCTCTTATTAAATTAAATGGAAAGCAATTTATTTTATCTTTATTTCTTCAGACATCTTAGGTCTTCTGAGGTCAGTGCCTTCATCTTGGAATATATTCTTTATATGTTACTTTAAAGAGAGGTTAGTGAACTCTTGTTTTTAATGTATCTGAAAATGTTTACTTTCATTCTGAGGTTTGGTTGGTTACATAATTCTAGCTTCATGGTTATTTTCTCTTAGCACTTTAAAGATATTATTTTACTATCTCTAGCTTCCAATGTTGTTGACAATTCACAATTAGGCTTACATGATCTTGTTCAGACATTTAGACATGATGTCACACTCGCACACACACGTACACACACACACACACACACACACACACCAAGAAGGTATGAAATGATTTATTACTTACACAATTGACGTCTCTGGTGAAAGCAGAAGAAGCCTTTTAAAAGGGTCCAAAATAGCCTGAGAAAGCAGGAGGAGAGACTAGCCTGGGATTTTGTGTACTTAAGGCATGTGGCTGAGACGAGAGATCCTAAGCACAGGCAAGGGATGTGTGGTTTAATGCTCAGGAAAGCACCAAAGGAATGGGGCACTGGGGGAAGAGAGAGGGTGAGGCTTAAAAGTCGTTAGCGGTCACACATCTACAGGTGGAGTCCAACTCCTCGAAACTCCTCTACATTATTATAAGTACTTTGAACACATTTATATAAAAGTTTCACCAAGATAGACGTGACAATCATCCAGATTTGCCTTCTGGTCCTTCAAAAAAACTTCCCTGCCTTCTACACCCCACCCCCCCACACGCACGTGCACACACATACACACACACACACACACTTTTATTACTGAAATTAGAGATAATAATAGATAAGTACATGGATGGATAGAAAATAGATAGGTAGGCAGATAGATAAAGTATTATGAAGCCAAATTTAACTAATTCAAGAACAAAAATCTACCTTAATTATTACAACAATTAGCATTTCAGCATAAAATACTGCTCTCAGGTCATTTCAATTTTCTCCAGAATCATGAGCATGCTCTTGCTTTTCATTTATATCACTATATGTCTGTTCATAGGACTTGCCCCAAATAAAGACAATCTAAATGAGAATGTGAATCTTAATCTTTTCATATATTAAAACTTAGATGTGGCTGTTAAATGAAATGTTTTTCATTTTCAACCATTTAATATCTATAAGACCTCAATGCACAAAAAACTTCTGCCTTGAGTTTCATCCACTGCACGCACTACATTATTATTTCTATCATCGAGAATGCCTTACCTCATGCTCACCTTTCTCCAAACTTCATTGTTGACTTAATAATTCTGGATGTTTTTAAGCAGTTCAGGAACATTAGGCAGCAGAATCATTGTTTTTTACTTGATCACCAAATTGCCATGGCCAAATCTTCTTGCTTACTCAACATGTTTCTTTAGAGTGCTGCCAGTTCTTTACTGTGAGTCTTCAAATTTATGGCCAACTATGTGCTAAAGTTTTAACTCTAAGTAGTAGGTTCTGGACTTGTTTATACATGGCAATAAAATTTTATCATGCTATGAATTTCAATGCAGTTGTCAATTCTATTTATTCTCAGGTTTGCAGTGTCTTACTCATGTTTGATTTTATTTTTCTAAATCAAGTTCCAATTTCTCCTTAATGTTTGAATTAGCAAACAAAGGAAGCAAGATTTTTAAATTCCTATTAAAACCCCTGCTTACCTATTAAGAAACAAGCCAAAAAATAAAATTCTAACAAAGTGGGTGCTTCAGAAATTGAATGTTACTAAATAAGTGCCATAGAGTCAGTGTAAGTATCAAGGTAAGATTGAAATTTCTACTGTAAAGTATCCCATTACAGTTGTCCCAGGAGAGGACTAAAACAATGCAGTATATTGATTGTTGTAATATTTTCATCTTCATTAAGAAAATAAACCAAAATTACAAGAGTGCTGAACTCAGAAAATCATGTCACAAAACAAAAAAATTTGGAGTAATTATTAAGAAAGTTTAGGGAAGCATTTTTTAAGTTCCGAACACTGTATATACTCAAACAAGATGCTATTGTGTCTTAAGGTAAGGTCTGTGCGCTGCAGTGCATGGAGCTATGAGAAATCAAAAACAAAACTAAACAAACAAAATTATCACCCACAATTAAAACCTCTTTAGTCTTTTGGAATCTAAAACCAGGGAGGCAAGATTGCCTCTAGGGAGTCTTTTGTGAATCTGTGGTGCTCATCTTATTTTAAGAAGCACACACATATTTAAATAAACATTATTTTATTTTAAATTATCATTCTTCCTTCCTTCCTTCCTTCCTTCCTTCCTTCCTTCCTTCCTTCCTTCCTTCCTTCCTTCC
>NW_006439568.1:14170759-14176130 GCF_000325575.1 Pteropus alecto | reverse complement strand
TATTTATTTATTTATTTATTTATTTATTTATAGTTAAGGGCACTATATTAAATATTTTTGAAGTGATATATAGGAGGAGATATTATACAAACATTTTAACTCAGGACAATAAAGGCAGTTTTATACAACGTTTATCTTACAGAAGAAGGGACTCTGAATTTGGTGGGGTTGAGGATCACAGCACCACTACAATGTCTGCATCCCTTACCAAGGTCAACTGCTACAAGCATGTGAGTAAACATGTGCATACTTCTGAAGAAAGTGACTACGTCTTACCTACGTTTAAGACTAAGCATCTAGAACAGTTCCTGGCACACAGTAGAATCTCCATACGTGTTTGTTGATTTGGGTTAATTGAATTAATTAGCCGATGCCTATTGATTTAGCCAAGGAAATGAAAACATTATGTAAATTAAGGTTGGGCAGCTGTTTGCAGAGAGAATCAATATATTATAGTACTAGTATAAACAAAATGCTTATGTTTAAAACTCCTGGCCTCTTTGCTGACAGTTCAAAATAAAAACATTAAGGAAAAGTTCTTCCATTGACCTTGGTGGGTTATTTGTGTTATCCTGAACCAGTCGCCATACTCAGAAAATTGTGTACTGAAATTCAGTGGAACTTCATTCAGGACTGAGAGGTAGCATAGTTGCAAATCTGGCCAAAATCATGTGATTGGAATAGGGGAGCAGCAGTAACACAAAAGGAAGATTGAAATGGGTTTTTAGGTGCATAAACTATGAGACACCTTCGAGAATCTAAAGATTATGGAATCCCTTACCAGAAAAATTTGCATGTGCCCTCACACAAAAACACACACAAATTATGTTTTATTCTATATCAAAAAAAGTTTATTTCAAATCCCAACTTCCCTCTCTTTGACTAAGTTATGGAGCTGGATGAGTGTAAAGCAGCAGCTTGTGGTATTAAGATTCTTCTTCATGTGAAGATGCCTGATCTACAGAGACTACAGAGAATAGAATGATGCTGGACACACAAAACACAGCGACAGAGAGAGACAGAGAGACAGAGAGACAGAGAGAGACAGAGAGACAGAGAGACGGAGAGAGAGAGAAAGACAGAGAGACAGAGAGACAGAGAGACGGAGAGACGGAGAGAGAGACAGAGACAGAGACAGAGACAGAGAGACAGAGAGTCAGAGAGAGAAAGGGAGGGAGGGATAAAGAGAGTGAGACAGAGGCAGAGAGAAATAGAGAGAAGTGAGTCCTTGGACTCAACTGTGCTTAAGATTTGTTTTGTTTCACAATTTCTCAGATGTATGAGGCAATCAATTTGGCTTTTAAAAACTTTATTTGGATTGGGTTCTGTCACTTGAAACCAAAGTAGTCTATTCAATACTGATTGTTAACTCTCAAAGTATCAAGAACAACTGTGTTATTATATTAGCAAAATTATTTGGCCACAAAATCAACACAGCAAACTGCAAAACCCTTATCTTTTAGTAACTAACTTTAATTTGTTTTGTTTTGTTTTTAGCCAAATAAAAAAGAAAATACACATTGTAGGGCATGAATGCATACAAATTCACCTTGAAATGATTATAGATCTCTTTTTTTGAATGACAATGATCTGTTAATTTCATTATGAAGTATTCACAGGCTATTCCCAATAAGATATTAGAATAAGTCCCACAAAAGATAAAACATTTAAACTCAGCCTGGGTTATGGAAATGAAGTTTATTGAATGCTGACATATTAGAAATATGCTAATAGTCTGTGTACGATTCTTTCAGTGGTGATTGTTGTCTTAATGATTATCACAGTATTAGCTGTATGTTTTTTGTCTGTTTAATTACACGTTTATTTGAAATATATATATATTTATTAAAATAAAGTGATGCTAAACACAATTACAACATGTTCTTTAATTTCTGAGCAGTAGTGATTTTTGAAGGGGGCAGGGAGTGTTGGGGGAAAGGTGTGATTTATTAAAAACTTCAAACAAACCACGAGCCCAAATGGTCTGCAAACCAAGCCCTCTGTGGCAACACAGTTTCTCAGGCAGACTATAGAGTTAATGATGATTTTCTCTCCTGGCATCTTAGCTATGCATATATTGAAAGTAATTTCAGTTAAAAGCAGGTTTGTATGGTTTCTTTTTTGTCTAAAGAGAAATATAACTATGATATTTAAGCAAAGTGTACAAAAGTTTGAAACATTTGGTCTTATAATAAAGTAATTGAAATAAAATAGAGTTGTTATTCTCTAGTTTTCATCTATTCTTGAAATTCCGTATCATGTTGAAGAAAGAAATTCATGATCTTCATGATATATTAAGTGAGAAAAGAAAGATTCAGATTACTATGCCACTACTTATGAAAATGTCCGTGTGTGTGAATGTGCTTGAATAAGTATAAAATATCATTGGAAGGATATTCAAGAAAATGGTAGCAGTCGTTTCCTGTATGTCGGGAAACTAGGTGGCTAAGAAATGAGATATGGAAGGAGACCTAGTTTTTACTAGGTGCTCTTTTGTATGCTTTGAATTTTTCACCTCTAAAAATAAAAGTTTAAATGATAATTTTGCAGAAGTCTTGTTACTTAAAAATATTGAAAATCACTGAGCTACATGATTTCTAGGTCTAACATTTAGTGATTCCATTATTCCAAAACAAACACTTTTATTAGATTAAAAAAAAAAAAAGAAATTCACACCATGTGTATGTATATGGCTATTTTAGTATTGTCGATCCTTACAGAAGATGATGGCTTCAGTAGATAATTCATGAGATGGTAAATTACCATTACTTTGATTAGAATTACAAAGTTACAGAATAGATTTGTCCTCACCCACCAAAGATTTGCTGAGGCCATAGCATTCCTTCATTCTTTTATTTTTGGTAGATGTTTCCACAAGAACTTGACTTAGAAATAGCATGTCTTCCTTCAGGTTTATGAAGATATGTATTTTTTCCCAAACAATTGAACAGCATGTCATGTAGCAGTTCAAACACCGAGGTCAGACATGCAATAAACAGCTTCTAAGGAGATGTCTAAAATCTACTGTTTCCCACACATTCCATTAATACACCAGAAAAGCAACAACCAACCATATAGAAAATTAGTCAATTCTTTCCCCTGGGTTAATGTTCCCCAAAGTCATAAATTGCTCCATTTTAAATTTCAAGTAAGACATTTTAAAGGATTTTGAACATAAGTATATTTCTTTCTATTATACTATTCCAAACTAAAATATTTGAATAACAATAGTTTCATGTTTGTTTTTTAAAAATATGAATCATATGGTTGATGATAAAACTAAGCAATTTTAATTACAAGATAAGAAAAGCAAGGTTTACTGTTTCCATAGCCAGTCAAACAACAGTCTCTGTTTAAATTAATTCTTTAAATTAATTGAACACATTATACAATTCAATTGCGTAAATAAATAACTAATTTTTCTTGTTTTGACTAATTTAATGTTTTTTTTGAAAAGCTAATAGCGTATGAGGAAGTTGCTCACTTAAGTCCCAGACAGAAATTTTCCACAGTAAAAAAATTAATCTATTAATATTTCTCATCTACGTCTACAAGCATAATTGTTTCACTCATAAAGATGTTTAAATCAGTCAGACTGCCCTCCTTTCTCTAAATTCCTAGGATGTACAACACATTAGAGTGATTTCTGATTGTCTTAGGGATCATAATGGTCAACTAATTGTGCACGTTGCCATGGTTACCACATATCTTTGCCTGATTAAACTTGCAAAGTGAAAAAAATTGTATTTCCACTGACTAGTTATTATATACATTAAAGGCTGAAGGTTAAAAATACCATCCATCTTCTAATTATATACCACCTAGGGTATAATGAGTGATCTCATAGTTCCAGCGATGCTTAATGTCTTATTTCAGTTTGTCAGTAAATTAAGGTGATTCAATACATGGATAATGTAATAATTAATTTAATTTTAATTCAAATTAACGTAATTTAAATGCACATTCAGTAGTATAAGAGAAACTGTGTAGTTAGGGGAAAATTTTGTATTTAAAATGGAGACAAAATGATAACACTAGCTAATTTGGTTTAATCCTATAATTATAAACTTTAAAATATTCAAATCACGATTACCAAAAATCCTCATTGTTTGAGAACAATTTTATTTTGTTTACTTTTAACTGTTTTCAGAGGGAGAAAAAAGATGCTTGTTGCCTCTTTCTTTTCATTGATTCCACGGGAAGAAAAGAAGCATATAGAAAATAAATAATCTTGAAGGTAATTATTTAGTAAGAGTTTAAACTGCTTGAGTTACAGATTTGTGAGAAGTTTTAAAATTTTACACCTAGTTCATATTTGGATGGCTTTGAAAACGTGGGTTATGGTCTAGAATTTAATAATGTATTTTATCCTATTTTGTAAAACTCGACAATTTCTTTTTAGATAATAAAGAGACTCTATCTCTACATTTTATCCTGCATTTTTTTGGTAAAGAAAATTCTATTTGTTAGATAAGAAAGCAATTGTTTTCTAGGCCTACAACTTCTCAGTCCAATTACCCATGTGATTAGATCCGTGATGCTCACCCCTCATCTCAGGTGTCATGGGATATGAACAACTTTCTCTTTTTATATATGAGAATGTGTCTATTATAGGAACCAGCGATGACAGTTAATGAAAACTAAATGGTAAGTCAACACTCAAAATAGTCCTCTGTTTCAAAAATCCAGTGTTTTGAAACAGAATTTTATCATGGTCTTTTACTGAGCTGGTCACAATTCAGAAGCAGTTATCTCATGCAAAACTAGTACCATGTTAGGCAAGCATCGTCATTAAAGGGAATTTTTAAAATGTCTTGTAAAAGAAAAGTTTAAATGATGCTTTTTTTTCTCAAGCTAGATTTATTTACTTTTTAATCAAATTTATTGGGGTGACACTGGTTAAAAAATTATATAGGTTTCAAGGGTACAATTCAATCATATGTCATATGTATATTGCTTTGTGTATTCACCACCCAGTCGAATCTCCTTCTGTCATTATGTTTGACCCCCTTTCCCCTCATCCACCACTCTTCCCTCCTTTCCCTCTGGTAACCACTAAACAGTTATCTGTGTCTATGAGTTATTGTTTGTCTTGTTTATTTGTTGCTTTCAGTTTTATATCCTACATATGAGTGAATCATATGGTTCTCGACTTTTTCTGACAGAAATGATGCTTTTTTAAAGCTTCAATTGTTTTCTTGTCATATTATGTGTCATAATGTGATTTCACTATGCAAGATTATACATATCTGCAATGGCCAAGTGAGATAATAGTTTCTATACATAGTATGAGAATTTTTAAAGAAGTTTATATTCTGATTTAGAACATAGCTTATGTGCTTGGTATATGATGGAAACAAATAAGTATTGA
>NW_006439568.1:14125170-14170443 GCF_000325575.1 Pteropus alecto | reverse complement strand
ATACTATTTTCACATTTGTTTCTTAGCCAAAGAAGTGACACAGTTTTTAATAAAATTATCATAGAAATAATTTATTTCTATCAATTTCCATAGGAAGAGTTTTAATGTAACTAATGTAAAGTTTTAATGTAAACAGACTAACGATGGGGAAACATAGAAGTTAATATGTTGTTAATACCTACAGAAGAAAGCGGCTATTATGCTCATTGAAAGTCAGTGTTAGTCATATTATAATCATTCAAGTTTATTAACAATTTAGAAAACTCAGTAAATGATATTTTAAAATTTACAGATGGCTCTAGTTTTGACATTTTGCTCATAAAATGATGCAGTAATTATCTTATTATTACTTGAATTTAACAGTGGCCATGTTTTATGTTGATATGATAATGAAGAAATAAAAAAATGAAAGCGAGCAATGCATTTAGAAGGCAATAGAAATATGTAATGAGAATATTTAAGCATTTCTGGATGAATGCAGCTCAGTTAACCTTTAATTTTGATCTCTTCTTAGAACTTTTATTGGATAAGTAAAGGGAAGATAGTATTTCTACGTTGCACTAAGCTAGCATTTATTTTCCTCTTTCTATAAATTATTCCTTCCGATTAATCTCTATTTTTATTTTAATTAAAGGAGAGATAATAAAATGAGTGAAGATCTCTGTTTTATGGGGCACAAACCAAGTAATAATAATAGTGGTGGTCATGGAGATGGCATCAGTGTGGCAGTACTACTATTACTACCAGCACCACTCCTAGATAACACTGATCCATACCTTCCTATGTCCTAAGTCCTGTGCTAGACATTCTACATGCATTAAACTCACTTAATCCTTGTAATAATGAATCTGTTGTTATTATTATTATTTTTATTATTTAAATCATTGCAGGTTTATATCATGTTTAAAAGAAACACAGGCACATTTCTAGATTTAATCAAATGTGACAGGTCTAAACATATTTCGGGCAATATAGAGGCAGATTGCCCACTGCTTCCCACTATCAAGAATCTTTTTGGAGAAATTTTATTATTATAGTGTTCATATTGAATACTACTATTTGGAGATCAGTATTTGGGAAGAAAAACACATTGCATAAGGGAGACAGAAAACTCACCTTGTGAAATATGATATTCAATTTGTGTCTAAGGGTGAAACTCTGTGATTGATTAGAATGATGTATTGCAAATTAATTACTAGTAATTAAATTCTTATGCTACAACTGGTAAACTGATATTGACTTCGATATGAAGAGTTTTAACATACAAAAGCAGACTAATGGTGGAGAAACATAGCAGGTAACAAGTTATAAATATTTACAGAAGGAAGTGGACTTTATGCTCATTGGATATCAGTGTTAGTCACATTATTAGTCATATGCTTGTTAGTCATATGATAATACAGTCAAGTTAAATTGTGAAAAAAGCTTATTAGATTATATATATATTAAAAACTTTCAAGTGTCTTTCTTTTCATATTATGAAATTCTGTCAGCTATAATTTGGAATTGGCATCTGGCATTTTTTTATATTGTGGCATATTGTTGACTTTGTTTTAATTTCTTAAAATATAACTCTAAAATAAACTTTATACTTCTTGAATTCTGGATATACATATAAAACTAAGGCAAATTAGAAGAGACATTATATGAATACTTGATCAATTGTGCAGTTAATACCAGATTGGACATTATGGAGTTCCTAGGTTAAACATTAAAATCTTCAGAGTAACTGTAGTAATAATCCAATTTTTGCTTCCTAAATTTATTAGTAATATATCTTAATCTATATATGCATGCATTCAAATAGTAGATAATTGAGCTAGTGTCAATAGTACTAAAAATATCTGATAAGGCAATAAAAAAGAAAAAAACCCATCTTAGCCTTTTAGAATTTTCTTTAGAATTATATGATCCACTGGAGCATAAAGATATAACATCTTTTGCCAAGGCATCTGTCATATTCTTAAACAGGCTATTTGCCAGTTTCGTTTAATGATATTACCATCACGAACTAAAGTTGAGATTTACCATTTGGCCTATATATTACACAAATTTACTAAAATGTTATTTCAAACATGTAGCCCTAGAGATCACTCGATTTAGCTGTCCCCCAAAGTTATAACAATTGATTATTGTAGAAGTCAGATGGGTTGCATACAGCCATAACTGAACTCCATTAAATGCATTCACAATGTCAAAGTCAATTGCTTCTGGCAGTGCCATTCCTGTTGATCAAAAGGTAATGGGAAGTGACAAGCAGTATCACAAACATTCCATGGTAAACAAAACTCTTCAAACACTTAAGTGACTGTGATGATAGCCTGTTTTAATAATAGTTAAGCCCAGTAAAGTCTTTTACAGCTTTCAGAAACATGCCTATGTTTTATAGGAGCAAACCTTCCCTGAAGACTTTGACTATAAACCAGTAAGGTACTCTGAAAAATGATGGCAAAGAAAAGCTCATGCGAGAAATCCATGTAAGGAACCTGCTTTCATTTACAACATAGTTTGTTTGTCTCTTTTTATTCCCCACATAAATAAAGATGCTGGTGGTATAAATATATTACTCCTTCCTTATCCACATCATGTACATTTAGGATTCTATAAATTTATGATTTTTTTCCCTGCTTCAAATGACCTCTACTCTATTCTTGTCACTGTCCAGTGCAACCTCATCTTGCATGATTAGCCTCAAATATACTTACCCTCTACTGCTTTCCCTAAACTTCTTTACTCCAAAATAAAGAATTGTCCTTCTATTTGTGTTTATAGAATTTTATTTAATACTCATAGTATAATAAACCAAATATCTCAGTCAGTAATTCAAAGCATATCATATTCAGCATGTAGAACACAACTCAGTATTTTATCCTTCCCAAGGCAAATTATTCATAGTCTTGAATTTATTATGTAAGCGATTGGAATTACCATTTATCTGTCAGGCACCGAGTCAGAAACTTGGACATTGTTAATAACTATACTCTATGCCTCATCCTGAATTATACTGGTACAACCAATATTTTTTTGCCTGGACCTCATAAAAAAGCATGTTTGAAACCTCAGCTTCTCTGTCAACTCTGCCACTGGTATCAAATACCTACAGGCTTGCCATCAGTTTCGTTTCTAAATGTACAGTCTGAAAAATGTTTCTCTTTATTCCATCATATTGTCATTATTATTTTCCCAATAAATAAATATGATGTATAGTATCATCAGTAAATCTAAAAATACAACATCAGAGTATTCATGGGCTCCTCATTGCCTATAAGATTTTTTTTTCATGACAGAAAATAAATGTGCTTTCACTTATCCAACCTAATTTTCCCGTCTCTTTTCTTGATACTTACTTCTGAGACATATACTCACCTTATCATTCCTCTACACACATATATTGAGTGCTCTCTATGTGTTGGACATTGTTTTATGCCCTGAAGTTACAACAGTGAACCTCAATGCACAGTTCATCTGATCTATCTCTCGCCTCTTTCAGATTTTACTCAAAAGTCACCTTCCAATTCAGGTCTTTTTTGACATCTCTATTTAAAATTTCATTCCACAAAAACCCACTTCCTTTCTCGCTTCCTGATTTAGCTTTTTCCCATAGTTTTTTAATCCTAAAATTACTCTACATTTTAGATAGTTTGTTTATATCTTTTATTCTACTATAAAGTATGTTCAATGAGGGCAGAACTCAGAACTCGGTAAAGACAGCAAACAGCCCTAATATGTGAAATATCCCCCAAAGGAAAGTGAATCTTATATAATTCAAGCTAGCATTTTATAGTCGAGTTTACTGCTGCCCAAGTGGAGAGGTTTTTTTTTCTCCATCGTCAATCTTAAATGGTCTTAGTTTAATTTTATTAACAAAGGTAAAGGATTTATGTAAATCCCTACATCCGGTTTTTCCATAACCTAATTATATTCATTTCATATGTTAAGACTTGTCTCAAAAACTCCTTCCCTATGAAGCCCTCTTGATATTACTGGTAGAACTGCTTTCTTACTTGTATGTGATACCAAATAATAAGTAATGTTTCTACAAAGCATTTATCATAGTGTATTTTAATTTTATTGAAAATAAAATTTACTTTAATTTTATTCAGTTTTGTAGCATTAGGTGGAGTGAAGAAAGGGTAAGCAAGCATTAGCCTGAACAATGGGAATTTCCTAGAGAATATTATTATGATATTTTTCCCTAGAGAAGAGATGCAAAAGTTACACTAACTATATTTGCAGCTCAGGTGAGTACATTTTGATTTAAAATTTAAAACACTAATATTAAAAAATGTTCAAGATGCGCTGTTATTTTGAAAAATAATAAAGGAGAGATGGAATAACGCATCAGTATTGCTTGAGGAAAAATATGATGAAACTCTTTATTGCTTATTTTCTGTACTTTCTGATTTAGACTATATGAATACATTACATTTAAAATAAAAACAAACAAATACAATACCCCTCCCTTTTATATTGGTCAGCATAAAAAGCTAGAGTCATATTCTTATTTCTAGAATGAGTAGACTTCTGATTCTTTAGGATAGTTCAGCTATCAGTGATGAGCTGATATATTTAGACATCAAGTCCTAAAAGAATAAGTTAATAAGAGTTAAGTACTTGTGTGTGTGTGTGTGCGTGTGTGCGCGTGCACGCGTGTGCGTGTGTGTAATACCCTTGGGAAATATTAAAACAATGTTCATTCAATTAAAAAACACTTATTGAGTTTCTGTGCTAAGTATTTGGTATATAGTAATTAACTTGATGGCTGTATTTCTTGCCTTTAGGAAATTACTGATTATTCAGGAAGAAACAAAATAAATTATTAAAATGACTAAATGCTATATGCAACAAGTGCTGCATAAGGAAAGCAGAGGGTCATGCAACAGAGAATGAAGAGAGGACCAGTCTAACTGGGAAGGCCTTTGAGGGGAGGTAATACCTATGTGAAGCCCAAAGAATGACAAGGAATCATTCATGAATAATGAGTGGAGGATTCATGTTCTTGGAAGAGGTTTAAATATTCGGAGGCAGTAAGGAGACCACTGTGGCTTATCAATATGGGACAGAAATTAAGAAAGATAAGGAGAGAAACATAATATGAGGTTGAAGAGGTTTGTAGACACCAGACCTTGCAGAGTCTTATAAGATGAGGTAGGAGTTTGGATGTTACACCAAGTTCAGTAGACATTATGAACAAAGATGCATTCTAGCTCATTATGCCTCACAGGCAATATTTCACCATTCTTGCTTCATCCTCATGTCACCTTTTCCTATTCCTTATTTCTCTCTGTAAAATAAGTTAAACCTGACTTTGGACTTCTAACCCGTGTTGCATCCCAAAGGAAATTAAGATGGACAAAATCTTTAAGCCCATGTGGCCGTCACAATATTGCCTGGATTTCAGAGGACCAGAGAACAAAGGTCGTTTAAATCCCAGACAGAAAACCGATCCCCTCCAGAGTAATGTTTCATAGGTGTAGATGGCATGGAAGTGTACTGACTTCAGTATATCTAAATGTATATTTTACATTTACAGTATAGTCATGCATTTCTCTTATAATAACCTACAGACACTGTTGAAATTCCCAGAAATTGTGTAAAATAAAATGAAACAAAATATTATTTTCCAAGAACAAAACTTTAGTTTAAAAGCAAATTATATAGCAAATTATATAGAGAGCATTCCTTTATCATTATTATATAAATATTATTGCTGTGTGGGTGAACATTTGCATAGTATTAGCATATATTAAACATTCCATTGCTGGGTCTATAATTTTGTAATAACTACCAACAGTATGTAAAATACAACAATAATAATTGAAATCACCAAAAAAAATTTTTCTATGCTTAAATTGCAATAACTAATTTGATAATTCCTTAATCTGATGAATGCATCTATTCTGAGTTAAATTAATATAGACCAATTAGTACTTTTCAAATGTCAATGTCACATTTCTATGAGGGTTTTTCTTTTAAAGAAAAAGGAATACAAAAATAAAAAATGACATTTTCAATGAGTGCATTAAAATTATTCTCAATTTTCACATTTCAAGGGAATAGACACATCTAATTAAAATTTCCATCAAGTCTACACCTTTTAACTATGTATAGCCTTTAGCAGTTTATTAAATTCACATGGAGGAAAGAAATCAGTTCTGTCAATATTTCCTTAGATGAAGTATTAGGGACGCCTGGAATGTTTTTGACACTGAAGATTACCAGATATTATGATTCCTGAGATCTATTTTGAGACCTGGTGTTTTCAGTGTTTTCATAAGAACCCTTATGATTCTGATTCAAACCCAGATGAGATGGTCTGCCACCTAGGCACTGAGAAATCGGTCCTATAGTGAAGGCTCTCTAATGGGAAAACCCAAAGAAACAGGATTTATGCTTTTGCCTTTACACAGAGGTTAAAAATAAAATCCTCGGATATAAACAGTTCTTAGTCTGTTACTCTGATCCGATAATTACTGGAGGGCATTGCTCTGGGCAAAGTGCGTCGTAGGTGCTTTTTCTATTACTCTTTCTAGCCTTGAATGAAGGATTTATACCGAGTAAGCTCAGCTATCTTCTCTTACAGAAATTTAGTGAGAATTATCCATGTCCTGTTGAAAGTCAGACATGAAGGAAAATGACATTACGTAACTATTGAAAATGAAAAATATTCTACATAATTACAAAATATGAAATATAAGCAGTCCCTATTACAATGGCCATAGACATTAAGAATTTGCTGTACTGCTAAAACAAAGAAACAAAACTTGAATTATGTTAAAACAAATTAACTTGTAACCAACCAGAACTAGTGGATAACAGTAACTAGTATCCTTTAAGTCCTAACTCCGTGCCAGTCAGTATTGTAAGACTTTTTAGAGATTAACTCATTTAATCCTCACAACTATTACAAACAATAGCAACTATCATTCTCCCTAATTTACTAATAAGGAAATTTAAGCACAAGAAGGTTAATAACTTTCTGATACTGAAGCTTACAGAGCATCTTGTTGTCAGAGCCAGGACTGAATCTAAGTAGTTTGGCTCATGACAATTTCACTCTACTGACTCAATAAATGTAACACAAAACTTACTAACCTCTTGTGCACACATTTAAGAAAAATTCCCTAATTATTTGCAGGTCCTGCACAGCTATATTAAAAATCTTTTCCAATTTCATAGGAGCTAATATTCCCAGCTGACCAGTTTGGTTATTTATTTAAAGGAGAAACCCAGTCCTCAGACTAATAAGTCATATATAAAGTTCATTGTCAGCCTTTTTATGTATCTACAAATAGAATAGCAAAAAAGACACAAGCATTAGTAAAAAGAACCAAATGGACATTTGTCACTACTCAATTTTTCTGCCAATAATACCTTAACTTTTTGAACCTACACTCCATATCATGCCTGGAAAGTTACAGTGCTCCCCTCTTCCGCTTGTCACCCTCCCAACTAGTTTATACACATCTTTTCTTATTTCTTCAAATCTTTTCTTTGCACTTTAGCCAGAATGAATGACTTGATCCAAAAGCAAATCAAATACGGTATCATTGCCTGACTTTAAGCATCTCATGTCAATTCTCATTACTTCAGGAATGACTTTCCTTTTCCTTTTGAACAGAACACGTCTTGTAATTTTACAGTTTTTATTGCACCATATATCTTTCATTCATAGGACTGATCACAGTTGAAATTTTATTACTTTGATGTTTATTTGATTAAAATCTGTCTCTTGTCCTAATGGAAAGATCTATGAGTTCAAGGACTGAGAATTTTTAATTTTTTGCTTGCCATTATATCTCCCATCAACATTCTAATTGTTGGAAAATAATGCTCCATGAATATTTTCATGTTTTTGCATGGTCAGTGCTTTTTGAGAAAAGAATTACTGGCATCCTGAATTAAAGAATGATTAAATGATAACCATATGTTGGAAGTTAGAGACAATGAATTGCTCTGGAGAGATTTATAGGTTTATCACTATTGGAACCATTTACCTCAATTCCAGAAAGCTGTAAAAAAAAATTAGGGATATCTCCCTCCTCTTCAAGAAGGGATTTGTCTACATTAGGGAGCAAAGCTTCTCCTCCTCTCTTAACAGAAGTAAGGAGAGGCGGATTCTCTAGCAGCTTCTATATAAGACCTAAAGGTCTGAGATTCATAATTCGGGGGAAATCTTATCCTGAAGCACAAGCTCCACTGTGCTGACAGGGTTCATCTGGCTCTTACAGTGCCACCCCTATGCGGGGGGAAACAGGTCATGGGGAACAAAGTCTAAGATTGCTATGTAAGTAAAAAGATGGTTTTCATCCTCTGTAGAATCTTCATATTTATTATCAGGATATCAGGATAGAAAAAATACATATAAAAACTTATCACTGGTGTTTTGTACATGGTAAGTAACTTTTAAAGTAATAACTAATGTACATATGAATATATGAGGTTTCATATCAATAATATATGTAATTATACAATGATATTCTCTTTCTAAATTATATATATTTATATTTGATGTGGAATCCCATAGTAAAATAATTTTATTTCTAAATGAATAAATAAACCTGTTTATTTGAATATAAATAATTATATTATTTAGATATATAACTTTTATTTTCAGAAGTCAGCACCAACATAAGCATTGATTACTTTAAATGTCACATATTTAATTTTTTCTGTTATTTAAATCTAGAAAATCTAAAACTTTTTTCATTCAATGAATATCAAAATGTCATAAAATATGAAAGGAATGTGAAAAATCCATAAAATTGATAATACAATTATTATATCAAATTCTTAAGAAACTTTTATTATTTAATGTAGAAGATAAAACTACCACTCTACCCAAAACTGGTTAATAGAGCAGATATAATTCAAATTGGGTTATTAAAGGTTTTAACACTTGTGTTTTACTTTAAAATGATCATTTTTCTTTATTGTAAGTAATATATCTTACTCCTCGAATAACTGATTTTATTGTTACTTCCTTATTTTCCCTACTTAAATATATTTCATGGCAGTATTTTTTATACTATTTTTTTTTTTACATAGAAAATATTTGTATCCATCTCAGCCATATTGAAGTTTATGTATAACATTTTGCATCCATTTCTTCCCAACTCCCCTAAAATTGTGAATAATAATATCGAGAGTGTCTGTTCCTACCTTTAAGATTGCCTTGTCCTAGAGGCAAGAAAATATGAACACAGCTATTGATTCCTTCAAAAAATGTTCATTGACAGCTTAGGAGCTTCCAAATATTCTCTTATATAACAGAAAGCTGTTGATTGTGATAGCAGTTGCAATTTTTACCCTTAGAGATCTAAATCTAGCATGTAAACTGAAGTCAATAACCACAATATAAACCCAGCTTCATAAAATTGTTAGGAGGACTAAATGGAATAATGCATATGAGCACTTGGTTGAATGTGTGCAGATATAAAGAGCTTAATATATGTTTATTATCATCATTATTTTTCATATTAAGAGTACAGTAGAGGATAGGTGCTTAGATGGAGTTAAATTATAGCTACTCAAAGTACAGCTTATAGCACTGAACCCACACTGAGTACAGGGCCTGGGGAAAATCTTACTGCAGGCGGCAAAACGACAGGCAAATTTTTCGTAGTCAGTGCACAGCTACCACTTCATGATTCTCACATCTGCCTCCAAATATCACACGGACATCTGTCTTTGGAGGACTCTTTGTCATATATAAAGCTTTACTGCAAAGAAATATAGAAAATGTTCTTTTAGATGTTCGAGTCTTATAGTATAGGAAGAGAAGTTAGAAAAAGGATTTTGAATAAACATCTATTAACTAACTTACAGTATCCGCACCGTCTACAGTCTACTCACACTCAATAAAATCAAATAATTATTCCTTGTTTATATCACTATGTTAGGGGTCTCTGCTCCCTGTTCATACATGTACCCTCCCCCTTTCCATCCTATTATACTAACATCTTCAACCACATAGTCCTCAAAAATCAAGTGAGTATTGGGGAGATACACCTACTCTTAACTCTCCTCAAGTTGTTTCACCTCACCATTGGCGAGAATTTGTCACTTAGCTTAAGTCAAATGAAATGGGGCTAGAAAATCATATTTAACTATTTTTTCAGAAAGCCAAAAACTGCTTTGCATCTGAACAATCACCATTACAAAGAGAAAACTGGCATTGTTGAACCCATAAAAAAATCTCAGTTCTTGCCTTCATATTCACTTTGATCAAGAGTCCACTAAGCAAGTATCGAATGACTGTGGATAGAAGCTAGCTGGAGAACAGATAAGTCATTTTAATCTTGTTATTAAGAGCATTTTGTGTAGAGGGAACCTATAGATGAGCATTCTAGGTTCATTCCAACAGATCAAACCACATAGTTATTCATTGGACATTCTGATCACCAGTCTTATCTTCTTTCTTATGAGTATCCAAACATCCATATAAACCGTTACATGCATACATGAACACACACACACACACACACACACACACATACACACACACACACCTCTCTGGTCATTTCCCTTCCCATGAAAATTGGTCAATTAAAGGGAAAGCTTAAAATTCTGCAAACTTTGAAGATTTCCCTTCTCTACACTCAGAGTAAATGGGACTCCAAATCTATCACAGTTCCCTATCGGTTGGTGATAACATATTCTGAAAAGCCTTTTGTAAACCAGAAAAAAGTTGTTTTTCTCCTTCTCAGTTGATTGGATATAAAGAACTCATATGGAGGTTGTAACTATGTGTCAAAGCAGAGTAGACACATTGGAAGTGTGAGCTAACTACTTGTGAATGAAGTACTGTTGATGTCTGAATAAATGGCTAGATAGATCAGATATCGCCCAATTTAATGGCAAGCTCAGGTTATGGGGACGCTTAGGTTTCCAGGGTGAAAGCATTTAGCCTGTACCGTGGTTCAACAGCGAGCAAAATTTCGTCCTATTTCACAGTAGCAGAATAGTTTCGTGATGAAGAGGACATAGCTTTGTTCTAAAATCTAATGGTCATTTGATGTTATTTTACAATTGAAGCTTTCCATGGTCACCAACCAGCATTGCAATCTACCAAAAAAGTGCTTTAGGACACTTATGAGTCAGGAAATCACCTGACTCATACAAGCATTTTATCCTGAACCAGCTGATGGACTTTTTTTCTTTTTCTGGAATGCATTCAAAATTGAAAGTTTTAGATAATCTTTGAATGGTCAAAGCTTTTAATGAGTATGCTTCCTTTTTGATGTTAGAAAGTACAAGACATAGAAACTTGTTTTTAATTTAAAAAAGATATTTTAGCATGCTCTATGCATTTTGATCATCAGTCATTTGCTGGAGTGAAGGCCACTGAATTTCCATAGAGTTTATTTCCCATTTTCTGACATGCATGGATCTTCCTATGGCATTAAATTAATACCTTGTAGTTCTTGGTCACTAGGTTCTACTAGCGTGATGTTATCAATCCAGTGGATCAGAGTAGTATTCTCTGGAAAGATGAGATGATCAATGTTCCTGAAGATTAAATTAAATTATATTAAAATTAGGGAAGAGATATAGTTTTGAAACAATATGGTAAATGTGTATTGTTAACCATGTCAGATGAAAGCAAACTACTTTTCAGTTTTCTTCTGAAAAAAAAAAAAAAAAGTTTTGCTAGAATAATTGCTACATACCAGGCAGATGGTTTTAATTGTTTCACTAAAGTATGTAATAAAACTACTACTTACATTTTTAATTTGTTATGTTACATAATTAAATATTATTAATCAGTACCCATCTATTGTATCAATAAGCTAATCAAACAAGTTTAAGTTAGACATAATAGGATTAATTCTCCTTGTATTCTTAAAGTCTTTAAGTATGTCACAGATATGTAATTTTTCAAGGGATACAGTACTGCTTTTAATGTACAATTTGGTAAGACAAGAGAGCAACGGTGGGCTTCCCACTTTGCGCTTTCTGCAACAGCAGCAATGGGTTTACGGATCAGGAGCCAGTGTGAGGTCCAGCCAACATCTGAGTATGTCCACTGCAGCCAGATATATGGGAACTGGGAAGTAAATACAAAATAAATTCTGAGATCCACTGGGCCCACTGCAAGATAGATTTGTTCCTAAACTACATTTATTACCTAGTCCCATTAGATTAATCTGACCAGGAAACGTGTTCGCTGTGATTGGTGTGTTAATTCAGAGGATGATTCAATCGAATCCAAAATACCAAGGTATTTTCTTTTCTACTGTGCACAGCTACCCTGGTAAATGGTTGCAACCCCCTTTAGGGAAAGCTCAGAGGAAGATTTATCTAATATAGTAGTGTATAATTTCAAGACTTTTCTCGGGAGTACCAGGTCTGCCTTTTCTCGAGGGCCTCTGAATCTATGAACTTACCTAGTCCTGATACTTAGATAATTATACATGACTCTATTTTTATGGTGGTTCAAAGTTAGGACTAGAAAGTGTTTATTTTTGTCTTATAAAAATGAAACATAGTTGACTGCCCTTTGATTTTGGTCATAGGAATATAATCATCAATTGCTATTGTCGAATATCCACTTGGGTCAAATAATTCTTATTTTTTGTCTAGTATTCTTGCCCATTATGGTAATTATATCAATCTTATTTTTTGTAGCTAAGTGCAATGTGTCTATTTTGGTTACCAGCATGCCTAAATTAAATGCTACTATTTTGATATCAGTCACTTGGGATACAATCTCTCATGGTAGCATCATCCACCATTATCCCCATCCACAAAAAAGAGTCACTATGTCACTTCTCAAAGAAGCTGGAAAACCTTTCACCAATGTAGGTCTCAAAAATTTTGTCAAGGACCTATTCTCAGTTAATATATGGTAAGTATATTTCATCTTAACCTGCTTAAGTCTTTAATTTCTTTTTAATAAATGTCTATCAACTTTATTTACTTAGACGCCATTGATTCAAGGTTTCATTTAACTAGCTAAACAAACATTCCCAGCTGTGTGAGTTAAAACAATGAATACAGAATAATCTATAAGTGTGATTATATCAATAAGTTCACTTCAATCTAAATTGTATTCCACCCGGTAGATAGCACCTTGAGAATTCATTACATAAATCCCAAAGATTTGCCAAAAATACTATAAAATACTATAATTCCTTTGGTATATAATTTTTTTCTTCTAAATTTGACTTTGAAACTTATACGTTGTGATATGGAGAGATATGTTCCTAGTTCTAGGTCCGGAGGCAATTAGACATAAAAAAGAAGCTGAAAGAATTGACACCTCTTGCAGCATAACTGCCTCAGATTCTGTCGTTCTAAGATGTTTAAGGCAAGGTAAGCTCCATAATACAGAAAAGGGGCTGCTGCACCAGAAAGGAGATTCTGTGAGGTTAGCTATACTCAGAGCTACCTGAATCCTATGAAATACATCTACTCAAATTTTGGGGTTCTCACTATTTCTTACAAGTTTCCTGGTGCTTCTCTAAATTCAATCTATGTTATACTTGAGTAAAAAGGGCAGAATCTACATCTGATTTTTTTGCTGTCTATATTCTGTAGTTATGAGAGAAAGAGAGAAAGAAAAAGATTCAATGCAGCAATTGTCAGTGTGCTACCATGACGCTTGATATTTCTAAAGGCATCGCTGTTATTGTTGTCCATTCTTCAACACCTATAATGTTTCACCAGGTCCAGAACAAGTTTACACCATTGTGCTTGACAGATAATGTCATAAAACAAGGCAAAAATCAAAATTTCCCTGAATGCTAAGCAGAAGAAACCATAAGATACAAGTATCAAGAACTTCAGTTCCAAGGGCCAAAGCCAGGGAAGCAAAGTCAAAGTTGGCTCAGTTGTCGACTAGCAGATGAGCCTAAGGGACATGCTAAACTGAACAAGAGTACTAAAATAAAAATAGTGCTAAAATTACAAATAATGCTAAAATGAAACATGAATACAAGTCAAGTGTCCCTAAGTGATGTTAATATAAATTATAATTTTATCTTGATTATATTTGAAACTTTGACTTTTGGTACATTTGGGTACATTTGGTTGAGTAAAAATGAAGAATTTATGCATCACCATATAAAGACACAGTCAGAAGAGACAAGGAAACCACAACAAAATTAGTGTTATGAACACAACTCAGCAATGGTTGGAAGGGAAAAAAGAAGAGTCAAAATGGATAATACGATCAGGTCGTATATTATCTAGCATGATAAAACACCTTTAAATATTCACATTATGCCTATCTTAGTCTTCTTGTTATTAGAGATTGCTCAGAGATAACTATAATTTATTTCAGTTTCAAGATTTTTGTTATTACTATGAAAATTGTCTGGTTATCATTAAAATTAGTATCGGTGGCCTAAAATTTTAATGTATATTGTTGAACTAGCACAAGTAAGGAGCTTATATATTTCTATGCTAGTTTAATAATGCTTTTTTAAGATTTAGCTCCCAGCAGGGAAAACATTTTAATTTGGCAGCAAAAACTGATATTGAATCTCTAGCTCATAGTTGCATATTTTTCCCTTGACAGTTGATAGATATGAGATGAATGGATAAAATGTGAAACCTTCAAGTCACTGTTTTATATATAAGTTGTGTTCAATTGTATTAAATAATTGATGAAAACTAAAACATCTATTACCAACATATAATTTGTATTTCTGACTGTACTCTTATCATATTCTGGATCTTTTTCTCATAAAATCTTTTGGAATAAGCCCTAAAGTTAACTACTTCATTTAGTTATACAATCCTCTATCAAAATTTATATTTATTGTCTTAACAAGGTAACACATTAAGAATACATATTTTAGCATTTTAAATGTAAAAATTACTTTCATGTAGTTTTGATAGGTGAAGGTGTGATCCATCGCAAATTAAAATATCCTAGCCATTTCTATAGGAAGTACTTGGGTACATTTCATCCTTAGAGAATAACAAATAAAACAAGAATCTTTTAAGAAAAAAATATTTTTAAAAGATATTCTAGTCAAATAATATAGTTAGAGTACACACATAGGTTAACAATAGACTTCTCTCATTAGCTGAAATAGTACTAAAATAATTTTATTGGTATCATGTATATTTCACTACAATCTTTGAAAAGACGGTGTAGCTTTTTATCAATAACAATTTGTCCACTAATAGAATCAGAATGTACCCAGGTGTATTTTAAATATCGTTCCCCCCAGATTTAGTCAGAGTATAACATTTAGGTACAGAGTAAAAATTGTCAGCTGATTATTAATTATCAAGCTATCTTGAGAAAATATTAGATCTAGTGCTATCTATGTCAAATGGCTTCTAAAATGTATTGATTAGTTATCTTATTTGCATTACAGAAATTGATTTTATAATGAAAATATATTTGGATATAAAATTGAACATAATTTTTTATCACAGAACAATATTTCTCAAGATTTATATGTGTAATCATTTAGGATCTCTACTTTGAAATCAAACTGTAAATTTGAAAAAATAAAAAAGGCTGAAACTCAGTTCTTGAGAGTCCTCATTTAACTCATTTCTTTCACAATTTTGCTATCATAGTAAATGGGCACTCTATGTTTCATGTGGCTCAACAAAATCTCAGAGTTCTCCTCATACTTCTTTCCTTTTCATTACCCACAGCAGATCCATGAGTAAGTATTATCAGATTTACTTTTAAAACTATCTGTAATCTGTCCACTTTTCCTGCCTCAGATTCTATCTGTCTCCTAATTTATTGCTAAAGCCTCTTAAATGTTCTCTTGACATCTGTGTTTGGTCCTTTTGGTTTATTTTCAACAGAGTAGCTTCAAGTTTTCCTTCTGACAGTAACAGTGTACCTTGTATCATAAAAACCTCTTGATGAAAACTATTAAATTTAGAAAAAGGATTTTTTTTAAACAGTTTTTTTATTGCATTGGGAGTCAAAGGCAATGACAGCATGATCCTGTAGAGAAAGAAAGTATATTGAAAATCAAATTAGGAAAACAATTCCATTTACAATAGCACCAAAAGAAATAAAATCTCTGGGAATAACTCAACTAGGAAGGTTGCCATAGACTGAATTTTGGTGTTCGCTGCCAAAAAAAAAATTCATATTCTGAAAACTACCTCCCAATGTGATGCTATTAGGAGGTGGGACATTTGGAGGGTAATTAAGTCATGAGGATGCAGCCTTCATGAAGGGGATCAGTGCCCTTATAACAGAAGTCTCCCTACTAAAGTTATAATGGTCTTTCTCATGTTTCCATTTGACTAGGCTGTAATCCCCAGTTAATCGATAAAGCACTGATCTTAGTGTTGCTGTGAAGATGTTTTATAAATCAGATTAAAGTACTTAATAAATTGAGATTAAATAAGGGAGATTATCCTAGATAACCTGGGTAGGCCTGCTTCAATCAGTTGAAAGTCCTTAAAAATAGGGTTGAGGCTTTGCTAAGAGAAGAATAAACTCAGTCTGTGGACAGCAGCTTTAGCCCATGCCCATGAGTTTCAGCCTACCCTTCCTGATCTGATGGCTTACCCTATGGATTGCTAACGAGGTCTCATAATCACATAAGCCAGTTCCTTATAATAAAACTCTTGATCTATATTTCTCCTTACTGGTTCTGCTTCTTCAACTAAACTCTGGTTAATACAGCTATCAAACATGAGATGTCCTATTTCCAGCCAAAACTTATGAAATATACAGGAATCAAGGGGAGAAAAAACCCAACATACCGTCAAGAGAGAAATTAACAGACTAGGCTCTGAAATAACCCAAATGCTGGAATTAATAGACAGGAAAATTAAAATAATTATGCTTAATATGTTAATGTCTCTAGCGGTCAGGATAGACAGCATATGTGAACACATGGGGAATTTTGATAAAGGTATGTAATATATAATAAGGAATAAAAGTGAAATATTAAAAATGAAATGCATGTCAAATGAGATGAAGAATATCTTTGACAGCTTATCAGTAGACTCAATATCGCAGAAGAAAGAATCAGTAAATCTAAGGATAGGTCAGTAGAAATTACCAAAATTAAAATATAAAGAGAAAAAAGATAGAAAAACAAAAACCAAACAGTAATAATTATCCCGGTGTTGTGAGACAACATCAGTTGACATTATTCATATTGAGTCATGATGGATAAGGGAGAGACAAAAACGCAAAACAAATATTTTTAGTGTAATGGATGATTCCCCCCCTCAAATTAATGTCTGACACACATCATATTTAAATTGTTGTAAACCAATGATAATAAGCATACTTTTAAGACACTCAAGGGCAACACACACACGCACACACACACATTAAGTTCAGACGAAAACAAGATGAAGATTATAGCACATTCTTTTTAAAAACTATTCGTTAGAAGACAATGGAGTGATACCCTTAATGTACCAAAAATAAAAAAACCAAATGTTAAACCATATATAGAAATTAGTACTGCTTATCACACCTAGTGGTCTAACAGATCTTAAGGATATATTATGAAAGCGAATGAGCAAGCTCTGTAGTACTACATAGGGGCTGCAACAGGAAAATATGCCTGGGAAATGTGAGTAATTTTCTTATAAAACAAAACTAAAAATACTTTAGTTTTAGACCTAAGAAGTATGTACTATGTGAAATGTTCCAATAAACTTCTGGCCATGTGTTAATTTTGTCTTTATGTCTGAGCTCATCATTAATTTTGTTTGTAATAAATTAAAACTGTTTTCTTTCCTGAGTGAAAGTGAAAAGGGTGTGAAAAGAGCTTCTTCCTAAGAAAATAGGATAGAATATATAACTGAGTAAATAAGACAGAAAAATGATAATGCAAGAAAGAAGGCAATCAAAAGCAAAAGAAAGAATATTACAGAAGGAGGTAGAAATTTGAAATCATTTTAAAAAGTTGTTTTTATTTCCAAAAAGGGTGGATTCTGATGTTCTGAAAATTACTGAAGATTCTGTATACCTGACAAGGTTAATACAACAGTGTGAAGAGCATAACGAACATGTATTCAATATATAATTGTATGCTCCATGTCCTCATTCAACTCACTCATTGATTTCAGTAGATTAAGCTGATTTAAACAGGAAAGAAAAATTCCTCAAGTCAACCCTTGGTAGGAAACCAAAAGAAGGCCCAGATCAGTCTTGCATTCTTAAATTTGAAATTCATAAATTTGCATAATAATAAGAAAAACAGGAATGATTTGGTAGCTATTTTAGTAAACAGGATTTAATTTCTGAATCTTGCATGACTCACTATCACAAAATAATGGGCTCCAAGCTAGGGAAATATAATATTTTACAATGTTTAGTATGTAGTTTGTTAATGTTTTATAATTGTCTTGCTGATTTTGTGAAAAGATTTTTAAAGTGACAAAGAGCAAATGTCACCATAGGAATATGAACCTAAGTAGAACCAAAGTAGGTACAGTGTGACAAAGTGCCAATGAGATGCTGAAAATGGAGAGGATGTGAAGCAACGGGAAGAGGCATGAATGAAGAACTTCTAAAGACTGGGGAACTTGGCATTAGAGGCTTTGTCCTAACTCAATGGTTTGTCCCAACTCAATTTACCCTCACGACTGTTCTTATAGCTGTGTTGTTTGGCCTCTATCTTTTTATCTCAGTGAAAGATCTTTTCCTTTTCTTCTCTAAAAGAAATTCCACTCCCATAATATGTCTATTTCATCTTACCATTTCAAATATTTCATGTGTAAGCCATTTTCCTATAATCCAAAATCATTTCTCTCAGCATGTTCAAGCTTTGCCAGTACAAAAAAAAAAATCAAAACAATCAAGTTAACCTCTTTCTAATTAGTATTTCATTTGTCTACTTCCATTTATGGCCAAGATTTTTAAAATAGATTTCTTCATTTATTGTCTTCAAATTTTCTGTCCCTATTCTCTTTTAAAAAGCTTTAAAATTTGGCTTCTTTGCCCACTATTCTACTAAAAGTGATATGGTAAGCTACCGGTCATAATCATTTTATGCTTTATTAAAATGGAATAGTTTCAATTCTTATTTTATTTGACCTTTCTTCAGGCTTTGCCCAATAATAATTCCCTTTAAAGAGCCTTTCCCCCATGGTTCTCATTATACAATAATTTTCAAGTTCTATTTTTTTTGTTGGTTTTTCTCAGACCCTGACATGGTCTTCTCTTTCTCTGAAGATTCTGTAAAGGTTGATGTTCCTTGGGGTTAAGTCCTTGAAAATCATCTCAATTTCCACTTTCTTCTTTGGGATTTTCATTAATTGCCATGACTCCCTTTAAATGCTAATGACACCATTTTGATATCTATTTTGAGAATTTTAGATCTACTTCTTTGATTTTGTCTAGCATAGTTATAATATGAAATGAATAAATTAGAGAATAAGTTAGTAACTGAGGTTATTTTCCTGCCTTGACTATTAATATTTTGCATATTCTTGGGCTTGATGTATTAAAATTATGAGACATTTTTCTATTTAATTTTATATATGGAATAAATGATATTTAAACAAATTTCTTATCATTGATTCTCTTTTATATACAGAGAGGTACATCCTTAAAATTATCAGTCCTTGCTCAGTGCAATGGAAGCTGGATGGATTGTATTGCTAAAGAGAAAAAATTTTCCTTTACTCCTCTAGATTCTTTTGGCTAGTCTAAGAATTAAATTAACATGAGACAGATTATTGAAGAAAAAAACCCAATTCAGTTGCATACATACGTATGGGAGTTTCATAAGAATATCAGGTCCAATGACAATTCAAGCTAAGAAGAAGGGAGTGGTAGTTTGGGGTTTCAAAAGGGAGAAAGGCAATTCACATGGATATGGAAAAGCAAGTGTTTGGTAAACAAATGTTTACCATACAGAGACACCATGTAGAGACAATGGAACACAGAGAAGACTTAGATCAAATGAACCTTGCTAAGTTCCTTTCTGTCTACCACACCTAGTTTATATATTTTTTGTAGTTAGCTCTTGTGATAGCTCTCTTTTCTGGCATAGGCTTCCTATCTAAATTCTCTAAAGCAGTTAGTGGGAAGGTTAAAGTTCCTTCCTGAGTCTTTAGTTTCTTAGAAATAAAATAATCCTTATGCCTGAGAGGCACATTTTGGCGTGGCAAATTTTGCTTCCCTATAACTGTCAAGTATCAACCCAAATGTGTAAGTTTGTTTTCTACTCATAGCCCATGTGAAATATTGCATTTCATTTTATGTTGTTATTTTAAATAAAAACCTCTGTAGTGAGGTCTAGGAGTTTGAACACTGGAATCACTTACCTCCTCAATTTTATCCCAACTACGATTGTGTTTGGGGATTGGAGAAACATAACTTGTTTTATTTTTTCGAAATAACACATTATATAGAACCAGGTGCAGGACTGATATAATGTCAAAGCTACAGGAAATTGAAACTTAGAAATCCCTAAATTTACACTGTATAACAGGTTAATTTTCTACATTTAACATTGAATTAGAGTATAATTTCATATTGTTTTTTTTTTTTTTAAAGAAGAAAACCTTCATTTTCTTCCTCTAGTCTATTTTCTTTTTCTAGCTTGTTTTGTTCAAAGACCTCAAGCTGAAAAACATCGAAAATGGCATAGGAGCTGAGCTACAGCACTACTTTCTTGTTGTGTTTCTTATGCAGAGAAAGAGGTGAACTTTTGGAATTTATGTTCAGTTTAGCTTTCTATAGCAATATTTTTTTTATTCTAATTTGTTTGACATCCCCAAATAAATGCTGGGAAAATTGACTTTTCAAAGGAAATCTGAAGTATCTTGTGAACTTTGGCCATAGAGTTTAAAACAAGAGTATGACAAATTCTGATTTGTTTGTTTTGATGTATCAAAGAGCTTTGACCTGGGATAAGACATGATTGAATTTTTAAACTCTTTTTAAATTATTCAGGTCCCGAAACATGAAAATTGCTTTTTAATAATTTTGTCTAGAGATTGCATTGACTTGAATGGATATTACATCTCATTCTCTACTAAAAAGGGTAAAAATTTAGTTTCAGTAACTTTTGCCTTTAATTATAAGATTGCATAAGTTAAGTTATTTGAAAAAATAAAATATAAATGTTAAATTATAAAATTTAAAAGCTTTGGAACTTTTTTGTAGAGGAACCAACACTGAAAAATCTTGCATTGCTTTCATGGTTCGATTTTATCAGCCTGATGTGCAAAATAAAGAGTAAATCTCAGGATTACAGCTTTTCTGTTTATAGACGTGTTGACAGATGATGCTCATCAGAGCCAGAAGATCCAGAAAGGTGGCAGGGCAATAACCGCTGGTTTGGGCATGGCTGTCCTCAGTGCCACAGTGGCTTTCACAAAAACACGAATTGTCCTTAAGTTGCCCTTGAAAGTTGTGCGCTGAGGTGTGGAAAGCACACGCTACTGGACCTCAAACCCAAACCTGCCAAAGAGGTAGGAATTGGTGCTCTGTAAAATTGTTAAAAATGTATTCTTTTGCTAATTAAATAGATGGAATGAGTTTATATGCTGAATGTGTTTACCATGTAAAATGCTTTACTTAACAGTGGTTGCAGTTCTAAATAAGGAAATAGAAAAAATATATTTTTTTAGTATATGAGGCTCAAGTGATGTGATTTCTTAGAACATAACTCTTAACTTGAAAATCAGTATTAGTACAAAACTATTTAAGGTGGATAAAAGGAAAAAATACTCCATTTTAAAATAGTTGCTTCAGCACTGTACTTTCAATTTTTCTGAGACGACTGTACATTTTGCTGAGCTAACATGGATAACAAAGAAAATCGTCAATGCTCAAATATATTGTGTGTTTCCATGGAGACCAAAAAAATCATAACCCTTGAATTCAAACATTTTGAGAAAGGCTAAATACCGCACGACACGTAAGGTGAAGAGTGAATGGGAAGAAATTGAATAAGTTATGGAAGCATAGTTTTACATATGCCATGCTTAATATGCATAAACCGAATTTTTTTAGTCTCATTCAATTCCAACAAATAACTAAAGTTATGGTATGTGATGTAGTGAGCAGTGAATACCCTAACTTGTTTTAGGACTGACTCTCCCTTAACAGCTGCTTGACTTAAGGCAAGTAGCATAATTGAGTTATTAATTCCATTCAAGAATCTTGAAAAAGAGATAATCAGAATAGAGATGAACAGCTGAAGGGTCAAAGTTCTAAATTCAGAAGATATTTTAAACAGCTTTGCTTACATTCTCCCCATCCCTTTTTCAACTTGCTAATATTATGCATTTCCTTAGCTTCAGTCATTGACAATCTGCATCTCTTTGTCTTAGAATCTAGTTCTACTTTTGACAGCAGAGTGTATTTAGTGTATTGGGATTCTCCACTTTTCCTCTTATGTGGTTGGTGAGAATTATATAAACAAGAAACTTAAAAGAATATTATCTCAAAAACTGATACCAAAACTATCTGTGAGGAAACTATTAATGAGTAAACTATCATTGTTTGGAAAAGTTTAACCATCAATTCCTTGAGTAGAAAGTCAGAACCAAGAGTATGGATATCTGAAGGGGAGATGGAGAGAAGAAGAGACAGGGAGAGAGAGAGAAAAAGAGAGAATGAGAAAAAGAGGGAAATTTGATTTTCCATTAGAAATGGGGAAAGTGATTATAACAAGAGGAGACAGTAGATAATGAAAGAACTTGCTTAGTCACAATATACTTAAAAAGAGTAATGTCTCCTGTTCAATAACATTCTCTGCATTTTTGTGATTAAATCCCTATCTAAGTCATCCCAGCTCAATTTTAATAAAATCTCCTATACTTGAATATACTCCCAAATGCTGTGTGTGTGTGTGTGTGTGTGTTTTGGAGGGGGGGAATATTGTCTTTTTACTAGTAAAGAATTTCTTCATTTGCAAACATTTATTGAGTTTCTCCTATGTGCCAGGCATTGTGTTGGGCGCTGGAGACACATTTTAGGAAGAGGTGTGTAGGAGCTTTTAGCCAACTGAGCAAGCATTTAAGGTTCACATAATAAGTGCTATAATTGAGATATACTTGGGTACTATGGAAACCTGAGGGAGGAGCATGCACTTTACACAGAGTAAAGAAAGATGGCTTAGAAAACATGATTCTAGAATCTTACTTTTAAAGGATGGATTTCTATTTTTTTTAGCTACAAAATAGGGACTGTAGTAACTACCCAAACTGCGAGAGTGTTCTGCGGATCCAGTGTGATTATAACAGCATTATACAACCATTAGGTAGCTAGTCACACTTGAGTGGCAGAAGAACAAGGGAGTAGGGGTGCAGCCCAGAGATCGCCCAAGGAACACCCTATTGGTAGTTAGAGAATTCCTCTTGTATCCCAGAGACAAAGGACAGGAGGGCCATAATCTTAGCTGGTTTAATCTGACCACAGGGTCCTTCACAGAAGGTACTACCCTAATTTGCCCATAATCTAATACTCTTTATACTGTCATTATAGTACTATATGTATGCCTGGAAGTTCATGAATCTCATTATAACAGACTGAATGCTGCGTAAGCACATGCGCAATAGGCATAGTGTTATACAGCAGCCAAGTGTCAATCAAAATGACCTCTCTTGCCAATCACCTAAGAATGCCTCTGGAACCATCCATCACAGCCCAAATATAATACAGAGATTCCCATTTCTGGGTTGTTGTTACAGCTCTCTTCGCTAAAACCATGTGCCTCCTTGGAGCGTGCCACAAATTTAAGTTTATAAAAAACGTCATGTCTGCGAAGCAAAATTAAGTGAATAAAATGTGGTATGCTTATATCTAGATATTAAATGACCCTATAGCAGTAAGACTAGAATCAGATAAATATAAATCAGAAAATATAAATTTTCAGATAATATTAAAGAGATATTATTTAAACACTTATTCTAGATTTATTTAATAAAAAAAGTCTATTTTCTTTTTCAATTTGTTAATTAAGGGCTATTAGGTTGAACCATTTGAAATTGTTATTTTGGTTCAATAAAAAGAGTTGAATATTAGCAATTTCTTATGCTTCAAGGTAGAATGTACATTGAATATACTAGTTTAACCTTTCTGGAATTGACTATTATGTTGCATTTAATCTATACCTATAACTACATGGCACTAATTCTGTACTGAGTATAGAATAGTTAATATGATTATTGTTACAAAGTCTGATTCAAAATTTTTCTTAATGCAAATTGGCAAAACCCTTTACACTCTTCTGCCTTTCTTGCCCTCTCCATTTAATTTTGCAATTGTATGAACCAACTTCTTAGAAGGTGTATTAAAGGATTTTAAATTAGCATACTAAAACAAATCACTTGTTCTCTGTTAACATAAATCATTTGCCTTTGGAATTTCAGCTGACTGCCACAGGTGACTTCCAGTACTTGTCTGCTTGCTAGTCTTTATAGTTGGAGGTTGGACAAGTAGTTGCATGGAGAGTTTTGTAATTAAATTATCCAAAACTCAATAAGTAATGATAATTACCAGGTAGAAAACTTTGTAACTTCAACTCAGGAATGCTTTCTCCTATCAAAGTGGACTACTTTTTCTTTCTCAGTCTATACAAAATCAAGTATTGAGACTTACCTATTACCACAATTTTCAGTAAGAAATGTTTAAATATTTGTTATAAACTCAATCTTTGTGTTTTCCCCAAATTCATATGTTAACAAATCCCCAGTGTGATAGTATTTCGTGGTGCAGCCTTTGGGAGTTGGTTAAGTCACGAGGGCAGAAAACCTTGTGAATGATAATAGTGTTCTCGTAAAAGACACCCCAAATGCTATGTCCCCTTTTCTGCCATGGAAGGACACAGTGGGAAGATAGCTCGCTGTCTGTGAATCAGCAAGCAGGTCCTCACCAGACATTGAATTTGCTGGTGCCTTGTGCTGGGGACTTCCCAGCTTCCAGAACTGTGAGAAATAGATTTCTATTGTTTATAAGCCACTCACTCAGTCTACGATATTCTCGTTACATAGTAGCCTAAATAGACTACGACTGTATTCGTAATAGATGGATAAACAGGCTAGCCGTCCATCATAATCCAGTATTCTTTATTCTATTGTAATTTAATTACAGCCATGAATATTTCCTAAAATCTCTTGTGGCTAAAAATGGATATATGACACATTTTTCTCAAATAAATTAAGAATACAGGTTATATGTGCCAGAGCTCTAAGAGAACAGATAAAGATTCTCTGTGATTTCTTTTCCCTTCCCTCAAATCTGAGCATAGAAACTCTTGCATTGCAGTTTTAAGGTGCACATGCGGACAACACCACAGCAGATGGCCGAGGAATAGGATAGAAAGAATCTGGGTCCCTGGAGGAAAGTTATACACCGTCTTAGAACTTCTACACTTGAAAAATAATTTTATATATTTTTTTAAAAAGTAGAATTTGGGTGGAGTTTCTTTGTTACAGGGACTAGTGTTACTCTAAGTAATACAGAGACTCTAGCTCTGGGGGAATCTTTCCACTAGAGCAATGATGTATTGTGCCGTAAGATAGCTTAGTTCTAGTGTCAATTTTGCAAGTATATGGAATATGCATGACCATAAAGTTTTGTTCATTTAAAAAAATCATTTAAAAATAGGAATAATCATAGACTTTCACACTTATAAATGACTACATAATCTGTTGGTTTCATTTTATTTAGTTTTAATTAAATGTAATAGGGTGAAATTAGTAAATAAAATTATATAGGTTTTAAGTGTACAATTCAATACTTTGTCATGTGCATATTGCATTTTATGTCCACCACCCAAAGTTAAATCTCCTTCCATGACCATATATTTGACCTTTAATTCTAAGGTCATGCAATCTCTTTTTTCCAATACACGTTCTTTTGCATTTACTGAGAGATTTTGTCCACCATTTAAATGATTCTTTAGTTTATATATAAAACATGTGTGATTGTCCTGCAAATAAACTAAATAGTTATTATTAGCGACATCAGCTCATATTTTAGGGCCTCTACAATATGGGAGAACTTTAGTATTTGTATGCATTCCATTGCAGTTCCTTATCTTTTTTTTCCATTTAAAAAATAATATTGCATTCCTTAATTTTCTTATTTTCCTTGTTAAAACTTAACCATTACTGATCCAAATTATACAAAGGGATTTTTTTTTCCTTAATATGAAAAATAGACTGGTGTAAGATATTTCTGAAAAATTCTAAAATCTACTTTATAAATCAAAGTATTTTGTAAGGGTAATCCAGTCATGTAACAGCCTTTTTATTAATTAGTACTTATATCTTTCAGCTCCAAATTTTTATTATAAATAGCAGTAAGTGAGGACCTAAGAAGTTTAATCTTGAGTTTCTTAAGAATTTTTTAAAATGTAGAATTCTAAATTTTTTTTAAGTTGGAGGGAGAATTAAATTCTGTTGATTTTAATTGAAATCATTATATATTCAGATTTATAGTCAATTAAAAATAACTTTAAATAATGTGCTTAGTTATTGATAAACCTGTTATTTATCATGTCCAAAATCTTGAGTTCATACTATCAGGATATTTATTTTAGCTATATTTTTATTTTTAATGACCATACCCTTCAATCTCAAATTCTATGAGTGAATCAGTAATTCATGGTTACCATATAATCTATCTAATGAGGATTTAAAGACATTTCTCGGAAAGGGGGGAAAAAAGTATAAATAAAACATGGGCATTTTGTTATAAATTATTTCTTGTCATAAATAGTAGTGGGCCATGTCTAAAAAGCCAATTCTATTTTTATAATAAAAAAATTACTCATTCTCATTCAAGCCTGTGTTCCTCAAAAACTGTGCTTGGATCAATTAACCATTGTTATATTAAGTTCTAGAGTAACTTGAAATATTTAAAGAAAATATATAATTTTAGAGCTCAAATTCATCAAGTGATGGTTTCTTGAGTTAATTATTAAGAAAGTTTCTAGAATTTGAGTTCTATAATAAAAAAAGACAGATTAAAAGTCAATAAATATGATATAATGAACACTTAAAAATTAATTGCTTACTTTTCCATATTGTCTTCTGGACTTTGTTCACATTCATATACAAGTATTACATAGTTTTATCCTAATAGTTTTGTCTTTTACTTCTGTCAATATTTATATTTAAATAACACAGTATCCAACTGAGAAAATGTACCATAATTAGCTGTTAAAATTTTATAAATTAAAATCTCTCTTCATTATGTCATAAAGATATATTCCTAAGTAAGAAATCTGAAGATTTCTTTTTACTGATTCCATTGTGTGCTTTGTACAGCTGAAAGCATAATACTTCCATTATTTTTTAGTTTAAAAGAGAAAGATTAAAGGTCACCAATAAAAACAGTATAGTCCAGAAAATAAATTATTTAATTACATATAAGCAAAATTAGGCAGCAGTTAAATAAAATGGGATTATATTTTACTATAGAATTAATTTTCTGACGGGCAAAATGGGAAAAAAGTATTTATTAGAGTTTGTGTATGTGTTTCTATTTGTGTGTGTGCATGTTTGTGTGTGTGTACTAAACATGCTATGGGTGGATAGTAATAAGTTGAGGTTTTTTTCTTTTTTTCTTCAGATTTTCCCAAACAGAACAAGATTGGATTTTCATCTAGATTTTCATTTTCATTGCAATATATAAAATAAATTGTAGGACGGTTTCCTTTAAACTTTAATAAAGAATCTGGTCCTAGTCTTCAAATTCACTAGTGATTAAAACCATAAAATCTCGCCAAATGGTTCTCTACAGAGACTCTTGAGATTTAAGTTGTGACAGAATCTAATTCACTGACAATATTTAGGGCCGGAGTAAAGATTCTCATAAATTTTAAAAACATGGCTCCAAACTTGACCCTGTCCAATTACTTTTCTGCATTGGAAGTGATTGCAATTCTGGGTCATGTCTAGGCTGCTCAATGTAGGTAAGATTTAAAAGCCATTTTCTGTTTAAAAAAAAAAAAAAAAAAAAGCTTGCCTTACCAAGATAAATAACGTGTGTGATCATTTCTTTCCAATTGGTTTGCTGGCACTTTTTGATTAGTATTGAAATAGGAGTAATGGCATTTTCTGTGGTTTCTCCTATATTTTAGGACAAAAAATGAATGTGGATTCCATTATAATTTGAAGGGGAAGTATTTCAGAATGAATCTCTGATATTTATGGACAGATATGAGTTATATCAGAAATAGTCTCAGGTGTGGAAGTTTTCCAAGTTGTTCAGATTGTAATATAAAGAGTAAGTTTAAAATGTCTAGATTATTACTTTAATTCTTATTTAATTCTTATAGGGCATATGGAGATTGTGGCAAAAGTCATCAGCATAAAGAGCCATGCAAAATAAGAGTATAGAGAGATACGTATATCCATCAGAACAACAACAACAAAAGCTAAATTGTACCAAGAATTTCTAGAAATATTTTTAAATTGTGTTAGACCATCACACATCATGACTGTCATGACAGCATTTGCTAAAGGACTTTGAGAATTTCTTCTGAAACTGATATTTACCAAACATCATGCTATAATTATGCTTAAAAAACATTGTGGTGTTCCATATTCATAACTCTTGAATAACTGTCACACGAAATGTGCAGTTTTAAACACAAAATAAGATCAATTGCTGTCATTGAAAGCTCTACTCACAAACCCATATCAATGTTTCTTTTTTCTACTTAAATTAAGATTGTACAATTGCTGGAAGATGGCAATTAGAACAAACCATATGATTTCTGGCTCTAACAAATATGTGATATCTGCTTCAGATATATGGGTTCATAATTCTTTCAGTACTAAAATGTAGGAAGATACATAAAATCTATATGTCTTATTGTAGACCGGGTGAGGCCTCCTTGAGAATAGTTCATTATGAAAAATCCATTTGAACTGAAATTTTTTTCATAGTGGTGAATAAACTACTCTCTCTTGATGTTGAAAATCATGCTTACGGCAGCCCAATGTTTTCTCATAGATGACAAAGTTAGGACATACGGAGATTGTGGAAAAATGAAACAATCAAGTCATTCTTCACTGTTAATATACCAATCTCATTACTGTGGAATTGATTCTCAAATTTCCATCAGAAGTCTACTTCATTCATATTTCTGGAGATGCTAGTTAAAAATGCAAATTCTTGCTATTTACATCGAGAAAAGACTTTCCTAAGGGAGAGACAAGGTTAAGCCTTTTAAACGGTTTTTGTACACAAAATTTGAAATCAAATGGATGCTTACAAATCTCCTTCTAGTTTTAAAGAGAAAATGAGTAGGGATCATTGACTCTATGACAGATTCCATAACTCCATTACTTTTAAGGTGTGTGGTTCTGTCACAAGGATGAAAATATATTAAATGTGCATCATAAACAAAATTATATATTTGGATTTCCTCCATTACTACACATTGTCCCCCTGAGTCCTTTTTTTGATCAGATTTAGAGTTGTTAAGATCTCATAAAGAACAGCTAAAAGATATGGTAAAAAACAAAACAAAACAAAACAAAACAAAAAAACCCTAGTTTTTCTATTTATTGACAATTTTTTATTCACTAATATATTTTCATATCACACATACAAAAGAATATATGGAACCTATAAGCAAGCTATGGAAGATATTTATAAAATGAATACTGTGAATTTACCACTCAACAACTGACAAAGAATATTACCAATAGTGTTTAACCTCTCTGGTTGCATCTCTTACCTTTCCCACTGAAATTAAGCACTACCATCCCCTTGCTTTGTCCATGTATGTATGTGTGTATACATATATTACATATATACCCGTCTATATTTTTTCTATCTTCTATCTATCTATCATCCGTCTATCACCTATCTATCTATCTATCTATCTATCTATCTATCTATCTATCTATCTATCTATCTATCATCTATCTATCTATCTATCATCATCTATCTATCATCTATCTAATCATCTATCTTTCTATCAATATATCACTTATCCATCATCTACTTATCTTATAACTTCATATTTTGGGGATATGAATTAAATAATCTAAGTATGTGTCCCTAAGAACATAAATATCTACATAAATATCTGTCATTTGTTTTTATGTTGATGAGTATTTTGAATATTTCAACTTTAGCTATTACAAACTACATGACTGTTAATATCCTGGTATATATGTGATGCATACTCACAAGAAATTATCTAAGGTATATATCTATGAGTAAAATTTATGTGTCATGAGTTATTCACATATTCTTCTTTAGTAGTTAATGTAAATTTGCTTTCCAATGCACCATAAAAGTAAACAATTGTTCCAACACTATTTTTGAATGTTTATTGGATGTTTATTATTCCCATTGCTACAAAATTTCAGATGTGTCTTATAGCATGCTTCTCTATTTGCATATGATTTTTCTATTCTGTTCCACTGATCAATTTGCCTACCTTTGTGTCAACACTATACAGTATAATTAATATAGCTTTAAATAAGAATTAATGTTCTGACAACTCCCTACCCTTTTCTTCTTCTAGATTGTCTTGGTTATTTTAATCATCTGCTCTGCCTTATAAATTATAGAATATTACCTAAAATTATTTTGTTAAATTTTTTATGGTTTTTCAATTATGTCTATCACTCAATTTGTGTTGATCTGACACTTCATTGTTAGTGAAGTTTCTGTTCAGTGGCATGCATGTCTCTTTATTCATTTAGGTTTTCTTTAATATATTACATTCCATTTTACAGTTATCTAGAAGAAACTTGGCACATATTTTGATTTTTTTGGTTAATTTATTATTGCAATTTATATTGTTTCAAAAATTTGTACATAACCTCTGAGAATAACATATTTTCACTTCCTTTTTGTATTTCTGGCTAAGACCTCCAATATAACGCTGAATAAAAATGTTAATAATGGCCATTTTTATCTTGTTTTGAATTTATAAGAAGGAGGAAATTTTATTTCCATAAAGAATTATGTAGGTTTTTTTAGTATATATCCTAGCATGTTCAATTTTAAAAGTTAAGAATGATTATTAAATATTGTCAAATGTGCTTTCTGCTTCAATTGAGATAATTATATAATTTAAGAATTTTAATCACTAAATGTATTTTATTAATTAATTGAATATCTGATATAAAACCAATGATGTATTCCTGAGATAAATCTCACTTGGTCATGATTTTATTTGTTTGTTTAGTATTTAATAATAAATGGTTCATGTTTAACATGCTTATCAATCTATATCTATCCCTTCTGGCAAACAGTACAAAAACTTTAGAACATATGAGCTCTTATCAATCCTCTTCCAACTAACATGAGCTCTTATCAACCCTCCCCCACTATTTTTATCCAGCAGTTTAGTCTGTCTTTTGTTTCTTTAAACCTCACACTTTAGAAATTATTTTTATTATTTTATCTATGCAACTTTTGCTTAGATTTAACTGCATGTTTGTGTTACTTTTATTTGGCTCACATTTCACCTTTTATTTCATCTCACAATTTCATTCTAGGTGATTTTATTTCCTCCAGAACTAAATTCTTTAGAAACTCCTTTATTGAGGCCCTTGGTTATATATTTTGTTCATTTTGTTTACTTGAAAATGTATTTCTTTCACTCTCCGTTTTGAAAAAGATTTTTTTTTCTAGTTTCAAAAATCCTAGGTTGATAATTATTTCCCCTCTATTTTGTAAAAATACAATTCCATATATTTTTTAAAATGTCCTCTGTTGTCATTTGTTCACAGTAACATGAGCCTTGACACCTATTACAGATTATTTTTTGTGTCCCTATGTGCCAGCCAGGCAGCTTACTCACTCACTGCCCATTTTAGTTCAGGATCCTTTTTGGTTGCCAATGGCCAGGGTATTTCTCTAATTTTCATATGAGTTTGGCAATGCTACAAAAGGCATGTCTAATTTATCTCATAAGTATTCTAGTAAAAAGGCTCATAAGAGTATCTAGTTTTCCATACTGATAAATGTAGAAATTTTATTAATTTAAATTTGATATTAAAGGGTATAATATTATAACCCACGAATAAATCAATTTAAAATGAAAAAAAATTAGCTACTGACATGAATGCTTGACTCATATTTGCAATAATTATATCAGAATGTTTCAGTGGTAAACAATCTCAACACATACAATGTAACCTATAGGAAGTTCTAGAATTATTCATTCCTGTCTGCAATTTAAAAATCTGCTGGCATTTTCCATATATACTTCAACATATACATATATACATATATATATATATATATAGAGAGAGAGAGATAAGCATATATAGAGATATTAGAGAGAGAGAGAGAGAGAAGGAGCATTTGGATAGCTCAAAATAAAATATAATATTGGTAACTGGAAATTTCTATAAAGCAGTTTGTTTGCCTTGTCTGAGAAGGAATGTTTCTTCTCTATTCAAATGGATATGAGAATCAGATATGGAATCTAAAAGAGAATGATAAAGTAAAATAAGTAAAATAAGTACTCAACTCATTTATTTTATTCTAGTTACCACAACATTAAATAGCACCCCCTATTTTTTTAAAAAACTACATTATATTCCGAAGAATTAAGGTTGCCATTTGTGTATATGTGAAGAGGAATGAGCAGCACAGGTAGTTTTGAAAGGAAATTTCTGTACTTGGGAGACATACAATCCACCAAGGGAAAAGCAAGATTTGTACATAATGACAGACAGTGGGGAAGAGTAAGGAAGGGAAGGAGGACCTTCTTAATGTGAACCAAATACGGATGACATGAGCTTCAGAGTTCCAATGAGACACTGGATGGATCAATGAGACTTTCATATTTCTCCTCAGATCTCTAGTACATGTCAAAGTCCTTCTGAGTGTGAGGGTTTTCTGTAACATAGATAGGACCAAATACAATAAAATTCTAGTAAGGAAAACTTTTTATATCTGGCATTTTATATCAAGGTGCATTGTAGTTCAAGCCTTATATTTTGTGGGGGGTTTTTGTTGTTTTTTTGTTTTGTTTTGTTTTGTTTTGCATTCCTGAAGGTATACACTATGATATTTTAGCCTGTGGTTGGCCTGAGGTGTTTTCTTTGCTCTTGTTCTAATAAAGGACCCTTGGAGTCCCACTTCCTTTCTATCTGCTGTTCTTCCATCCCAACATAATCACAGCCACAAGAAAAAGCAAAACTCCCATTGCCTCATGGAATTTTTATAGGCAACATGAGATGAAATAAGAGTAAGTAGAAATTAAAAGGTCTTTTTGGTGAAAATGTACATTTTAAGTACACATGACATCTTTCCTACAAGCTCTTCAAAATATCAAACATGTTTAAATAATGTAGCCCACATGATATTCAGAGATTTTATTTTGAAAGTGAGATACACTGAGATATAATTCACATATAGAAAAATTTGCTCTCAGTTCTGAATTTTGACACACACATATAAATTAAACACAATACAAATATATCTAATCATGTAATCGTCACCACCAAGAGGATAACAGTTCCCTCTCCCGAAGAAATAACTTGTAGTCCTTTGTTGTTAACCTGTGTCCTCAACCACAGTCTGAAACAACCACTGATCTGTTTTGTCCCTAGAGTTTTGCCTTTGTGAACATGTTTTGTCCATTTTTTTTAACATTATTTCTTTATTAGAAATGTTTATTGAACATCTATCACATCAAAGGCAGCATTTCTCACAAAATTACACCAAAGCCTATTAATATTCAACATTCATTTCTATTCGGATTTGAATGTTGTTCAGAACAAAACAAACATTAATTTACCAAGTAGCCACATGCAGTATGCAAATTTCTCCCATAATCACTACACTGTGTTTTAGTTTTATAAATCTAAAAATGGAGACAGTGATTGGTGGGAGGTGAAGCTGAGCTTGGTCCACATTAAGATTTCTTAATCAGTGAGTGATGATAATTAGTTTCTGAAACTCACATTGACTTTCAAAACAATGCCTTTAGAGCTGTTTTGGCCGTAGCTTTCAACAGCAGTCTGTCTATGTTGGAGGAATTGAATATTCTAGCACTGCAAATCCCTGCTGATTGTGCCACTATGTATCTAGACCTCGGCTGATTGATTTAGGTGAAATTGGCCGGAACAGATTTGTACCATCTACATAGAAAAAAAACAAAACTCTCAAGTGTTGATGCACACGATACTGCTCAAAACTTATGCCTTTTAAAATCAGAAGTGAAAATCAACCAAATCGTTAAGTGTTTCTCTTGAGCTTTTCTCTAGAAAGATTCCACCTTTGCAAAATGGCAGTTTATTTTTTGGCATAGAGTCTCTCATCGAAATTTGATGAGCCTTTATTTTTGTCAATAAATTACAAGAAGTTGGTGGTAGTCTTTCTCTTACATGTAGGAAGCATGAATCTAGGAAACTTCTTTCAGTTTTCCCCTTGAATGAAAATTTGTTTCTATTTTAAACTAAGGTTATTGTTCAGCATAAATCAAATCAGAAGACTTGAAGTATGATTAAATTTTTCTTATAGTCAAGGAAGTATTCAATCAGATTATTCAAATTCCTATTGTGTCATTTTATTGACATATTTTCTCATCCACATGAATTAATATTCAAGCCACTTCTGACTTGAAATACTTCAATCTATTCCAAATAAAGAAAAACAAAAAAGTTTTAAAGCTTTTTTATAAACCAAGTATCTATATTCTCCTGTAACCAAGCCAAACTGTCTATTGTCAAATAGCAACCGCTGAATCTAAATAACACTTAAGTTTTTGAATTGTGTGCATGCATTTCCCTCTCATCTCTCTACTTCGATAAATCCACAATCTTCTTTATGGTAGAGATAATGTTTATTATTATCTGCCACTGTCCTCAAAGTTATTCCAAACACATTAGTATCTATTTTTAAAAATTAATATTTATTAAATTTTGCACAGGTACAAATAAAAATCAGATTTTTTAGCTGTAATCCTGAGGGGAAAAACTTCATGGGGCTGTTACATTAAGCAACTCACTAAAAATTTATTTTACACATGAAGGCAGCATTTGTTCAAGGAAGACTTATTTCACCCCCAGTGAAGGCTAGTCTCATACACCATACCGTAGTAATCTATTAATTTGACTATTTCATTCACTGAACTGAAAATTTCTCAAGATTATAAATGTGTAGCCTAATCATTTTTGGAATTCTTTATGTGAAAAGTATTCATTAAATGTTTGCTAAATAAGTCAATATATGTTGAAAATATTTCCTTCATACTATAACATGCGATAAAGAGAGAAGCTATTTAAATATGCAAGGTAAGTAATTTATATTATGCCAGGTATACAAATTAGAAACACAAATTTACACTGGGTTCAGACTGCTTCAAGAAGTTATCAAGAACTTAAGGCATCAAAAGTAGAATGTGCAGGAAAGAGGTTTGCTGTGTCTATGGAGACTAGATGCTAGGCATTGAACCAGAGTGGATTTCCTCAAACGTTTGACGTTTCTCACTGACCAAATTCAGCATATTGTGAAGGTGGCAATGGCAAATATATCCTGTTGCTTGATTATCCTAGATTATCCAGGAGGGACCAGAGTAACCATAAGTGTCTTCAAAGTAAAAGAAGTCAGAAGAACAATCACAGAGAAATATGATTATGAAAGAAAGTCACAGAGCTGCAAACTTGCAGGCTTTAAAGATGGAGAAAGTGGGCTTCTAGGGGCCAGAAAAAAGAAGGAAACAGATCTCCCCTCAGATCTCCAGAAAGGAATGCAGCTTCCCAACATATTGATTTTAGTCCAATAAGCCTTTTTTTGACTTTTGACTTACGGAACTGTAAAATAATAAATTTGTGTAGTTTTAAGCCACTAATTTTATGGTAATTTGTTATGGCAGCTATTAAAAACAAAAAACAAAAAAAACAAAAAACAAAACTAGTACAACTAAACAGTTTAAAACCAATATAGAGAAAATTGAGTAGTAACCATCATATGAAGTAAATCTTTTCTTTAATACTCAATGATAAAAAATCATTTTCATATACTTTTAAAATAATTAAATAAATATTTTATACAATGTGGTAATAATACAATGGTAATGAAGATGGTTTTGAACATCGACCTTACAGAGGTAGACACTTAAATTAAATATATAATGTGATACGTTAGAAGAAAGAAATGGCATTATGGAATCCAAAGGAAGAGGATCTAACCCAGATTTGGTGGAGAGAAGAGTTCTTGAATCAATAGTAGTAGTGATAACTAAGCAAGGACTCAAAGCACGATTAAATCTTAGCTTGTCTCATGGGTGAATATGGAGTATTAAAACAACAAACTATGTGTAAAAAACTGGGAGTTTAAATAAAGCATGACAGTTCAGAAATAAGGTAAGTTCAAAATAACTGGATACGAAGTGGCAAAAAGGGGACAATATAAGGGCTCATTTTAAGAACTACTTACTGTGTCCTTATATCTTCCATATCACTAGTCCTTGTGCTTTTAAGATTAGTCACATATGGGTAAGGTAAACATGGGGTGAAATGGTTAATTTCCCATTAGCAACAGATCATGGAGTTATCCAGTTTTTCTGACTGTGAGTAGCTGTTTCTAACTCCTACTACCTGTATTTCCAAACAACTATGCATTAGAGCCTGTGACGTTTTGTCTATTTTAAGAAAGTGATGCCACAAAATTCATTTCTTTATAAACAAAATTATAATTTTAGAGATTTCCTTCACATTAGCTATTCTGAACACTTACACTGTCCTGGAAACACCAGTTGTAACAGAAAAATAGTAACCTATTAAATTTGTAAGTCCCCAAATACCTGAAGCATCTGCCTTTTAAGAAGATGAATCTGGGGGAGAAACTGCAAAGAAGTTAGACTTGAATGACAATCAATCATCAACAGTAACCCAAACACATTAAGTGTTTTTATATATGCTTTTTAAGTATCAGTAAAGATGATACATCCTGGGCATAGTGTAGAAGCTGCCACCAATGCAAACTGCTTTGCATTATTCTTCTCTCTTTCATGGTTCACTTTTTACTGACCAGACATTGTTGCAGCAATAGATATAAGAAACTAATTAGGGAATGTCCCTGATACTTTATCAACATTGATTTCATGTAGAATGCTTTTCAATTTTGTGTATGTCTTTTGTATTTTTAAACCTGAGTCAATCTTATCCATATGTCTATCTATGATAGCCATCTGATAGCCAAAATTGTTTAATATCAAAACTGATATTGCAAATGGAAGCTCAAAAAAAAAAAAAAACAGTATAACGTTTACTTTTAAAATCATTGAATTATGTTTCAGGCAAATGTAAGTTTGGGGCAAACATAGCACTATACCAAACTTTGATATGGCAAAAACTGAACAGTCTAATACCTTGACGTGGACTTTTTCTTAACGACATCCTTTCTAGCTACAATAATTTCTTCTCTCTTGTTCTCTAGACCCTCCGAGAGCCAGTAAAATGGAAAATGGTTAAGAGGACTTGTTTTCAGGTTCCCTGGTGCTTTCCTTCTCTTTTTCAAACTCCCTTCTTCCTAGACCTCATCACTAGACAGTTGAAGTCATGAGCTTTTTTTGTTTGTATGTTTTTCTTTTTTAAAAGATTTAAAAAAAAAAAAACAATTTACTCACTGATATATTTTTGTATTCCAGTGTATTTTTTTTTTTAAGCAAATTCTAAATGTTAGTTTTGCACTAAACAAGTTAATTCCAATAAACAGCTGTGCCAAGTTTGGTATTTTGACAAAATCATCTGATTTGCAATGGCTGAAATCATGAGAATATTGACTTTTTATGAGAAGCCAAAATTCGTGTATTATTTCAAAAATTTCAGCAAGATCTCCTGACTCTTTCTACCTATCCATGCCTCTATCCTCACTTAATGCTTTTAATCTCAAGCTTGTCTTCTGACTGCAAAACGGTAGTCAGCTTTCCAGACATTGTGCCATTCAAAAGTGACAACCAAACAGAAAGCAATGAAGGAGAGCAAAGGGCATCTATTTTTCAAGAAAGTTGGTGTTTGTTTTTAAAACTCCACTTTCTTCTTTTTTTCTGGTTCCTGAAAAGATGTTCAATGTGATTATTATTACCCTGGTTGCTCTGTAGGTAAGGTAACTTTTCCCCCAACTTCTTTAAAGATTTCTCTTTGCTTTGATTTTCTGCACTTTGAATATGAAATGTCTAGATATAGATTTTTTAGTTTTTATCTGGCTTAGTGTTCTCTAAGCTTCCTGCGTTTGTGGGTTTTTGTTGTTGTTAGTTTTGGAAATTTCTCAGCCATAATTACTTAAATATTTCTTCTGTTTCTTTCTTTTTCTGGTACTCTCATTACATATATGTTACACCTTTTGTAATTGTTCTTAGATATTCTGTTCTGTGTTTGCACTCTTTTTTCTCTTTGCATTTCAGTTTTGGAAGTTTCTGGCTCACTGATTCTTTTCTCCACTATGTCCAGTCCACAAATGAGCCAATAAGGTATCCTTCATTTCTATTACTGTTTAATTTGTCATGTTATTTTGATTCTTTTTTAGAGTTTTCATCTCTCTGTTATAGTACTAATCTTTTCTGGCATGTCATCCACTTTATTGAATTAGATCCTTTAGCATATTGATCATAATTATTTTAAACTCACAGTGTGATAACTCCAGAAGCTCTGCCATATCTGAATCTGGCTCTGATGCTTGCTTTGTGTGTTCAGCGTGTGCTTTTTTTTCTTTTAGTATGCCTTGTAATTTTTTGTTGAAAGCAGAACATAGTGTATTGGGTAAGAGAAACTGAGGAGGATAGGACTTTATCTTCTTGTGTGTGAGATTTGATGTTTATCTACTTAGGGGTTAGGCTATGCTGCTTACTGTAGCTCTAGTATCAGAGACTAAAATTTCTTCTATTTTCTTTGTTTTAATCTCCCCTGTTTCATGTTTTACTTGGGACTCTTTAAAGAATGTATGAACCTGTAGTTCTTTTATTTGTAACCCCCTGTTATTATAGAAGAGCTCTATTGATTTGGTGGTACAATGTGTGCAGGGGGAAGGGCAGGGAGCATCATATGGTCTTATAATTTAGTCTTAGGCTTTTGTTGAGCTTGAGTTGGGTATTTCCCTTGACCCAAGTTAGAAGCTAGAAAAGATTGGAATTGAATATTCCTTTTCTCCAGGTTAGTTATGCTTTGGTAAAACTCCAGTTGTTCAGGCTTTGATGAAATAGTTTCCTACTCTTAACCCAGTATATCAGGTTGTGTTCTCTTAAATTAAGTGTTCATTTAGTTCTATCATTTCAGTTTAAGAAAGATAATTTTCTTTTCTCCTTACTTGAATTTCTAAGTCTTTCTTTACTCTTCTCCTCCAGTATCTTTAGGTTATGTTTAATATATCTAAGAATAACAAATATGAATTTTTAATCTTCAAACTTTCTTTGAGTATATCCAAACATTCTAGGAATATGTGATAAATTTTGATTAATAAATAGCATGTATTAAATTAGTTTCTTTAATATCATTTGTGCTTATAATGTTTAGATTAACATTGCTTCATGCTATGGAAAAGTAACATTTCATTTGACATTTCAAAGAGCAGAAATAGTTTTTTGCCTACTAACCTTTAAAATATGATGAAGTATAGGCTTGATGATGTCATTGTGACTAGTGTAATCATTTTAGCAATGACCTTTTCCACTTTAATGTACTCTTACCTTTAATCTGAACAAAAGAGGCATGTTCTTTGTACTTTTCTAAAACAATTTTTAAAGTAATTTTTCCACAAGTTTTTTTCACTGTGTCTTTCACATGGAGAGCCTCTAAAATTTTTTCAAAGGAAAAAACCGAGTTCTACCAATGAACATACTACATCAACACCTTTAAACAATATTATGTGGCATAGTGTTTATTTATGATAAGGCATTATTTATATTACACCAAGTCAACAAGTGTTAAGGTTAAATGATTATAAAGTAAAATGATAATTCTTATGGGGATTAGCTGGGGATAGTGGAGACTGTTGATTTGACATTTTTTCCTACGCAAGTTGATGTTAATCATTCTCTCACCCTGAAAGCCACTTGATAAAGGATACTTTCTTTCACATGAACATTAAAAGTTAAATATTCTGAACCAAAAAGTTTAATACAGTTCCTTCCACTAGAATTTTTTACAACATTAACTTCTGAATGATATACTGTTTATTAGACTATAGCAGAGAAAAAGTTAAAGGCCAGTGGGATTTGGAAGAACACAAGCCAATATTGATAACAGTAATAGTAATGATAACAATAACAATAATAGTAGTCATAGCAATAACTCCAAAGAGACAGTTTAATATGAAGGATTTTAAATACATAAATTTTTTCCATAAGTACCTTAGTCAAGTTTTTGTTTATTAAACTAGAAACAAAATTAACAGAATGTACTTTTCTAAAATTGTTCTTTTCTAAAATGACCATGGCAATTTCAGTTCATGAATTCTTTTTTAGAAACTTGTAACTTCTCATCTAGTGGTGGAGTCAATTTTCCCTCCTCTTGAATCTGGGTGGGACACTGTGACTATTCCAATGAATGGAATACGCTGAAAGAGATAATGCTGAGTGACTTCCAAAGTTAGGCCAAAAAGGGCCATACAGACATTCCGAACCAAAATATCGCTCTTGCTCGCTCTCTCCCACTCTCTCTCTCTCTCTCTCTCTCTATCTCTCTCTTTCTCTTTCTCTCCTTTCCCCCTTCCCCCTTCCTACTCTCTCCCTCCCTCCCCGACTCACTGGGCAAAACCAATACGCCATGCTCTGAGGAAGCCCAGGCCATTTCAGAAGGCTAGGTATACTTCTAGCTAACAGTTCCAGAAAAGTTTCAGTGGACAGCTATCTTCAAGCATTAGATATGTAGATGAATAAACTTTAAGATGCTTTCAAGTCCTAACCTTTGTACCACCTCAGGCCTGTGCAAATGTCAGGTTAAGGGACAAAATTAAATTTGTTATTGTTTTAAGCTATTCAATTTTGATATAATTGTTTATACAGTCATAATAACTAGAACATAGAGGAACAAGCATTCTTACTGTTCTGTTCTTCCAGATTATAAATAAACACCATAATGGCAACAACGTAATTTGTTTTACAGTGGGTTCCTCAATGTCTTGCCTATAGTATGCACTAAGTAAAACTCAGGTAAATTAATAAATAGAATTTTGATTAAACTGTTCCAATACCAAAACTTGCAAGAATGTTGTAATGCCTCTCAAATTCTCTTCCTTCTTCAGAATGCCTTAAATATTTATGCTAGAAAGAAAATTTCTGTTTACTGTTACATATTGGATTTTTCTTAGGAGCTAGTCAAATTGTCAGGAAACATTGATTAATAATAGCCATAAAAGGCTCAAAATTAACCCTCCGTCATGTCTTTCCAATCTTGGAACACATCGTTCTTGCTTGGGAAGCAACTTTCAGCCATTTACCTTCTTTAAACCCTCTCAAAGCTTCCCTCCTCTTCTTGAAAGCTGTTATCACTTACACCTTCTCACCTACTCACTTTTTACACCTTTACTGCTTTGTAAATATTCACTTTATTGTGCTTGTTTCAGATTAATTAAACTTTAGCATGTGATTTTTTAAATATTTTTCAAATTTAGAGGACTTTGGGGATATACAAAGGGTCAGAATGAATCCACGTGTCTCCGTTCTGCTATCTCGGTCCCATATCAGATTTCTGGTATTGAGGCAAATCGGGCAACATTAGTATTTTCTAAAGATTTTGTGTATCATCCTAATATCTGCACTTCACCTTGACAGTCACGTTCTTCTATTGTGTGTACGACAAGTAGTTTCTATCATATTTATCACTGAGTCAGCCTCTGCAGCTGCTCGCTTTGCTGCTTTAATCTGCTTGTGTTGCTTTTTGCTAGATTTCATGATCGTTCTTTCATTCCCCTAAATTTACCCTAACACCGGGTGGTTTTGTGTGGCAGACCTTTCTACAGGTAATTGTAGAATGCAATTACCACTTAGGGCTAGAAATAACTGTGAATTCAATGTTAGACATCACTCTTCCTAGAAATACATCATACATTTCCCAAGAAAGGTGGTTTTTCACTGTCTATTTGTTCTCTTCCACCCTGGTTCCTTGTCATGTTGCTAGAGCCTCTCCTTTCCCTTTAGCTAAGCTTCAGCCCACACTCTACTTAATTTATTAAGCAGATCATTTCTATTTTTACTCCCTGAACCATTGGTCTAAGTTCCGTATCCTCATCTGAAATTTCTCACAAATTATTATGGGTCTCTACTTACCAATAAAAGTGAGATTCATTTCCTGGGTGGCTGGATGCCTTAGAAATACACACACACACACAAAAGCACTTTTCAAGATTATAATGTCTTAAAAACAAAAACCAAAAAACACTGGTTGTACTTTTGTAGTAAAGAGGGAGATGAGACCTTTTCCATCCAGGTAAAATTAATGGCAATGATATCATCAATGGAATATAGAAACATGTATTCTGCTTCTTTTGCCATCCTTCTCATGCATTTTCAAGTATGTCAAGTGCAGTGAATATTCGAAAAACAATAAATGACTAAAAGAGAAGGATCAATCTAGAAATCCCCCAGAAATTGATTTTGTGATTCTAGTTAAGACTGGTAGTGTAGAGTTTCACCGAGTAAATATTCATGAACGTATTCTCGATCTTTAAATATTATCGTGTAAAAATTTGGGGAAGATAAATTATTCAGGAATTTAACCTCAAAATATATATTATGAGTTTGAGAATAAGATAATTCTACTTTTTTAAAACACAGAATTTATAATGCATTCATTTATATGAATGTAAAAATGTGGAGTCAGTGTCTCAGGTTTTAGAAAAATCTTACATTCTTTTGTTAATATTTGTATGTAGAAAATTAGAGAGGCACTCTTTAGCCTGTAGCTGGGTGACTATCATCACTTCTTTTTTTATACACCAAATTAGAACTCTTTTTTATCCATAGATCCAACTTCTGAATTTGCCTCGTCATTCATTAGAGAGAGAACTCTTGTTGATGAAGTGAGATGGGGAAGGGCCTTGTGACTCTCAGGTCATAGACAAGAGTGCTACATTACACAACTCCAAACATACTATTCACATCACAGCTATAAACAGTGAATATCAATTAATAAATTGTAAAAGCCTTCTTATAAGAGGTTTTTAATAACATATACTTGAATAGGATAAAATTACTTATAAAATAACACATTAATGATCTATCACTTTATGGAAACTAACTTTTTGTCTCTTGTTAGATGTTTATATGTCATGTACCTCTATAATGGAGACAAGTTCTTCATTAATATCTATGAGATGGAGAATACTAATAAAATACATTTATCAGGATAGAAGAGGAAGAAGAAACAAAGCATGTTGAACTTGAAATTATAATAATATATTAACACTAAAATGCATATTCTAAGTATACAAAGAATTTATACCTTGAGAAAGCCTCCTATTTTTCTATAGAAGGCGAATTTATTAAGAGTGAAGTGTCTTAACTTTCTATTCCCGTCCATACATTTTCATTTTTCTATATATGTGTCCACTTTCGGTTTTTGGGTTTTTTTTGTTTTGTTTTTTGTTTTTTGTTTTTTTTTTGCTCTGTATTATCATTAATTCCTCTTGCCATGCTGATTTTCTGACCCAAGTATCACTTTTGTTTCTAATGTATTTGTAATCTCTTCCATCCTATTGACTAGCTCTTGATCATGAAATCTATACACAAGTCATTCATCTTAGTACATCCTTCTAAGCAAACTGAAATAAAACAATCTCTTTCCATTCATATCTTTGATTTACTGCCATTTAGCTCCACACTTTTACATAGCTAATCATTTGATAGTGTTTTAGACTTATTAACAATCTTTCTGATACTGATGTTCATTCTTCAACTCAGAATACTATTTTATTTCTTCCCTCCCAGGTCTACTCAATCCACTTTAATCAAGGACATCAATCCTCTATATTGCCTAATCCCAGAATGAATGACTCAGCCTTGATCCTAACTGAAATCCACAGTACCTGGCACTGTGAACCAATTCTTCATTATCTCAGCTTTCCCCTCACTCGTCTTCCAAGACACCACACTCTCTTCTTTTTCCTTTTCCCATCAGAATACCCCTTCTTGGTTGGTGCCCTTTCTCTCTTCCTCCCTCAATGATTTTGCCCATTTCCATTGTTTCAGCAATCATTTATGTGGCCATGACTCCCATTTTTCTGATTTTAGCTTGGCGGAGCTCGACGTAGTGGCACTGAGCTTCATGATGGACCTCTCCACCAGAAAATCCCTGAACCGGGAGCTGGCATAAATTGTTTATGAAACACTTTGAAAGAAAAAGTGATCCCACTTGTTAAGAAGGGAATATTGGATACTGGGGGAAAATACTTTAGCGGTGGCTACTCTAAAAGAAGGGGGTTAATGTATCTTTTTTTTTTTTTAAACAAAATTAATTTGGGGGCAAAAATCAGCGTAATTTTCCATTTCTATACTTTCATTAATCTTTTTGATGAGACTTTCCACAACCTTTCTATCATATTACAAAAGCACAGCACTACTTTATAGAATAACTTTGCTAAGGAGCTTCTGATAAGAACAATGGATCAAATCCTGTGCAAAAGTAATTGGTTGCTCTCTAAAGGTAATTCTTTATTACCTAAACTTTGCTTTTCAAAACACAGCTTGATTTTGATGAACGTGTAAGCAAGTACACATGCAGAGAGGAATCCAAATAAACGGTAGTTAGTTTTTTTTAAAAATGGTCCTAGGCATATGAGTGTTTACTTAATAAACCAAGATATGTTTCACATACGTGTGTGTGTGTGTGTGTGTGTGTGTGTGTGTGTGTGTGTGTGTGTGGAGAGAGAGAGAGAGAGAGAGAGAGCACGAGAGAGAGAGAGCGAGAGAGAGAGCGAGTGAGAGAGAGCGTCATGAATTAAATCCAGAAATCTTGAACCGAGTCACTGTAGCAGAGAATTACAAAAATTCAGAGCTGGAATGGGGCAATTTCTATAGTTATCAAAACAATGAAAATGTTATGAGAGCTGAAATATTTTGTATTTTTGGATTTAGATAACAACTTTTACTGTACAAGCTAGAATGTTCATTTTATTTAAGAGTTTTCTTCAAATTAAGCTTTGATGAAGCTAAAAGACTTTAATAAACTAATATAAAATGTGATTATTTTTATCATAAAATAAAAATATTTAATTTTTATAATCTGCTGAATAATGACAGGTGACCTATGTAGACTGTTGACAATGAAGTGTGATACAAAACAAGAACTGTATGGCTGTTTTGAACATTGAATTCTAGGATTTCATACATATATTCACTGGTAATTTGAACTGAGTTAAAATATCATGGCCATATAAAAATTATTTAATGTAATCTCCTTCCCTCTCCTTTTCTCCCTTTC
>NW_006439568.1:14115264-14125124 GCF_000325575.1 Pteropus alecto | reverse complement strand
ATGACATAGCAAGAAATATTACTAACCCCCAAGTATTATTTCACTATGGATTTTGCCACCTAGTGTGTAATATAATTGCATCTTATTTTTTAAAGATAATCCTAAATAATTGATCTATAGATACATCTAAACATCTCAATTTTACATTATAGCATGTAAGCATGTTTGTAAAGTTGTGCAAAAAAAGACAACAGAATTGTTTGTCATATTTTAAAATTCAAGAAGTTTATAACTTGTTATAATGTGCATACCTATTTAGGGCTCAGTCGATTCCCAGAAAGAAAGGAAAAAAAAATTGCATGCCTCGTCTGTAGGTAATAAAGCACGCTTGGAAATGGTAAAATAAATCACCGCAGGAAGATGAATTGTTGACTGAAAGGTGAGAGAACTTTTCCTTGTACAACAATCAAGAATTCATTGAACAAAACAAATTATCCCCTGTCAGCCCTCTGAATAGTGGTCTCAGAGAAATAAAAGCGTTTTAAGTATAAAAGCCACCTGTAAAATGTGGATAGACAACAGCTTTGCACATGAGATAGCATAAAAATGAATTTCTTATTTCTTAAGTTTATTATAAATAATGTTTCATTGCTTTACCAATTTTATTAAAATAAAATTTAAAAAACCACTAAAGCTCTATTTTTATACGAGAACATTTCCTTAAATTTAATTTATTCTTGAATACCTAGATCAACACGGATTTGGAAGAAAGAACTCATTATGTTGTAAAGGTAATGGCAAGATAAGCTATGAGTTCCAGCTAACAAAAAGTGTGACTTTTACTTATATATGTTTCTCACTGTTAAAATAAATTTGGTTCAATCACCTAAAAATCATAGAATGTGAATTACTTAAAAGATGTTTTAGAAATACTTTGGCTGATTGTATAATTTTTAATATATAGTGAAATTAGAATTTTATAAAGGGTAAAACACAAAGTTGCAAAAACATTTGTGGAAGAATACCTTCATTTTAATTTCTTAAACTAAACCACATTTTGTCACTTTGGGGATACTAAAATATTATTTTGTGTTCCACTTAAAGGACAGATATATGTTGTGCTTGATTCATAAACTAAACTCACTAATTTCACAGATTCTCCCACATGGATATGGATAAGCTTGAGCTGTGGCAAGCATTCAGTCACTGCCAAATAGACCTGGGTTTTCTGCTTCAGACTTAGACTGACCTTGAGTTTCGTAGGACTCCTGAACTGACGAATCAATTATAGTGCTCCAAAATCACCTTGGCTTCTTCTCACACTATCCTTCTTTCCCTCTTGTTTATGCCCAAATATACACAGGCAGCTAGATAGAATTTCTTGAGAAGCCAGACAGGATGTCAGCCAGCCATGACTCTTTTGAGCTAAACATTGTAAATATGAAAGAGAAAAGATATATCTCCTGAATAGTGTTCTGCCAAAAAGCTCTTCCATCTTCTGTCTTCCCTAAAATCCATAACAATGTTTCCCTTTTTAGGATTTCTATACAATCTGTTGCCAGGTCAATAATTCTCAACATTTGCAATATCATGAAACATAATGTGTATATAGAGCAACAGGATAAATGGAGAGTCCTTGACATTCCTAATATCTTGCCCAATTTGAAAAGCTCTGACTTAGAAAAACGATTAAATGATTAAATGATAAAATGATTAAATGATATTGCATATATAGTAATTTTGTCTTCTAAAAATGTATTTTTTTAAGAGCATTCTTCATTTTTTGATCATTTCTCACATTCACCAATACACCACTGGTTTCATAGGGGAAAAAAGAGAAAGAGAGAAGAATAAGCAAACTCCTTTAAAACTTGTTCTGTTTGATGAGCAATTATAAAAGTTCACTACTTCCCATAGTCAGCACCTGTACTGAAACTTTAGGAATCATATTTTTGTGTTTGTTTTATCATAACTGGAAAATATAATTTTAATGAACTTTATTTTTGACTTTCATCTTTTTAAATTATTATAATTGCATTCTCAAAAGATTAAGTACATAGTATATATATTTTTAAAAACATATAAGCTAATATAGCAGAGTAGAATGATTTTACCGTAAATTGTTATCTTCCCTATCTTTTTCCTCCTCGGTAAAGCTTCTGATAAATGCTTTCACTGAATGGTCATGAAATTTGCACCTTTGATCCTTCTATCAAATTGATTATATAGCATGTAATACTCAGAGCAATTTTCATTTAATTATTATAATGACATTTATCAGAATAATATTCCTTGACATTTATCATAGATTGTACTATTTAGATTCTGTTCCCTGGATCTTTATTATTTTTTTAAAAATAACTCCAAAGTATTTGCTGTCATAGTAAATTGTACAAACTGTACATGTACTTTGATTAGTTTTGCAATTTCTTTTTTTAAGTTTGATAACTTTTTAAAGAAATCTATGGTACAGGATTAGGTGGAATTTTTATTGAAACTGGCATTTCTGTGATAAGCTTCTCCATTACTTAGAATGTGACCAATTTTCTTATATACATTAATTGTAAAATGTCTATGAACTTATCTTGCAAGTGTAAAATCCAGACAAGATGAAACATTAGAATTCTCCCTCAAAGCTGTCAAGGAGAAATAATGAGAATCATTTCAACAGTACATACATTCTATGGCATGATGTTAGAGCTGGTTGCATTTTGGTATGCTGCTGATTTTTAAAATAGGCAGTAAAGCTCTGCATAGTCTTTTTATTATAGCAGTATACACAGCATGGTGGCATTTTTAACACCTTATAAACTTATTCTTTGACAATAACAGAGTTTATCAAAGAGATTTTTAAACATTGCAATATTTTTTAGCTAATAAGAAACTGGATGGGCAAGTGAAAGACATCGAGATACAAGAGCAAGGACAATGATCTGAGATCATGAGATATGAATTCCAGATATAAGATTGCTTTACTATATATCTTGAAATTTTATCTAAAAAACAAGAGTTGGTCATAATGTCCCTATATTCCTTAAAGCCATAAATTTAACGATCCTTTTCTCCAGAGGTCAAAAATGTAATCAAATAATCAAAATGAGTCCTGTATGTATTCTTGATGTTTAAGGAGAAGTGGAAAAATAAATATGCCAGGATGAATAAACAGTTTGCTCTACGGATCTAGGTAGATAATTCAGTTGAGCAAATGCTTATTTACAACCTCCTATGTGATCAAATTCATGATATTGGGCTAAGCTGCTATTCCAGTATCTTGGGAAAATTCATGGTTGTACCACAGACCATGTGGATAATTTTAAATAAAAGGTACTTTTTTTTTTTTTTTTGCTGATTTTATGTCTGAATGATAATGAAAACAATATCAGCCTCTAGTTGCTCCATAGGAATAGTGAGAACATTAAAAAAATGATATTGGAAATAAAATTTTAAAGGCATATTGAAGCAATTTGAAATATGCTATGGAAAAGTAAACAAAGAATTAAAATTGTATTGCTCTGTATAAAATTTTAAAATTCTGATTGTTATTTTCCCTAACATTTTTGAAAAAAAAATCATAATATTTGAATTTAAAAAGTAAATCCAAATCCAAGTTCTTCACTTACCAGCTGTATGATATTTGACAACTTATTTAATTTTTCTGAACATCATTATCTATGTCTGCAATAAGAGCTAAAAGTATTTTCACTACATGAGTGAACATATAAAATATGTGTATAAATTTAGTAAATAGCTGGTAAAATCTTCATCTCCTTTTTCTTTGACTTAAAAATTATATAGAGGTGATGAAGGACTTTTTAATCTGTCTCATGCTGAAAGCAGTATAGCGCAGAAAGTCCCATACTTATTATAGTTTGAGACTTCCAGAGGAAGCTCACAGTCACTCTTTGTCACTTGTTTTGGTTTACTAAACGACATAAGTAAGCACTTATTTTTTTATGTCTAGAATATACTGAACCTATATAAGTAGAACTTATTTTTCTGTGTTGTCCTCAGCCTGTCAGATACCACTTTATAATGACTAGTGTTTATTCACCTAAAGATACATCACTGATACACATACAGGCATATCTTGGAGATCCTGTGGGTTTGGTTCTAAACCACTGCAATAAAGCAAATATTGCCATAAAGCAAGCTACACATTTTTTTCTGTTTCCCAGTGCATATAAAAGTTATATTTATAATATGCTCTAGTCTATTAAGCATTATGTCAAAAAACAGTGTATATACCTTAACTAAAAATACTTTATTGCTAAAAAATGCTAACCATTATCTGAGCCTTCAGTGAGTTGTAATCTTTTGCTGGTAGAGGGTCTTACCCACAATTCATAGAACATGTAGTATCTGAAAAGCATAATAAAGCACAGCACAACAAAGCAAGGTGTTCCTGTAATCTTTTTAGTCACTTCTTGAGGTGATAAAAAGAAGCAGTAATGAGATAATCCAAACATCAATTATATTTGATTTTGTTTTCCATTAGTTTTTGCTTTTCTTCAGTCTTACGTTTTTAATTATGTTTTGCTCAGGCTAATATTTAAATTAAGTTGATTCCCTGAGCATAATTATCAAGGGTAGAGGAAAACAGCTTAGAAGACTGATGGGCGATTGAAAAATATCTGTATTTTTCACTATTAATGAAATTTGAAAAAAATATAATTATATGTAATCCACATATATGTAGTAAATAAAAGATGTCTTCTACCAAAATACCAGTAAAATATACATTTCATCTCTTAATTACCACCCAGAACTCAGAACTAATCCCATGTGATGCTGTAATCACTCGAATATAATAAAAATCCTAACTCCTGGAAAAAACTCAGTTATTCGTACTGATGGAAAGCGTATTAGCACAGATATATATGTTTTTCTGTTGTGGCTGTTTCATGCTGAACAACCAATCATGAGAATCAAGCTTTCAATTCACAAGATGTTGGGGCTGTTTCAGGAAAAATATTTTGGTAGGGGACGAGAAAAAACTTAAGTTCTGAGATGTGATAGAAAAAAATAGAAGAGTAAATGGTTTAAATATTTAAATGATTTTCTGCATAAAAATTTTGGTTTGAAAAATTGGCAATGTGTTAAGAGGGCAGTAACTAAGGTTGACATTGCTGTCTATTACCATTTTTTTTTTCTAATCAGTTTATGATCTGGCAAATAAGAGCAACGTGGTATATCAAAGTAAGCTAAACACACTGTTCATTCCAGGATTCTGAGAGTCATATCATGCTTAGCTGAAATTCCTCTGCCCAGAGTACAAAATAATTGTGCAGCTATTCTGTCAGTTTTCATTGTTTCTCACTGAATTATTGTGACTTTGTTTCAATGTCCTTGAATCCTTTGGATTCTTTCTCTTACCTTAATTATTCTCAAATGCATTACAATAAATAATCACATACAGCTAGAAGCAGCAAACTAAGAAGTGATCTCACAATGCAAATTTAAAGTTGATAGCACAGACATGAAGGTACTTTGGTCTTTGAAAAGAGAGGCTTCAGCTCTTGTCCTTTGTCTAAAGGTAGAGTTGGATTTTTGTCCATATCTTGGCCGATTGCACTGGCTGCCATCACTAATAGCAGGCAAGGGCTAGTTGGGATTTAACAATCAGTGAATTTTAAAAATTCAAGTGAGCAAGAATATATATTATTGATGTAAACTGGTATATAACATAATGTTAATTTCAGGTGTACATTATGTTTTGATATTTGTATGTACTACAAAGTGATCACCACCATAAAGCTGGTTACCATTCAGCAACATAAAATTGACTACCTTCACCCATTTTGCCCAACTCTCAACCCCTAACCCCTCTGGTAACCACCAATATATTCTCTGTAACTATGAGTTTGTTTTTGTTTTGTTTTATTTGTTCATTTGTTTGTTTTTTAGATGCCATATATAAGTGAAATCATAAGGTTTGTCTTTCCCCATCTGACTTATTTTACTTAGCATAATACCCTCAAGTTCCATCAATGTTGTTACGAATAAAAGATTTCTTTCTTTTTTATGGATGAGTAGTATTCCGTGGTGTGTGTGTGTGTGTGTGTGCGCGTGCGTGCGTGCGTGTGTGTGTGTGTGTGTGTTGTATCGTATCTTATTTATCCATTCATCCATTGATGAATATTTAAGTTATTTCCAAATCTTGGCTATTGTCAATAATGCTGCAGTAAACACAGGGGTGCATATTTCTTTTCTAACTTGTGTTTTTGTTTTCTTTAGAAAAATACCCAGAAGTGGAAGAGCTGAATCATTTGGCAGTTCTATGCAAAAATATAATTTTATTTTTCCATAAAGTGGACTTAACCTAGTTTTCAACATTCTGCCCAATAGCATTTGGTCTATTCATTTACAAGTAAATTCATCCCAAATCAGCAGGACTCACTAATTTCTGTCCCAGATCATAGTGTACCAAGATATTGATTCCTTCACACACTGAGGCCTCTAGAAAATGTCCGAGTTCTGGAGTTCTGGAGTTACCTGTTTCACTTGTTTCACTTCTGGGTGGTAACTAGATTTTACACTTATGTGTAAAACAATGGGTAATGTAAACTTACCATTTACATTGATAAACTGTCCAAGTATTGTCACTTTCCACCTGTGTTTGATATAATAATATTTTAGAAAGTTCTGGAGTAAGGATTTTGTGTTGTTATTGGACGATTTAATGTTAAGTTTCACACAACAAAAGGTCAAGATAAAGTTTGTGCAAGCTTTGAAACGTCTTAGCAACTCACATGTTGAAATCAGTTACATTTGTGTTTCGCTAATCTCTTCGTAGTCACTTGGTTTAAAGAATAAAATTGATCCAAAACCTCATCATTTTATGTTGCTGCAGCTAGCTTTATGAATCTTGGACAAAGTAAATCTATTCTAACATTCAATTTCCCCATAATTCTGGAGGCTGGAAGTCCAAGATCAAGGTTTCAGGAGAACTGGTTTCTGGTGAGACCTCTCTCCTTGGCTTGCAGACAATGCCTTCTCATCATGTCCTTACAAGGCCTTTTCTCTGGAGAAAATCAAATGTTCATGTACATATGGGTCTATTTCTGGCTTCTTTATTTTGCATCTCTCCCCTATATTTCTACCTTACATCAGTATCACACTATCTTGATTACTGTTGCTTTATAATAAAGTTTAAAATCAGATAATGCCAGTCTTCCAACTTTATTCTTGTTTTGACCATTCTAATTCCTTTGCCTTATCAAATAAATTTTAGAGTTAGAAGGTCAAGTTCTCTAAAAAAAAGATAATGCCTGTTAAGATTTTGATAGACACTGCATTAAATTTTTAGATGAATTTAGGGAGAATGGACATTTTAACAACATCCTATTTGCTAAACTATGAACATGGTATATTTTGGGAATCATTTTCTTTCCTTTAATTTTCCTCACCAACATTTTGATATTTCTAATGTACATTTCTTAGATACTTAACTATAAATTCATCGCATTTTTTAATGCCGATAATATAAATGGCATAATTTATATATCAATACCCATTTATTATTGATATAGAGAAATATAATTGAGCTTTATATATTTATCATGTATACTGAGATCTTGCTAATTTCACTTTTTTAAGACTTATCAATGATTTTATAGTTTTCTTGGTAACTTCTACACATACAATCATGTTCTTTATACATAAAGAAAAGCTTACTATTTATTTTCCTAATGTGTATAACAATTATTTAATTTTCTGGCATTGTTCACTGACAAAGACCTCCAGTACAATGTTGCATAAAATGATGAGATTAGTCGACTTTGCTTAGAGCCTCATTTTAGCGATCTTTCTACATTGAATATAAGATTAGCTGTAATTTTTTCATAGAAGCCATTTATTAGGTAGCAAAAATTTCATTTATTTCTGGTTTTCAAAAATTTTTATCATTGAAGGGTCCAATTTTCATCAAAAGTGAGATTTTCTTGCATAAGCTAAATTCTTATGTAGTTTTCGATCTTTAATTCTAATAATATTGCAAATTTCAATGATTGATATATGAATATAAAGCCAATATTTTTTTCTGGGATAAACTCTAGTTGGTCATTATGTATTATCATTTCTTACATTGTTCAATTTGATTTGATAATAAATTTTAAGGATTATTCCATTTAAGGGTAGAGATATTAGTTTATAGATTTTTTCCTAGGATTGATATATAAGTTTTAAGGATCAAGGTGACATGAAGATGTTGGTAATATTACTTTAATATTGTTTTAATGTCTGTAAGATTTGTAGTAATGCTTTCAGTCATATACACATTTATTATTGCTATGTCTTCCTGATGAATTAACATGTAATACTATGAAATTATCCTACTTATCGCTGATAATACTTTTTACCTTGAAATCTTTTTTATCTAAAATTAATATAGCTACTCAAGTTTCTTATATTTACTGTTTACATCGTATATCATTTTATAATTTCTAATTTAATTTTTTGTCAGCAGAAAATATGTTCTCGAATATTTTGAAATATTTGATTTATTGAGAATTTGACCAAGTGTATGGACTGTTGTAATTGATGTCCAGGTATGCTTGAAAATTAAATGCACTTTTCAGAGTTTGGATATATTTCATAAAATTCACTAGTTAACTAACGGTATTCAAATACTCTATGTCCACTGATTTATTTGTTTTATACACATATAAACTAAGAGCATTTGTTTTTAAAACATTACCTGGTTTTGAATCCACTGTTTTCCATTCTTTTTACATAACATTCGAATGGACCTTAAATGTAAAATTGTCTCTGCTGATGGAGGGTAGACATTTCTTAAAGGAAGTATTGGGGGTTGGGGGCAAAGACTGAGGAACTTGACAAAGGTAACATGGCAATTTCTTTTCTTCTTAGACTTTACTTATGTTCTCAGATTTACTTCATCTATAATTTAAAAACAGTGTAAACTCCCAAGCAGGCTAGTGCTGAGGATCTGGAGAAGATTGATTAGTTGGAGAGAGACAGCAAAGGGACAGTTATTTATCTCAGACATCTTAGGGAGGAATTGATAATGACGAGGGTGAGTTAGCACAAAGTCCAATGTGGATTGCTAGTCTGAATCACAATCACTACCTCTAATGGCTTCTCCACAAAAAAATGGTCCTATCTAGTACCAGAATAACTAAAAGCAAGAAAGACAATGAAGCTGAATTCCTATATTGTAGCAAAAGCAATTTTTTACAATAAATAAGAGATCCTTCCATACTTAAATTAGTCCTGTGATAAGTTGTTCCTTTAATCAGAATAAATATATCAACTGTGTATTACCAAAATATTATAGAAAAAGAATTCGAAATTCAGGAAGGTTAAATCCATTAACGTCTATAGTTATTAAACAGTAGTACTGAATTTTGAATCTTGTCAGACTCCACATTTTACCTTTCTTGTACTATACTGCACTACATGCAAAAGAAGAGTCTCTTACACAGAGATCCAAAATGAATTCTACTTTCCAATCATCTTTAACTGTAGAATTAGATGGTATTTTGTATCTGTGAAATATTAAAATTATTTCAACAATTATATTGAAAAAATATAATAACAAGATAGACAGATTCTCAATAATGACCAGTTCTGCCTCCAAGCAAACAGCACCATTGTCTCTTTGTTCCTCCTTTTTGAGGGAACATGGTTTAATTGTGCATATAACCACCGAATTAGATCAGAAAAATTAAGATAGCAAGCAGTGTTTGAATTTCTGGTATCTTTTCCAAATAAATGAGCTGTTGAAATGTCTCAAAAAAAAAAACCAAAAAAAACAAAAAAAAACGATACTTTATTGATGTATGATTGCCATGAAATCATACATCTATCTTTTGGTTTTAACAAGTGACTATCTCTTCATGTTAGTACATATAGAAAAGAGCTGTTAATATAGCCATAAGCCCAACAGAAGATGGAAGGAA
>NW_006439568.1:14107109-14115227 GCF_000325575.1 Pteropus alecto | reverse complement strand
ATAAAAGGTTCAGGAAAGCAAAGTATTCCTTTTTATACCTAGACTCTTCCTGTGTCCCTTTTTAGCTCAATTTCTAGAAGTGCTGTCTATAAGTCACCATGTCTATGTCTTTATCCTCCATTTGTTTTCTAACTTACTCCAGTATCGTCCCTACTCATCACACCAATAAACTTGATCTATGACACTTGTAGCTCGCATGTGTCCAAATCTAATGGGACAGTTTCTGGCCCTGCTGCATTCTCTTACTTAACAGCATTTAACACAGCTGAGTTCATCCTCCTTCTAGAAATAGCCCTTGTTTTGGCTTCCTTGTCCTCAAAATTTCCCCTCTTTTCAGTGGTCACTCCCTTTTCTGCCTTTTTGCAAAATTTGTGTGTATGTGTGTGTGTTTGCTACTGGACTAGTAATAACTGAAATGTCCCAAGGTCTCTAGGGGCATATTTACAAATGGTGTTCATCTTCAGGCCAGATCTCTCTTCTGTGCTCCAAATTCATATAAATGTCATCTCTTCAGAAAGATTTTTACTTACGACCAATCTGAATATCTTCCTCAGTCTTTCTACTCTATCATTCAATATTTTATTTCATTGTTTTCAATATCATTTAACATAATATAAAGATGACCTTTTTGTTTGTTTGTTTCTTGTAATTTCTGTCTCTCCTTCTTGACATCCCACTATCATTCCCCCACTGAAATGCTACAGCTTTGTCTATCTTCTTCGCAACTGAACCCTTAGGGGTAGTACAATATAAAGAACCTAATGGATATTTAACAACTGAATATACAAGTCTGGTTGAATTAATATATACATTTATTTGTTAGTTAAGAAAATATTTAATATCTGTGAAGAAAAGCAATTACAGATTGAGACTGAGTCCTTTATCTACCATGTTCTAATTTTCCAGAATTGACAGCTTTCTAATTAATACAGTAGTATATTCATCATATCATAGCTCTTAGTATAAAAAAAATTATTTCCAGTTTCTGGACTATATCTCTTACTGTGAATTTTGTTGACTATTCTCAGTAAAAATAAAGAAGTGTTTGCCATAATTAACATAAAAGGAATTTAGATTTGGAATCAGATACACTTAGATTTATTTTCTGCTTAATGAGTAGATTTAGAAATCTTTAACTTTATAAAGTTAACTTAAACTCTCATCATTGATTCTTTTCATTTGTAATGCATAAGCACATGTAATTATCATATACAAGTGCTATAATTAAAATATGCATATGATTCTATAGGAACCCTGTAGTGAGTGAACCACTCTAGCCTGATGGAATAAAGTAGGCTTCATAGAATAGGTTATTTTTGAGCAGGCTTTTAAAGTTTGAGTGTAAATTCAGAAGGAATTTAAAAGAATTAAGAATGCAGGAAAATGACATAACGTATCCTAACATAAAGTGCCTAAAAACTTGAAGCGTTGTTCCCGGAACAGCGGATTTTCCTCTACAGCTAGAACACAGATCTTATACAGTAAGAGATTGGAGTAACATAATTTGTTATTCCAAGATTTTAGATTTATTAGTGAATAAATAAAGGAAAACAATATTAAACACCTGTCATCATCTCTCAGTCACCATCATTTTCTCTTAGTTGGTTGCAAGATCACTTATTCAGATTGAAGGACACTGAATGATAGAAATAACTTAAATCACTGGATATTTAAACAATTACAATAGTCAATTAGTACAATATGGACATTAATTAGTTGAAACTCACTACCATATTCATTAATCTTGTTGCTCCTATTACCACAGGCATAAGTGCTGATGTTCCATAACTTGAATAATTTATTTGCTTAAGATCTAAATTGATGACTGTGACTAGTTTCCATTCATCAATTCCCATTTTCATTATGTTTGAATTTCAGATAAATTTGATTCAAGATCAGTAGCCTATGGCAATTTCATGAGACGAAGGAAGATGAAAACAGAAAGATGAAAAATTGAACTGACAATGCTGTGTGGAAAGTTTGTGATGTACAGTCACTAGACCCTCTGTTGAATTTCATATAGCTCACAGAAGAGGTGTACAACAGAAGATAAGCAACATTGATTCAGTGTTGATTATTTAACTTGCACTTTATAATGTAAAAGCCTATATTAAGTGACTTCATTTCAGAATAATTTTAGTATATGTAAAACAATTTTTTATTAAAGATGACATTCAATACAAATGTACGACATTCCTAAACCATTAGGTCATAATGAAAAGTTACATCCGGAAAGGACAATTATTAGAATTCATAAAATGTCAGTACCAAGAAAACATAAATTTAGTTAGGAAAGTTGTTTTGTTCGTTTGCGCGCGCTCGCGCATGTGTGTGTGTGTGTGTGTGTGTGTGTGTGTGTGTCACCATTTAAAGAAGTTTTAAAGATAAATATATACACAAGTAAATGTAATCTAATAATTTATTTGCCTACTCTAACCAATAATTAAGGAGTGCTTAGGGCATGAGATATATTTGAGACTTAGAGTCAGTGGTGAACAAAACTGACACTGCCCTTGCTTCATTGAACTTACTATCCCATAAGAGTTATAGAAAATAAAACTGTCAATTATGGCCAAGTGGGATAAGTAGAGAGGATTTTATGGGGTGCTAGAAGAGCAGGGCTGGGTCAACTACCCATGACTCCAGTGGTAGGAGGAGGGTAAAGGGCATTCCCTAATCAAAACGATTTCTAAATTGAGACTTGAATAGGAGTAAATATCAACCAGACAAAGTAGGAGGATCAAGTGTTTCAGGCAAAGAGAAGAAATTGCAGGGCCAAAAGCCAGGGTAAAAGAAAGTTTGGCCTAGTGGGAAAAAATTGAGCCATAACTTTCTCTCTAAAGGGTAGAAGGAGACAATAAGGCAATAAAAGGCTGGAGAAAAAAATTGAACCAAATTATGAGGACATTATAAGCTACATTTAACATTCTTTAACTAGAGATCATATCCACTGAAGTGTAGAAAGCTGAGACAGGAATATTTTATTATTTGCCTGCAGTTTATAAAAGTAATAGAAGGTAGTCTACTCTGATGGCAAGGAAATTTTAAAAATGATGAAAATTGGAAAGATAATAGTTATCTAACTTTGAGAAGAGGAAGAAAGGTGTAGAAAACTGAATAAATTAGAATTAGACAAGATACGCATTAGAATAGACAAGATATGGCGATATAGTAGACATATATAGGGTTAAGAGTCTATAAGGCAGGGGATGGGAAGAATGTATCTATTCTTAACTAAGTTTCCTAGTTAAGACAACTATAGAGATTGTTCTACTAATAATGAACTCTGGAGAACAAATGAATTTGGGCAGGCAAGATTCATTAATTGATTTTTATTTATATTTTAAGAGGGTCTGTTGTGTAGATGTTCTTTCTGGGGCCTAATTTCTGGTTTATTATCCAGGATTGTCATTTATTAGCTGTGGATTTTGGGTGTTCTACTTAACCTGTCTGTGCCTTGTTGTAAAGTAGGGATATTGATAGTTATAAATCACAAGGTACTGTGATTGTTAAAGGAGCTAAAAAAGCATTTAGATTAGTGTCAGTACATAGTAAGCACTCGATGAATTTAAAATATTGTAACATTTTAAGTTTCTACAAAATATGCAAGAGGACATTATCAGAAGGAGAATGAACACATTTTAAGTAGACAGCGTTTAGCTTGGAAATATAGAATCAGGGATTGTCAGAACATAGTTATTATTTGATATCATCGAAGAGCAAAAGAATACATAAAGTAATAAAAAAAAGTGTGTAGAATAGCACTTTGAGAAGCACTAAATATGAAAAGGCAGAAGAGAAATAAATATCTGCCAGAATATTGAAAATGAACAATTAGAGATTTCAGAGAAAAAAGTATGGGATAATCAAATAAAATGACTGAATATGTCAAGAAAGATATATTTTAAAGGTAAAATCCTTGATTTGCTGAATGAGGATAGATTAGAAATAAAAGGATTCAAGGTAGACTTCAAGACATTACACAACCTAGTAAATGGTTGTGTTAATTTTTAAGGTTTGATAAGAGATGAGGCTTGAAGGAAGCAAAAGTAGGCCTCAAAGAAAACTCCTCAAAGTAAATGGTTGTGTTAATTTTTAAGGTTTGATAAGAGATGAGGCTTGAAGGAAGCAAAAGTAGGCCTCAACGAAAACTCCTAGGAGTGAGTGTAGATACAGGAGAGAAGAGTTCCATGAAGGAAGCAAAAGTAGGCCTCAAAGAAAACTCCTGAGTGTAGATACAGGAGAGAAGAGTTCCGAGGGCTGGACCACTTCAATATTTAAACATAGAGAAAAGGAGTGCCAATATTTTTTATGTTGATTTTATATCCTGTAACTTTACCGAATTTGTTTATTAGTTCTAGCAGGTCTGTCTTTGTTGTTGAATCTTTTGGTTTTCTACATATATACTCATGTCATTTGCAAACAGATAATTTTACTTCATTCTTAAACATACGTAATTTTGTCAATTATAACTCAATAAAGATGCTTTAAAAATAGAGAAAAGAAGTAGGATACAAGCAAGGCAAATGCAAATTAGAATGAGGAAGTCGGAAAATTCAGAGAACGTGGTATCACAGAAGCTAAATGAAATATGAGGAAGAGCTAAATAGTGTAAAATGATGATGAAGACAAAGACTCTGGCAGAGACCACTAGGGTCAGACGGAACCAGTCAGGACCAGAGCGAAGCTAAGGTGGATCCACTCCATGTTCACAGTTCTCAAAGAGAGCCTTCTGCCTTCTTTGCGCTCTTTTCTGCTTCCGACCCAGGATAACATAGTTTGGAGAAGAGCAATGTAGAAGATGGACTGAAAACAAGCCAGGTCTCATTTCCCAAGCCCCTACTCCACCATACCCATATACACCCTTCCTCTTCACATGTGCCCTCCTTTAAGCAGCTTAAGCCTTCACTTAAGGGAGGGAAAAGATCTAGCTCTAAAACAAGTTGAAAACTCAAATTTGAAAATAAACCAGAATATGTCTTTATACAAGATTGTTCTAACAGCCAAAAGTTATAAGAAATGAATAGAGCTGTACCAAAATATGATTTAAAAACTTGCTATATGTTTCAATAGTGAATAGATGACAGCAGTGTTTGGGAATTAAATAAAACCAGTTTTCTTGACTTCATGGAGCTTATCGTTTACCCTTTAAAATATATTTTAATTTTTATTTTCCTCTTTGTAATAAAAATATATTGCTACCTCATTTAATTTAAGATCTTTCATCTTTAGGGATAACATTTTTAGATTTGGTAGATTAATTCAATGAAAATGAGAGAAAGAAATAAATAGAAATACAATTATAATCTATATTATCGTATTTGTTTAATTAGAGGATATGCTAATATCTGAAACTTAAAGCAGATTTTTTTTATGCTATTTTCACTAAAGTAAAAACATTTAGTAATTTAGCTTATACATTCTAATAAATATGAACTACATGGGTAAGACTAGCTATAAACTACTATGTGTATGGATACATGGGTATATATATAAATGAGTTACCCAAAATGATAAAATCCTATTGGTTAAAACTAAAAACCAAACAAAAACTAAAATACAAGAGGTCATGAATCCTAACATAACGTTTTCTGACACAAAAATGTTAGTTCTTGATCAGAAAACATCATAATGTGAATATGATTGGTGGCAAACTATCCAGGCCATATATACTTGTTGTTATATGTAGTTTAATCACTTCAAATCACACCTTCTTTGTTTATAAAATAAGATGATGCTAGATTATGTCATAATTTGGGCATTATATATATCAAAAGAAAGCCAATTTAAGCCATAAAATACATCAAGTGTCTTGACTATAAGTGAGTAATGAGCATGGCACAGCATGTGTACTGATTTATCTACTGATCATCATTTCAAATATATCTGTTTAAATATACCTAGAAACTAAACAATGACAACTATGAAATAGATTTTCATTTAGATTGTTAAAGGTTCAAGTACTTTCATTTTTCTCTATACTCAACACTCAGATTCTTCTACAGCACTCAAAATTTAAATTCTTCACTATTCTCCAAACAAAGTAAGCTAAGGATCATGATCGACTTAGTCTCATCAAAAGTTTTGAAATATATTTCCTACCTAAGGTCAATATATTTTTCAAATAAATTTTCTCATTTGATAAGAAAATTGATACCATTCCCATGCTTTATTTTACAACTTATCATCTACTTTTATTTTCAACATTTTTTTGAAGTTTTCAGAAATAAAACGATAAAAGTTTTGTGTTACTACTCTTCTGAAAAACTTTGTTGACTAAGATGTTAATCTCATGCAGGGTTCTTTTTGAGTGGTCAGATGTAGGCCTATTTTCTGTGAATTGAATTTAGTTTGTCAACACAATATTGTTGATCATGCAGTTTCCTCAATCAGACATGCTGTGTCTCTCTGTCCCACTGTTTTTCACTCACTTGTTGTACATACTTAAGTAATTATTAATCAAAACACAGCTCTTTCTTTTCATAACAAATAAGAAATGAGTCTAGGTGGCTGTGATTTCTCTCCAATTAGGATGGGAGAAAATGAGTATGTACCACAACTGTAATATAATGTATACTTTGTTACCACAGCAGTTTCCCTTATAAAATAAAATATATTACTGATTTAGGTACCATAAATTTGTTCAAGCATTCTATTTCTGTATGTTTATGATAAAAGGCACTTACGGTATATGAGAATAAACCCATGGAAATACATTATTAAACACATTTTATTCTATATACCTTTATTAATTTAGTATATTTCTATTCTATAGCTATTACATTAGATGATATTAATATAAAGATGATTATATATGTAAGTTATTTAACTTTTCTTTTTACCAATAACTAAATTTATCTTTTAAAATATTGTATAAAAATTTATGGTAGTATATTTACTTATCATCTTTAATCCACTGTTATTAATCCACTTATTATACTAAAAAAAGTTTAGTTTGATTCAAAATCTCAGAAATCTCAATCGTTCCCCCTCCAACCTATCAATTCCAAATTAATTTGCACCAAGTAGGAGCAATATCTACCCTGTTACACAAGCCAGAGTCTCTTTTCTTCCCAGCTTTCAAAACAAATCTATATTTAAATTTATTTGATTTTACCTCATGAATATTCTTTGAACATATTCATTCTTCTCCAGCTCTACAATCAAGTTCAAGTTTCTGTCTGTTGACTAAAACATACATCCTCTCAGTTGATCTGTATCTGTTCTTACCCCTTCCCAAACTGGTTCTTCCACTGCAGCTAAAGTTATCTCTTTGAAATGCAGATGTAATCATGCTAGTCTCAATACTTTTAGCCTATAAAGATCTTTATCTCTACTGGCTTCCATGACTCTGCAAGGCTGGGTCCCTTACTCTCTGGGATCTAGCAGCACTATCTCTCAGTTTCTTAAATCTACCAAGCTCCTCCCTATCAAACACCTTTGCCCTCTGCCTAGTGTGCTCTTCACACTACTCATGTTTCTTCTCCCTTCCCAAACACACTACAAAATAATATTCTCCATCCATCTCACTATTTTTTTGCTTTCTCTCCCTTTGTTATTTCACCAGAAAGTGTAATGTAATTGTCCTTACTTAATAACCATTTATAACAAATGGTAAATATACATGAAATCTCTGATTAATGTCTTCTGTCATCATCCCTATTGAACTTTAAGCTTCAGTGGGACATGAAGATGTCTATATCGCAATCAATGGGAAGTTTTGTGACATATTAAACATTGCTGGAAACCCTGGTCATGTGGAAATGGAATCAAAACAGCAATGGAAAAGGAATTTATTTTTGTTCACTTTGTAATCATTAGATTATTTTATGATTTTAAATGCATCTAAATTATACTATTTCAAACACTACTTCCTTGAAGTAAAAATTTCCCCTGAGTTTCTTGCAAATAATCACTATAAATTCCAAAAGAAAATGTTTATTCACTTGGGAGTGTGCAACATTTATAAATCAACCACTTAAAGTCACTTATATGTGGCTATTCAGCTACATTTCTAATAACAGTGACATTATTTTCATTTTAGAATGAATATGCTGTTTATTATTACTTCCATAAAATTGTAATAGAAATGATAATATTAGATGTATTGAAGTTTCA
>NW_006439568.1:14096551-14107053 GCF_000325575.1 Pteropus alecto | reverse complement strand
AGAGAAAACATTCAAGCAAACTGCTTATAGCCATTGGATTTGCATGTAGATTTCTTTCTCTCAATATTAGTGTAAAAATTAATTTTGAAATTTTAACTTGATTTTTCTTTATAAATGGACTAATAGGGTATATGATAAAAACAATCATTTTAATATTAATAATTATTGTCATCAGTGTAAACAGTTGGAAAACACACAGGTCAAAAGAAGATAAAAATACAGATCACCCATGAGTCCATAATTCAGAAATACTTACTCCCCAAATTTGGGTTAATTTCTTTCAAGATTTTAAGAAAACTTTCCCCATACTTTTATTATTTTGTAGTATAGCGACAATAAGGTACATGTAAAGCTACTTTTAACATTTAAAATTAAAGTGAATTATAAAGTATTATTTTATCATGTCACATTATAGATTCAAATTCTGTGTGCTATAATATTGCACAGCCTTAATATGTTATTTAGAAACACATTATGAATATGCTGCACTTGTTATAGATTTTATCCACAAATAAATATTTAGGAATTTCTAAAGTTTTACTCTTTTATATATTGATATGATGACTATATCTGTATGCATATTTTGACCAAATAATTGATTATTTTTTAGATATTTCAAAACTTAAGCATCCATATTAGTTATAAGTTAATAAATATGTTGGTTCTCAAGGAAAATAATGTGATTTTATTATAATCATAACTTGATTATAGTATTATCAAGGTAAGCTTTTAAGGTGGAGATAACTGGTTGAATAAAAGTTATATTTAAATATCATCTATCATTTTATTATTTATTATTATTATTTATGCCTATAGCACCTGGTCTTCCTAAGTGGTCTCCCATCCAAGTACTAACCAGGCCCCACCCTGCTTAGCTTCCAAGGTCAGACATTGGGCTTGTTCAGGGTGGCATGGCCACAGATCATGGACCATGGCTCCACTGCAGTGTGAACCCAGGACCTCCTGCGTGTAAAGCACGCATGCTAACCGCTACACTATGGAACCATGTCCTCATCCATCATTTTAAAAACTTAATATTCTTTCTTTCTTATGACTTATTCATGAACTTTTTTCCCTTATGACATTTTGTTTAAGGTCAATTGATTTTAACAGATACAAAAAATGTTCTCGAAGATAAATTAAGCATCTGTAACATAAAAAATAAATAATTATATCACTTTTTATAATACATGATTTGGTAAAAATGAATCATTGACCATAAAGTAAAAACTAACTCAAGCAAAATTTAGAATACTTGTGCTTGACTGTATAAACCTGTTCAAAAGCTGATCAATAGACAAACCTCATACACATTAAAATTATTTTACAAAAATGTGTATGAATTGAGCTCTCCTGACATCCAGACTTCTGTGTCAGTATCATTGTTTAAATGTCTACTAGTGATATCATTTTAGTACAAAGCATCATTATCTGTTTCTTGCATTATTTCAGTAACCTCCTAAGTGGTCTCCCTACATTTCCTTCATGCTCCCTAGATGTTTCTCTACCTTGCTACTGGTAAATTAAAACCACAATGAGATACCTCTATTCTGTGATTAGAATGTTCCTCTAAAAGTGATTAAGTGCAGAGACAGACTAATCAAGAGAACAAAGTAGTAGCCAAGATAAGAAGTGATGATGACTTTAATAAAATTTTATTATTTGAGAAGGAGAGAAGTGGACAGAGGACATGTTAGAAGAAGAAAGAAATAGGATTTTTTAATGTACTGAATTTAGACGTATGTGAGAGGAAAACAAATCAAGAACCTCTTCTTGGTTCTGATCATGCACAGCTATGTGAAATGTTTTGCCAAATCCTGATATGAGAAGATTGGGTTAGGAGTAGTTTTGATAAAGAGTTACAGGGGTGGAAATCATGAGTTATGTTTTCAAATTGTTAAATAAGAGATTTCTATATAATATCCAAATAAAGATACTGATTAATTTAGACTTTATGAAATTGTATCTTTTTTTTTGGTAAGCTAAAAGCAATTAAATGACATCAATTTCACCTAGTAGTATGTAATTATATATATGAGTCTGTAGATCAAGAAAAATTCAAATTTAGAGAGAAATTTTGAAAGCATTGGAATATTATTGTTATTAAAAGCCATGAAGCTAGATGAGAACATATAAAAACAAAGTATAAATAAAAAATGATCCTATAGATGAGATGGGAGTCTAATAATATTTATAGATTAAGAATAGGTGGGAAGTACAACAAGAAATCTCAGAAAAAAAGGCTGAAATGAGTCAAATTTTTGTATTTCCTTGAATAAAATAGCAAAACATTGTTTTGGTGTCTGATCTTTTGGCATTGCTGTTTTCTACTTCTTGTCATATTAGTAAGACAAATACAATTTCCTGAGCCACTGCGAGTCTGAAAAGTTGGCTCTTGATATAACAATCTTAGTAAGTATTTTCAAATATTCACAACCCTAAGATTTATCTACATGCAATACTCAATGTTTTATACACTGCTCCAACTCCTACCAACTATTCCATAAAGTATTGACAGTTGAGGGTAGACTCAAAAAGAAATACACAATCATAATATCTTCCTATATCATACAATGAATTTGGCAATGAGTTTCAAAACTCATATTTCCTTGATAAATGGAGCAATAAAAACTGAGCATTTTGACTTTTTCTTTGCTTCAATCGACTGTTGACTTTTTCCTTTTTATAATCAGAAGTTCAGTCTAGTAGGGCAAATATATACTTGTTATCTATCTGGGGATTCCTTCTAAATTTAGGAGACATTCACTTGATGGATAATCAACAAGTGGCAAATATCTACTATAACCAGTCAATTCCCTCCTGTCCCTTCCGCAACCTCTACATATATTCTTCTTTTTATATTTTGGGGAAAAATTGATTTTACTTGACATAACTCAAATATGTCTTATACCACTGAAACAAATTCCATTTGCAAAGGAAGATGACCTAAAATTTCATCAGTTTTCGCATCCATTTTGAAGTCCAGACTCTCTAGGAAATCTTAGTTCCTCTCTATGTAATAAAGTTTGTTTGTTACAAAATAGAAATAAATACAAAAAACTAACAAGAATTCGAAAATGGATAAAGGCTATTGTCGTGGTGTTTAAAAGTAATCATGAGGCCATAGCATATACTTTACAACTGACCTCCTCCACCACCCATTTTAAATTCTCTGGCTTTCAGACATAACCTAAATTTGTCAGGATTCTCTACCAAATGGTATGATCCAAACTTTTATTTATGAGAGATCTGTAATTTTGGTGGTCCTGCATGTATAGATTGCAATAATACTTAGTACTCCATATAATTGTACTATATGGTTGCATTGAGATCACCTGAGTTCCATCCATAGTCTTTCCTCCATTATGAAATACTTATTCCTCTGATTCCTCCCAGTCAATATAGATAATCCCCTTTGCCTTTTGATCTAATCGTATGAGAAGCTGCATTGGACAAGAGGCAATCTCAAGCTCTGAATCAATGTAACAACAATCAATCAATGTAATTCAATGACCATATTTGAAGCATTCCTTGAAACCCAAACTTCCAAATCAGCAGAGCCCAGAATCATAAGGGTAAGAATACATTTCCCCCACCAAGCGTATATTTAGATATATTCCACTTCTATCCTTTGTTTCCTACTGTGTTCTACTTACGGGAGGACATTTTCAAAATAGTGATTCCTAATTTAAAACACATTTTATAGCCTGCAGGATAGCATTATAACTCTGCAATGTCCTGTCGTGTGTGGCTCCATACTAAATCTTTAAAAATCCATATAAAGTCATTTACTTCTCTTTAATAGGGTATGAGATAACTGAATGTCATGGATATCAGTTGGTACTTTTGCTGTAATGATAATTATTTGCTCAGATACATATCTGAGATAACAGAAAAAGGCATAATGCATTCATATGTATACAGTTAGTAGTGCTAAACAAATGATGATGGGTAAAAAAAGCAAATATAGATTTCAATATTCAAAGACTGACATGGGGATATACCCTATTGGAAAGGTCTAAATTTGAGGTATGTGTCCTAGCTATAGTAGAATGATATATGGGAAATAAAATATGGGGAATTTTTCATTGTATTAGAATTTTTATCTTGAGTGGGAGAGAAAGAGATATTACATACCTAGAAATACTCAAATTGAGTAGTGTTATATAGTTTCCCTGGTTGCTTTCAACAACAGATGGAACAGAGGCTCTGAAAATAACAGAGAGGTGACCAAAAGGAGGGGTAATAGAATAACACATGCTATGCTTATTTGTAAAAAATGGTTTTAGACTGGTATTTTAGCTCATAGCTCAGGTGGGCTAATTGGAGGGCACATTCAGAAAACTTATTTTAGTTCTCAAATATCAAGTAATGTGTGTTTGTCCTGACTGTCCGTGTGGTTGCGTACCTTTGAGATGCCTTCCAGTAACCCCACCTCCTGGTATTCGTACCACTGGGTATTCTATTCCCAGCTTGTGCTCAAGTTGATCTCTGTAACCAAAAGAATATGACAGATTGACGGCCTGTTACTTCTGAGGTTAGTTTATGATTAGTTTATTTCATCTTGGTCTATCTCTCTCTTTTGCATCACTCCCTTGAGGAGAAGCCAGCTGTCAAGGAGCATAGCTCTATGGTAGAACCTATGTAATAAGAAACTGAGCTTTCTGCTGGTGACTGTATGATTGAACTATCATGGAAGTAGATCCTCCAGTCCCTGTCAGACTTACATATGACTGCAGTCCTGGCTGACAGCTTGACTAAAACCTCATTAGATGCCCAGAATCAGGATCAGCTATCTCACTACTGGATTCCTGATATCAAAAACTAAACGAGATAATAAATGTTTATTGTTTTAAACTGCTGAATTTTAGGTTGATTTTATACAGCAATAGAAAATTAAGTCTGTTTCATAGATTTCTTGAAAGCTTTGTAGAGCTATATTGATAGCTATTTGTAGTTACTGTCCTACTTATAATTTTTGATAACTGATATTAGGCTTAGTGAAGGTAATTAATTATTAGCAATAAACCAAAGAAATTGAGATATTCTGACAGAAGTTTTAATATGCCACAGCAAGAAAAAAATTAAAGCATAATTAATGTCTATTAGTTTAAACAGAGGATTTAGAAAACAGTGAAATCAATTATTTGATATAGAGACACCTGGTTAAAACTGAGCTCCTGGCCTTCACCATAATTGGCTTACTTCCCCTACCTAAGTACTGAATTATGTCTAAGATGTTAGATTAACTCATGGAATGTTTAATTTCAATTAAAAACTGGACTTAAAAATTCTTTATGAGTCAAATTTTCTTTCAAAGTGAACTTTAACATTTTTAGTCAACTGAACATTCAGAAATATGGTTTTCTATATTTATTTTTCCTTTTAGTAATGAGCACACAGATAACTACCCCTAATGTAGATGTATAAGCTTGTGGGTAAGGCAATATTTATTTGAGGTGTTTACCATCTCATGAAGTTTTGTGAATTACACCAATTTAGTTCAGTACATTACGCTAATTAGACCCACTGTAAATACTTTTTGAATGGAATTTAATTGTATTGCTAATGTCTGATTGACATAAGATTACTATTATTTTAACAGTTGCTATCAATTCTCTTAAATTCCATTGGGGAAATGTATTTCCCAAAGACTGTGAAAGAAAAATCACCTGAAAGGCATAATGACTTCTAAAATGCCAACTTCTACAGTTTCTATTTTAAGACATCTTAATAGTTACAAAGAACCACTTAGGAAAGACTTAAATACATCTCTTCCTCCAGGTCTACTAAGAAAATTATCTCTAAAAATACCTGAAGACCCCTCGTCGAATTATGAAAGTTGCTAAATCATTTACAGATATGTGGAGTGTGTCTGTGTGTATGTGTGTGAGTGTGAATGGTGTAAAAGTTGATACTGATTTTTTTCTTGCATGTTTTAGGTATGTGTTTTAAAAATTGCACAATAGATATGAGGATGTATTTGTAAGTAGCACAAAGCCTCAGAATGTTTGGCAAATTGAAAAATGCTTTAGTAATATCGGTATATTGTCATTGAGAGATCATATCATAAGTGACTCAGATACTTGGAAATAATGGAGAGCAAATAATGCCCTAGTTAATTTATGACAAACAATAGAAGAAATCATACCAGAATCCAAGTGTTTGCTCTTCCAACCTGCTCTTTGGCTAGAATGCCTGCCTGGAAATGAGGGCAATGACAGACAATAAAACATGTACTATTATATTGTCATGATTCCATTTTCTGTGAAGAATAATATAGGGAAAACTTTAGAGATAAAATGTTTTTTTATAACGATACATACACAGCAGTGAGTACCACCTGGTATTTTGAAGCAATGACTTCATGCACCTACCATTTAAAAAGCTATTTTGCATTCTCATTAATGAAAATATATAGCTTAAGAGAAAATGCTAGGTATTATAATTAGTATTCTCTTATACTCCAACAGCACAAGATCATTTCAGTTTCTATTTACTCATCTGTCAGTGTTTTACAGGTACACTTATTTTTTTTTTTTTAACATAACACCTGCATCTAGACTCTTCCAAAATGTTATGCTAAATGTACTTAAGCTTTTCAGGTTTCTGCACATATACTCAAGATATGTGTTCTACATTAAATAGCAGTAGGCACAGGTGTCCCAAATTAGTCTAAGTTTGTCTAGTTTAAAACAAAATACTACCATGTGTCTTTTGCATTTTAAAAACTTTACAAATATTATGCTTCAAGGTGATTAAATCTGGAAATCCATTACAAAGTATTCCACTTCCCTCCTCTGTATTTCATTCTGATGGTAATCCTCTCTGCTCCCATTTTCATCAGTATTGTCCCTTGCACGCCCATGAATGAGAATATTTTCTACCTAGAAGCACCTTTATTTACTAAAAAAAAAAATTTTAAGTAGTTTTAGTTTGAGTTTCCCACAACTCTCGTTTGAATGACTGATAGTGGTTAAAATGCTAGGGTTATGTTGAGAAATTTAATGTTGTATCAATTCACATTTACATTTCTTTTTGCGTTTCTTTTATATTTTATGTAAACAAATAAATGCTCCTTCAGCGAGGGAAGCTTTGCCAACAGCAACACAAGGAAAGCATTAGCATGGATATTTCTACTCACCTGGTTTCTGAGTTTTGTATGCCTGTCAGGCCTGAATTATGTGCCTTTGAGGCAAGTACCGAATCTAATTTTCTGTATTTCCCTATTGCAGCACCATGTTAATGTAGAGAGGATCTGTAGCAAATTTATAATATAAAATAAAAAAATTTTATCTTATCCCTTTTCTTTGTTTTTTTTCCTTTCTCCTTTTATTATTTTTAAGGCTTTCTCTCTATATATATATTTGTTTTCAGATATCATTTATATGTATATTTGATCTGAATATTTCTGAAACCAGTATTATATTATGGTTATATTTAAACTTCATATTTACTACAAGAACCAAAAAGTTGAACGAGATTTTTTAGTTCTCATAAATATTCAAAAATAACAATGACAACAAAATGTCTTAACTAAAATTTGGTTGTTTCTCCTCAGCTGGCCTTTTCTCCATTAAATGTTGTGAGATAAATCCTGACTATTAAAAGAGAGAGCAGAGAATTTGAAAGTGCAACATTCTGTGTTTGTTTCCTTTTAGTAGATATAACTCTATGCACTATATCTATTTCTAAATAAAATTTTTATTCAACTATTTCTAAAATTGGAAATGTTCATTCAATTAGGTGTGGTTAGAGCCAAAACAATTTAAAAAAAATATTAAACCCTTGTAGAACCGCAAACAGCACACACACAAAAGAAGCATATGCAGAGGTAAACAGAATAGTGAACAAATTTGAAAGTTGAAGAAAACAGGAAGGAAAATGACCTTTGAGGATCAGAATAGAAAGGAGCCTATATACTTTGTTTTTCAGGCTCTGGATATCTGAATAGATAAGCACGAAGAAAGCAGGTGTTGTATTAGACAAAGAAATGGAAAAAAATCTGAAAGCATGAGACTTTCAGTGATTTCAACCATACATGAATGCCTGGATAAATTGGGATTGTAGCCAAGTGGAATGAAACAAGGCAACAGAAATGAATCATGCTGTGCTTCACTGGGGATATTAGCAGCCTGATAATTGTGCCTGAAGTGCTTTCCATTGTTTCTGTCTAATTGCCATTTAATTCATCATTTCACACAGAAGTTAAGGCTGAAACTCAAGAAACATTTTGAGTCATGTCAGTTCATTTTAGGACTTGTTTTGTCTGCTAAATTCAAGTCATTTTCCCACCTTACAAGTCATCCATCTGAAGGAAATGATTATAAATGACTTGAAAAATAATATAGATGGGTGCTAGGATATCAACCCTGTTGCCTATTTTTCTATTAACCTTTTATTCCTGGTGTGAATTTTGAGAAATATATTTTCCCATTTTAAAGATGGGAATACAAATATTAATGGGATAGGATTAATTATAATTTTAAGGTAGAGGTAGTAAATGGTCATTGAACCCAAAATTTCTGATTATGAGTGATATGTTCTTTCTCAACAATTCAATATTATTGAACAAACAGATTGTCACATACAGAAGTTTTTAAAAACTACAAGTCAGGTAAGGACTTCAGAATACATATGTCCAAGGCTTAGAGAGGAAAGATGGTGGCTCTCCTATTAGGAAGGTTGACACCAGACAAAGGAGGCTTCTATACTCAGTAAGTGTGCAAAGTTACATATGCCCCGGAAATCATACTTCTGGAGAAAAAGTAGTGAAGACATATAATAGAAAAAATAAAATTGATATTTTCAATCTCAGGTTTACCCTGTGATCTATGGCAAGAAATGCAGTGTTAGCCTTAGTAACATAACTTAAATTTTAGTAGTTGCTTCTCTGTGACATCAAAGCAGGATAATGTGTCTTTTCTATGCTAAGGAACAGTTGGCGAGGTAAGTTTCTACATCCCTTCAGTTCAGATTTTCCCTGTCGACACTGGCACCTGACACGAAATACAAGCCTAACCAGCCCTAAACCTCTGCCTATGGTGATCTGAGTCCCACATGTGTGGCAAATCTAAAGCATTTATCAATTATTTATTTACCAAATGAGAAAATGCTTTATGCAATGGATTTGTTACATTAACTCTTCCAACATGCATCTCCTAGTTAGAATGTCAGCTTGGAGGTACATTATTTTTCTTCATTTGAGTCCACATAAATCATATTGCTGTTCTATCTTTGCAATTTATTTGTTATTTATCCCAATATTATAATCCAGTGTAGAACTAAAAATCATGAAAATTTGATAGTTTACCACTTAAGCTACAAAAAAGGAATCAATATTTTCACAATGTCAAACACACTTTAGGATTCATTGCCCTGCTTTAACATTTTGTATCTGTAAAAATTTGTGAACAATGACATTTGTAGGGGCATAACTTATTTATGTGGGGCCTCTTTCAAATATAACGCTATATTATAAACAGCAATTTCTGAAATGCTTGTAGGCATAGTCCATTACTTGAGTAAACTCATAATTATTTAAAAATATTAATACATATTGAGTTGTGCAAAACCATTCCTATTTAATCTCCTTTCAGTCCGTATAAGAGCCTCATTGGAAGGGCACACAAAGAGGATTTTTATCCCTGGTTCACCTGCCTCCCTTCTCTCTTTTCTCCCTCCTTCCCTTGTCGCTTGCCTTCCTTCTTCCTTCCTTTCCTTCTCTGCCTCTTCATGTTAGTTAAGGATCAGTTTTCCACCATCTCATGTTGGAGGTTGGTGAAAATCAAACTTCACTCTGTCCAGAAAGTAGGAAAGGGTTCTGACATACTTTGGGGAGGAGCAGCTATAAAACTAACCTCCTCCGAGTATAATCTCATTTTGATGTGGAACTAAGTGATCCTTACTTCCAGGTATAAGTTGTAAAGGAACAAAATATATAAACTTTGTTATAAAAATATATAAATTTTTTGTGACAAAAAATTTTATAAATATAAAAAATATAAAAATATGTAAATTCCAACCTCCTGAGTTTACAGGCCACAACTTTCCTCTTGTGGGGCAATAAGTTACTTATTATTACCAATGGGAGCATCTTATCTAACTTGCAAATGTTTGACAGATTAAACAACTGAGAAGGGTACTTTTTGAACTTCTCATACTTGGTTAACTAGAAAATAAATATCCTTGAGCTTTTCTCAAGGCAGGGACTATTTTTACTCGATTCTTAGATATAAATTTGAGAGTTGGAAGAGGAGAACTTTTAAGACTATTGCTTAATTTATTCTTACCCATTTTCCTTACTCCTAAACAACAACAACAACAACAACAACAACAAACTACATGAACTCCCAAATTGTTGGTTGATGAGCTGGTTGATGAGAACTATGCATGCACCTGGCCCTCTTGTAAGAACTCAGGATAATTCTGAAGGGCTATCCTTATTGCAGAGCTCCCCATCGGGTCTACTGAAACTGCTTTGCAGTTCAGCCCTGCTCTAC
>NW_006439568.1:14079037-14096522 GCF_000325575.1 Pteropus alecto | reverse complement strand
AGGTAATGATCTGAAGATCACTACCTAATAAACCTCCTACACTCTACTCTCCATCCGAGTCTGTTTCTAGGAACCATCAACAGATTTCTATAAGAAAGCAGGCTTTTGAAGGAATCACTGGGCTTATGCCTTCTGGTTGCCTTCCATATTTAGAAGGCCAGAGTCTTGAAGTTTTACCCTTTCAAGAAATATTTGTGATAGTTTAGAAAAATATCCAGAAATCTACAGTGAAAAACAGTGGAAATCACCATGGGCTCAGAACCTAATGTTCTAGTCCAATCTTCTTATTCTCTAACTGGAGAACTTAGAGAAATGTTAGATATAACATTTCATGTCATAAACAAAATACAGCACAATATCTGCAACGTAGTGGTAATTTAATATATTTCTAGTAGACTAAACATTGTAAGGGCTTTAACCATGAAATAATTTCCAATACTACCTTATATCAGCTCAGCAAAGAAAAATTATTTATAGTGATATTTGGAAGAAAGGGAATGGAATAGAGAAAGAGAAAGAAAACCATTCAGAAGCATTCTGGTTATAAATCTGTATCAATGAGACTTTATTTTTTAAATACAGCGTTATCGAGGTATAATTGATATACAAAAAAAATCTGCAAAGTGCAAAAGGGTGAGATTAGACTCCTATCTTATGCCATATACAAAAATCAACTTAAAACAGGTTAAAGATTAAAACTTAAGACTGGAAACTGTAAAATTCCTAGGGAAAACCTTTGTGACACTGGGTTTGGTAATTTTATGGATCTGACACTAAAAGCATAGGCAACAAAAGCAAAATAAGTAAATGAGACTATACCAAAATATAAAACTTTGCCCAGAAACAAACAAACAAATAAATAAATAAAATAAAAATAAAATAATCAACGGAGTGAAAAGGCAACCAACAGAATGGAAGGAAATCATCACTAGCCATGTATCTCGTAAGAGTTAATTTCAAAAGTATGTAACTTCTACAATTAAATTCACTATAAATTTCACAGCAAAAAGCAAAACAAAATAAAACAAAAAAACTCAGGCAAACAAACAACCAGTTTAAAACGGTCAGAAGATTTGAATGGACATTTCTCCAAAGTAAACATACAAATGCCCAAGAGAGATATGTAAAGGTGCTCAACATCACTAATCATCTGGGCTATACAAATCAAAACCACAAAGAGATATCATTTTACCCCTGTTAAGGTGGGATATATATAGTTATGATGTATCATCATTATATATATATGATGTATTGGTGAAGATGTGGGGAAATTGGAAACTTTGTACAGTATTGATGTTGAAGGAATATAAAAAAATGTAAATGGCGCAATCTCAATAGAAAACAGTATGGAGTTTCCTCAAAAAGATGACGTTTCAAACATATTGAGATTAGGATTTGCCCTAAGATTCTGTTCCTGTTGTAAAATTAAGCCTGAAAATATTGTTATCTGATGACAATCTTTAGGCAGTCATTCAGGTATTTTTCTTGTTTGCTTTATTTATAGAGAGTATAGGGTTCCCTGACCATGTAATTTATCATTCTACCAGGACACTCTAAAAGGGAATGGAACACCATTACTAATCATGCAAAGACAAGAGGAACAATCTAGGACCGGTCTAGGCAAGCCAACATATATTGTCCACAATATTTACAGTGCTTCCAGGCTAAAATTAGGGTTCAATGGAATGTCATATGCATTGACATGGGCGCTCATAAAGAGAAATTGCCTCTCCCCATTTTCAGACTCTAGTAATAGTTGGACTTAATCATGGAGGAACAGAATTAGAATAAAAAGATCTAGCTTGAACCTGAATTCATGGTTTAGAGTTTCCGGAAACTCTCAAAGACAGCCTCATAGCACTGTGATACTTATCACATATCACACTGAACTGAATTCATTATTGGGAAATAATAAAGGATTAGTTAGGCAATGCATAAATATTTTAATAAATAAATACCCTGACTTCAAGAAACAGGGATAGTGCAGTTTTCTTATATGATTTTATCTCACTGTGTATGACTTCTCAAATATGCTTTTATCTCACTGTATATGACTTCTCAAATATGCCTAAGGTTACGATCTCACTGTGTATGACTTCTCAAATATGCCTAAGGTTTATCTCACTGTGTATGACTTCTCAAATATGCCTAAGGTTACGATCACATAGGAATTTTGAGAAATTACTGTTATGATTCAGTAGGTTTGCAATGAGGCTCTGAGATTGTGCATTTATAACAAGCTCCCAGTAATAGTAATGTCATTAGTCCAGTGTGCATACTTTGAGTAGCAAGAACCTATATTAATTTCTAGATACATTTATTATTTAAAAGCTATTTGTGACTAGTCATCTCAGGCAATTCTAACGACATTGACATGCTTGTCTTATGTACTTTGGGAAAGTATCCATAAGTTAGTCAATTTCTAGCAAGGCCCAAACCCCAAAGAGAAAATGATATCTTTTATATATTTTATATTAATAAATATAATGCTAAATATATTAATAGCAGCTTACTGATTACATTTAATGGTTTACAAAATACTTTCAAGTTAGTTTATCTCATAATCGAGTTTTCACCGATTATCTTTTAACAAGCATATCCCTATTTAGACTGGATCACTATCCAATACATTTTAAATGAATATATGTTTTAATATTAGAACATTAATTTTTAAAATTATATGATAGCTTCGCTCAATTCTTTACATTTAAAATCTGAAGAGTCAGGTCTAAAAACAATGTTACTTGGGGTATTTATGGGGATAATAAATATCAACTATCTTCCTTACCTGAGTTTAAAACCAATTAAAAAATAAATGCAGGTGTCAGACAAACAGAGATTAAATCTCATCTTATTATTAGTAATGAAGACGACCCCAGGAAGTGTTTCTTAAGCTGTGGATTATTCATTTTACAACTGAATGAGACACATGTGTTTACCTAATCACCAGCACAGAGAAATATTGCAGGACTTTTCACTAGGAATGGCCTATTACTTTTACAGTTTTACAGAAAAGAAGGTAGGTTTGAATATAATTTCAGAACAGACAGCAGGAAAGAAAAAAAGAAAAGAAAAATAGGCTGTTTCCTCAAACTTATTCACCGGCTAACTCACTCTTCCTCCTCTGAGAGTCGCGAGGAAGGGAGCTTAGTGTGGTTGTGAATATTACAATGCCAGTTATATCTCCCTATGGAATGGAGAATAAATGTTACTTACAAGCTTGGAATGCTTTAGGCTTAAGTTAAGAACTTAAAAGAATTCTGAAATCTCATTTGAATAAATTTGGGAAACAGTACATATCAATGAGGAAAAAAAGAAAGTTTTTAGATATAACAAAAACATGAAGTACTTTAAGGGTTAACAAAGCACACTTGCTGATATAATCATACATTTTAAAACTTGGTATTAGTACAATGCCTGATTCATAATGGAGTAAAAGTAATTTTACGTATTTTCATTCGAATTATTATAATCCTCATTTTGTATAAAAGGAAATTAGTACTTAAAGTATTAACCACTTACATAACTTATAAGTGACGGAATTGAGTCAAATTCATCCCAGGTTCTTCCATTACCTAGAACTGTACTCAATTAGAACACTGCAATATCTATCCCAACACACCAAATTTACAATGTTTCTGGTGAACATTACCTTTTTGACACCACACTGTAAAATGGTTAAATACAAATATATAGAGTCTCCATCTAATAAAGACACAGTAATTTCATTTGGGATATTTATAAGAGAGGAACATGGGTTGATTAAAATGGAAGTTTTTGCAAGTTCTATATATTTTTAAGTGATTAGATAGAATAGTCATAAAAGGCATGGGGAAATAAATTAGACTGTTCCAGTTCAGTGTTCTTTCTGGTTCAAATATCTATAAAAATTAGTTTTCTAATCTACTCTGTAAGATAGAAATAATGATAACTCTCACATAAAGAGATAGGAAGGCCCTAATGAAATAATAAATGCACAGTATACAGCTTAAACATTTAAAATTTGTTAAGTGGATTTCTTCTTTCTTTCCTTCCTTACTTCCTTCTTCATGAAGTATTTTGATGATGTAATTTAATTTATATCAGGCAATAAAAATATAGATTCTGCCCTCAGGAGACTTACAGTCTACTAGAGGAAAGAGAACTTAATCAAAGATTAAAGGTTTATATAAAAAAAATACAAACTTTTGTTTTTGAGAGACACTATGGAGGCCACATCTTCATGCTGTAATTTGAGGATTTGTCAGGAAAGATTTCCCTGTGAAAATAATAGTTAAGTTGTGGTCTTGAAAAAAAATAATAATTTAACTAGTTAGAGAGGGATGCATGGGAAGATTCTTCCCATAGAACAGACACTGGTAAGAAGAACAAGAGCCAATTCAAAGTGGCTGGAAACCACAGAAGGTCAAAGAAGATCAAGGTTCAAAATGTGGTTTAGTATATGCTAGTAGGAAATAATCTGGACCCCCAAATTTTTAAAAAAACAAGCCAACAAACCAAAACCAGGAAACCAAGATGTGCCTGGATCATGGAACAGGAAGACATTAGCAATTATTAAAGCTAATTAACAACATTTTTATTTTATTTATTTTTTATTATTTTTACTGGAATTATACAACCAATGTATTGATAATAAAAGATTATTAGCAACTTCTTTTTAAAATGTATATCCCATCAATCCGTTCAGTAATTACCTCTGCAAATAATATCACTAATGAAGTGTGTAAAGAATTTCTAATAGATACTACAGAGAGTCAGAATATTTGTAAGAGGAGACAGTTAAAATGCAGTGCATAATGGCTGACACAGGTTAGTCAATTCTCCTTAGGAACACAACACATATTGCCAACTGTTTCTCTACATATTTTGCATCTCAATAAACATATGGGCCCTCTGATGACTTGTGCTACATTCATGGTCCTATTCAAATGTACGAGGTGAGAATTTTGTGCAAATTCATTAGTAACACCTGAGACTCTCTCAGTTCCAAGAAAGCACATTAATCAGGAAAACGGACTGGAATAAGAATGACTATTAAGAAGTAGAGTGGCTTCTTATCATCTTGCTTCACATCAACTATTACAAAGTGCTCCAACTGTCAAGCAACAGCTCTCTTACTACATAGAGGTTCCAGAACAACAGTCTCACACTGTGCATGATCATAGATAAGCTCTTTATAATACCACACTTGACTATGAATGGGACATTTTATTTATGAACACAACAACAGAAACAAAACAAACTCTGGTTTCACCTCTCTCTCACTCTCCTTTTTAATTTTTTCTTAAACTTTTCAAAACCTGGGATATTAAAGTATGACAGTCTTATATGTAATTTTGACTTTGGGTTACAATTTTGCAGTTTGGTGACAACTATATTGAACTTATATTGATATTGCATTAAGCAACAGCAACTTTCTCAAGGTTCTCAACTAACTAGAGAATATATGATTCCAAGTTATTTTACTAATTTAGAGATATTAGTCAAAAATCAAAAGACCAACGTGACTAAAATGGACAGAAAGATGTTTTAATATGGATATGATATTGAAAACATAGTTGCATGCAAAACTCTAGAGTTGGAACTTACAGTATTTTAAATTTGAAGGATCATCTTTACTATTTTTCTACCAATATATTAGTAAACATTACTAAATAATAATCATATTTTTCATTTAATTAAACATTGACAGCTGTACATTCAGCTCTATTCATAAACCTAAGAGAGTCAGCCTTAATCTTTTCATTCCCTTAGTTAATCAAATCATTAATATGTGCCAATATCATTTAATAATACTTCTTGAATTAATTGGCTGCTATCCACCACCACTGTGACTACCATTATCCAAACAACCATATCTCTTACTTGGATACCTCTAATTCTACTTCATTTTCTATCTACACTCTCTATCACTTTTTCAGCCAGTTAACTTTATAAAACACAAGACATGAATTACATAATTTATATAACTGCCATAGTAATGCTTCAATAACTTTCCATTATATTTAAAATATGATCTTCCCTACTCACAATCTTACCCATGTCATTCTCTCTGGCCTCATTTCTAGTCATCACACCCCTTGATCAGCATGATCAAATCATACTTGTCTTCCCATTCCTCCAATACATCACAGTCTCCTACACTATCTTTTCTATAAGCAGTTTAAATAGATGAAATTCTCTTAGCTTATACCCTCAATCATTATTCTCAATGCCTACTCATTCTCAGCTTCCATCCAGATCTCAGCTCGTCTCATCAACGTGGAAATGATTTGAGTAAGCATGCTATGGAAGGTATGTTTAATTCAGTACTGTCTTTATTTTCCTTCATGGTAGTTATTGTACTTTTCTTATTTTGTTTTTATTAATATATTTTATATTAATATATAAATATAAATAAAAACACAATATATAAATATATTTTTTCTGACTCCCTCATTGGAGCAGCAATTTCATCGTTTCTAATTTACCATTTTAGTCTTGGAGGTTGGCACATAATAGATGTTCAAAATAGTTTCAAATAAATAATGAAAACTTTCAGGAAATTTTTAGAATTAGAAAGAGCATAAAGTCCCTAAGTAAAACACAGACACACCCTTAGATAGATACCCCCATGCAGACACACATATAATATATCTAAAATCTAACAAAACACATCGCTAGTGAAGACTTTTTTGTTGTTGTTGTTGTTTGTTTTTTTAGCTTAGAGTAATGGGAAATAAGTAGTAAAGAGTCATAATCTCGTGTTTTGTATTTCTCCTATAAAGAAGAAAATCTGTAAAAATAAGTTTCTTGCAATGAGAGACAGAGATAAGAAACAAAAACAAATGAGACAGAAAAGAGAAAAGGAGAAAAAAACATATTAAGTAATGAAATTAATTTAAATATATATACACTGCTCTTCTGCCTCTTTCAACTTTGTGAGGCTATTTAACTAGTAAAATATACAGTACTTGATTCTGTAAAGAATATTTCTTAAACTGGCTTACTCATATGAATACTAGAATATCTATATCAGTAGAGTGATACTATCCAGTTACTCCGGTATCTAGATGTAATAATATCTAAAGGAATAACAAAAAATTATGAAAAGAAATAGATTTGAAATAAGAAATGAACCTCTACTCAAAAAAAAAAAAAGATTATGCATAGTTTAATATGTGAATGTATATATAAGCAATTCTAAAAATGTACATATTTCAGCCCCTTCTTCCTAAGGAGCTAGGATTAACCTTTAATATGGAAATTATCTTTGTTTTGTTTCTCTTATCTAATGATATCATTTATATTTTATATTAAGAGATCTATTTTTATTTCTGGACTGCTATGAGTCTTTTTAATGTATTCATATCCTAGTCATACCTCAAAATATAAAGCTGTATAATTTGGCTTTTCAACTTAAGCATAACTATCTCTTACTGTTTAAAAGATGGAAAAGTTTTGAAAGACTCATCAGCAAACTGGTTTTTCAAATTTGTTTTTTTAACACAACTAATCTAAGGCATCTTATATATAACTATGAAAAATTATGTAGTTTTATATTTTAGAAATATTCTATAAATAACATGCTATTCTCCAATCACCTAGTTAATGTTTTATTTTCCTTCAAAAGCAAGTTCATATCACAATTCAGTGAGGAGCTCTTTTTCCATCGTCCTTCCTTCCACAGTAAAAGATTACATCTTCAATGCTATTTTTGTCTCTATTATCCCTTGCTGTGAGACAACAGCCTAAAACTTAGAGGCTTGAAAAAAACAAACATTTAATATTTTACAGTTTGTGTGGATCAGGACTCTGGAAATTGCTTAGCTTGGCAGTTCTATCAAGACTTTTTTCCCTAGGTTGTAGTCAAGATGTCAGCCTGGAAAGCAGTCACCTGAAGGAATGACTGGCATACAGAACCCACCTCTTTGATGTGTTACATGCCTGTTGCAAGATGCCTAGGCTCTTCTCCATGTGGCTCTCTCCGTAGGGCTGCTTCATTGTCCTCACAAAATGGTAGACTGCATTCCTCAGAGTGAGAGTGCAAAAGAGAGGGCTGAATTTTGGGGACACATGTCTTATGAGTACCAATGTCTCCCCTAATTCCAACTCATTAGGTTTTACAGCACTGTGAGAATCATATCCACAGTTACAGTTACCTTGTATATGACATGTGGAAAAGACCACGTTAATAGAGGACATTTATTTTCTTGATAGAAGGATAAATTGGCTTTTACTACTTTTTCGACCCAGAGCAATCTTCTGGGGACTAATTAAATTATAAATTGGACTGTTTTTACATTTAAGTTCCTTATTACAATTTGATTTTTGTTTTAAACTTCCTGTAGAATGGAGTAAGAAAATTTAAGCCCGCGTGCACTTCCCTGTCAAAACTTTTCCTATATACCAGCATGTAGGAAGTTATAGGTCCCATACCTTTTTGATAACACAACAGCAGGTCTTTCATTTTGTTTTCAAAATGGATGTCAATTGCTTTCAGCAATAGCTACACTATGGTTCCTATCCATTAGCGATGCATCGTCACAAATGATTTTCTAAGATATTTTCCTAGGGACCAAATATTTTATGAATAGGAGACAAAGTGATATCCAGCTGTTTTTTTCCATCATATGTCTTCTTATTTGTTTAGGCTTTTATTTTTTCCCATTTTCTTTTTTCTAAAGTCATGTATGTTTACATGAGGCAAAAAGGCTGAGGCCCTTGGCTCTGTTAATGTAAACTAGGATTCCTATAAGACCAGCACACTGCAGTTTTCAATTTTCCATTATGACTCTCTATTAAATATTGGTAGCTGCTTCCTACTGGTACCTTGCTCTGAAATTGTCTCTCAGTGGGATTTTGAATAGCAAGGAGCTATGTCATTAACCTTTATCATGAAAATAAATACTGAATCTAAAGATAAATGCTTTATTTTGTGATGAAATATATGAATCATCAATTTGGTGAAGAATTTCTCTTTAACTTACCTAGTGGTTTTTGTTTTTGTGGTGGGAGATCCTAAAAATTGAATTTTTTTATTAAAAAAACTATTTTAGAAGCAATAATTAAAAGTCAACCTATATTTGACATATACTTATGATTCATAATATGTGTCTCAATCTAAATTTATGAAAAAGATGTGACAGAATTATTGGCTTTTATAAAACATGCATTTATGTTCTTCCAAAATGAGAAGTTATATTAATTTTTAAAGGATAAATCAAGCTTTTTCTGGAAACAAAAATATAATCTCAAATCCCTCATGAGAAGATAGGCATACCAAAAAATAAAATAAAAATAAAATACCCCTGCTACATTATTATTTGAATCTAATTGTCAATTGTTATAACTTCAGTGGTTGATATCCAGAGAGGAATGTGTGATTGTGTAGGAAAATAATCCAACTTATAATATGTTCCAACTTCACAGTGTGTTTCACAATGATACAATAACTAAATTAAATAACCTATATACTTCATTAATCAGTTGTACTTTGTTCTAACAATTGTTTAAATATTTAGTTACAATATTTTTCTAAATTTCTACATCACTCTTTGTTCTTAATCTGTGTCCACATACCTAAATGTTGACTAATTTTATTTAATTGACATATAGATTAAAAAAGTAGATTTTAAAATTATGATTATACGACTTATTATTCTAATAACTAGAATTTTGTTTTTGTCATTAATAACTTAATAGGTTAAAACAGTTAATGTTTTAAAAATCTCATTCACTTAGTGTATCTTTAAATCTTATGGTGAATGTTATATTTAATTAAGGTTGATTAAGGTTGGTTAAACCTTTCTAGATATCCAATTTCCAAAGGACAATATTTGTTGGAACAATGGTAGAGATTTGCATAATCTAAGAATTATTTTCCAAGGTTTTGCCTATATCTAGGCAATTTCAGGACTCTATCATGACTGAATAAATTGATCATTTTTTGTGCATGATTTTTCATGACTTGAAACCCCCTTCTAAAGAATAATAGACTATTTGCTAGCACCACAGGGATATAGTCCTTCTTACAAGTAAACTAAAAATATACAGCAAATGAACTAAAGGTATGACAATGTATCTCGGATAGTAGGCAAGGTATAAATCTTAAATAAATAAGCCAACTTATAAATTGTCAACTAAACATGTTATTATTTAATGAGTGCTTAAGCTTAGGTGTTAGAAGAGTTGAGTTCTCCAGAAAATGTGGAAACATGTAAGAAAATAGCACAAAACTGTACATTCAATGTAGTAGGTAATTCATTTGAAAAAAAATACAAGTATTTTAATTGGTACTTGAGGCCCATAGCAAAAAAGTCTGTTACTGTTTTAGATTACTTAGACATTTTGGCCCTCTTAGTCTAAGAGTTTTGTTCATTTAGCACTTGTGACTAGAATACTTTTGTCATTAAAAATATCAATTATGTTTTGATAAGAAAGTAATTATTTAGAGACCATCTTTCTTCCTTATTTTTACAATGTTCCTGGTCTTGCACCTTTAGTTATGCTATAATCATCAAGCGATGCCACAATCCTTGAGGCTGAGCTTCAGTGAAACATTAAATAGTTTCCCTGGCTGCCACCATGTCACCATGCTACCATGAGGTAGTTGCTAGGATGTTAGTCAGCATCTATTCATTGCATATACTCAGCCCTGAGTACTTGACTTTTTGAAGAATATTGATTCAGTACTAAGTAAAGGTTTTGTGAATGGAGAGTGGAAGAACATTTCTTGCAGAGAGAACAGTGTGATCGATGTACAGAAGCAGATACGACCATTGCTGATTGAGAATGAGTGGGCCCACTGACAATGGAGTAAATTAAGACTGCGTATAAGATTCAATCAGATTGAACTTTTCTTTGTCCCAAACCATGCTTTCTTTTGTACAGAATTAAAATATACTTAATCTCTATAATTCCTTTTATAATTATATACTACATTGAATATTGTCCAGTTAAAAAATTGGATATACTCTATTGTATGATTTGAAGGTTAAATATAGCAAATAAATGTAATGTTATATATCCAAAAGCATATATTAAATATTATAAATAGGCCCTTACCACTATACTCTATAACTCTAAATGTAATATATTCAATTTGACAAAGATATACTTTGAAAGATCTCCATAGGTAAAATGGAGCTTGCATATTTGAGCAGATATCTTATAGTTATGCATATTGTATTTTAATCCATATTTCACCACACTACTTGTTTTATCCAGAAAAAAAATTTCATTTTAATGGCCACAGATTAGTCATAGAAATAATGTCTATTCTACTTATTCTATATTCTGCTATACAAAAACTACATGTCTTTGGGCAAGTCATTTAGCACTTGAGGCTAAAATCTATTTGTCATTAAAAATACCAATAGTTTTGATAAGAAAGTGATTATTTAGCAATATAGATAAATCACCACGATCTAGGCTTTATGTATCATTTGAAGACTCAAATTATGCACTTACTTAAAAGTACCCTACTATCCTCAAATATCCTCAAATATCTCTATTTGTCTAATGAAGCTGTGTTATTTTACATGGCTCTATTTACCTGTCTGGTAGTATTTCTTTTTCTCTAGATTACTAATACCAAGAAAGGAAGTAGTATGTCAAAGAAAAGGGTTTTTTGTTTGGTTTTTTTCTGTAGTTATTTTGTTGCCTCTATTGTTTTCACTGTTATACTTCCCAGTAGTAAGAGTATTAAGACAAAGCAATGTGTGTGTGTGTATAACTGAGATATAATTTAGATACCATACAATTTGCTCCTTAAAGTGTAAAATTCAATGATTTTTTGTACATTCACAAGAGTTGTGCAGCCATCATTATAATCAATTCTTGAGCATTTTCATTACCTCCCCCACAAAGAAACCTTGTACTCATTAGCAGTCCCTCCATTCCTTTTTACCTTAGAAATTTTCAATCTGATATTCTTTGCTTTATTTTCTGTTTGGTTGATAATATAAGTGATAAGCAGCATTTTTTATCCCCTAGTATCTGGCACAGTATAGCTAAATACTTTTTAGCTACAACTAAAATAGTTTATAACTAATCTAATTCTTTTGGCACTACTAAAAATGACATGAAAAAATATAATAACTTCTTTTTAAAATGACCTCCAAGCATCTCTGGAGTGGTAATATGAATATTTAATTGTGAAGATGAGTTTATTTAATTAAAATTAAAAATTAGTACTTACAATAAATATTATTTACCACTGTTATTTATCAGCACAATTAGCAACATGCTTGATGAATTTTACTATAAGAACACAGATAAAGAGAACTGAAATTTACCTAATAATGGAGAAAGAAAACAAAGTTCATATTCTTTCAGGTCAATGGAAAAAAATTTGGAGAAGACCCTCTTTCCTCATAAAAAAGAAGCCATCTTTTACAATCTAGTCATAGCTTCCAGACTGAAATTTCTTTTTCATAGTGATATAGAACCACCTCTGGGGCAGAATTCACAGTGATCCATGGACGCAAGACTGTCTTGCAAATAAGGTTTTTTGCATTCATGAGGTTAATTTTTTTCTTTCATCGCATCCCTGATATAGCTGTCTCCAGGGTAGAACTTCTGACTTCACATTAAATAGCTATACCTCCCAAGAAGAAAGAGGCTTCTTGACAATATCTTCATTATTGAGGAAATATAAAGAGAGTTATTTTCCAGAGGAAAATAATTTTATAACTATAGATTTTTTTTTTTTTTTAGACTAGTACCCCTGGGTAGGGGGAGGGACTCAGTCTTCTGAATCACAAGGATCTTACATAGTTGTGCTTCCAGGGCAGGATTCTGGCACTACTGTTAGAGCTCTGTAAAACACACAGTGCACATAAGGTGTGGATGACTCGTTACACATCTTGTTAATGGCCTAACTCAATTATTACCTGGGTTGTCTTAGAGACTAAATCACCAATTTAAAATGTAATTGGAACAGCAAATCACCTCTTAAAGAGACAAATACTTGCACAAACATCGCTGTAATCTGGATGGTTTTCCAGATATTTACCCACAAGGCTTTATGAACACTAATCCAGTGTGCATTACTGTGATGTTTCTCAATAGCAGGAGTCTCAGACCTACTTTGATTTAATACTTTATCTAGGATTAAACTCTAGGCTTTGCACCAAGTCTCTGAAACTGACACTGACTCTAGGGTATAATTCTTGTCAAGGCAGCCACGTAATGTGACCTCCAGTAAGAGATTCTGCTACCACTGTGTATTAAGACTGCCAGTAGAGCAAGAAATAACTTGAAAATGGAGTTTATAGATTTTTTCCTAATTGTGAGCTGAATTTCAGCTGGTAATACAACAGTGTGGCATTATGCTTTCAAGGCACAATTGTCCACAGATAATAGTCTGTTTAAATACTTTAGCATAAATTAATAATAACACAACTTACATTTTACTATAACTTTAAACTTTTCAAAATTTTTCCACATATTATATATTTTGTTTTTTACACAATATTTAAAATGTCCTCCTTCACAAAAATATAAGTGGGAATGCTATTTATTTTCTGCCTTGAAGTAACTACACTATCCAAATAAACTTATTCTCAAACTTAAAAAAATAATAATTTTATAAAACCATTTTATTCAAAACTATAGTGTTCTTAATTTGAAGTGTTAAGTTTTAAAGGAGCATCAAATTTTTTCTAAGTGAGCATATACTTATTGTTTGATTAAAAATATTAAAAGATAATTTCAAAACTGTTTTAAACCTGTACTAGACACAAACAAGCATTTTACAGAAGAAATGCAAATGCAATATATGCAAACAAACAAACCTGTGAACATATATTACACTTCATTAATAACTGGGAAAATGGAAATTAAACAACAGTGAGATGACACTTTAAGACCATAGTTACGCCAAAATCATGTAGGCAAAGAAGTGGTAAAACAGAGACCTCAAACATAGATGATGGGAGTGTAACTGGCACACCCATGGAAAGTAATTTGAACTTGCCTGATAAAATTAAATATGTGTATAACTTCTGACACAACAATTTTAATCTTAGTTACATAATGTAGAGAAATATTTTTATAAACATCGGCAGAAGGTTGCTCATAGCAACATTATATGTAATATAAAAATTGGAAACATTAAAAATATATATTAATAGGAAAACTGAAAAATTATAGTATCTACATATAATACAATATAACAAAAATGAATGAGATAAAACTACTCTTATTAACAAAATGAGTTTTAGAAATATAAGGTAGGAAGAACAAAAAAATAAAAATACAATTTTTATAAAGCTCCAAACCAAACAAATATAAACAGTATTTTTCATAAATACATACATGCATGGCAATGCTCTAAAAAAAATAAAGGATAAGCATTAATTAAAAATAGAAGTTACTTTTAGTGGGAGTTGGAAAAATGTGTTGGTGAGAATGCACAGATGTGTATTTATTTTATGCTTCCTGGCTTAAATATACATTATTTATATACTTTTTAATGTATTAATTATTGCATGAACAAATACAATATTTTTAACAATGCTATTTAAAAATGTCTTGATTTTCTAGCAAATATATCCTCAAAAAATTATAAACCTATTATTTTTTACATGATCCTCTCATGTTATATTTGAAAAATATTGAAACATTAACTTTTTTATCTATTATAAAAAAAGGATGAAATTCTTTGTGTCCTTGATTTGTGCTAAGCACTTGACCGTCTGCCAATGGATTCTGGCAAATTCTGCAGATCACAGTATATATTAAAAAGGTTGAAAAGCTTCTTCATAAACCATAGTTTCATAAATTTAAGGACCTGTACATTAATAGCCACCATTTAGAAAGATGTAGGTGCCTTCTTAAAACCTAGCACTTTTCCAGGAAACATACAATGACATATAATTTGCAGTTTGGAATATAGCCTGTTTTCTTAGTTTTGCTTTTGAACCATCAGTACAGATGTCACTATATATTTTGCCATTTTATTTAATGGTGTGTTAAAAATGGATCTAAACACCTAAAAATTTATTTTGTCAAAGGTTTTACAAAGTAATAAATCTTCCCTGTATTTGTCTATGTAAAATGTTACATCAAATAAGCAGAATGGAGACCTTCATGACATTCATACTTCACTAGTTTACTTGAAAACATTTCACATATATTCAATATTTGTTAAATCAACTGCATTAGATACACAATACTACTGATTCCATTTTCATGGCAAGTTGTCACCTACAAAATGTGTTAGTATTACAGACAACGAGCTTTTTATATCTTAGTATGCATTTCACTCTCAAATGTTATTCAGTAAAATAAAAATATTTAAATATTAAGTGAATGTAGCATTTTATAAACATATAAAGCACATATACAGACCATGAGAGGTCCGTAAACCACAATTTTGAAAACTGCTACACAACCTTAAGTCATGGAAAATGTTGATAATTTTCTAGGAAAAAAAGGAAAATTCTAAAAGCAACATTATATACTTTCATAATTCTGTCTTTCACAGTTTAATTATAGCTTTAATTTTTTAAATTTAATAGAGGAAAAATATAACACAAGACATGATTCTGCCCATAGTTTCAACTTTTCCATACAAAATAATGAGCGAGATAAAGCCAACCCACATCTTAGATCTGTTAGGACACAGGGATGGTTTGTTCCATTACAGTATGCTGAGAGAGAGAAGGGAAATGCCTTAGCTGTCTATTGCTGCATAACAAATTATGTCAACAACTAGTAGTTTAAAACAAATTTATTATCTCATAATTTTTTAGCTCAGGAATCTCTACCTGACTTATCTGAGTCATAAGCTTTAGTTTCTCATGGACTGCAGTAAAGGTGTCCACCATGCTGCAATCACCTGGAGGCTCAACTGAGGAGGATTCACTCCCACACTCATACTTCCACACTCTCTTTTGTTGCTTGGATTCTGTTTCTCAAGGGCAGTTAAACAAAGGGTTTCAATTCCTTGCTAGCTGTTGGCTGAAAGCAACCTTCAGTTTCTTGTCATATATACTTCTATGGGAAAGGTCCCACCATAGCAGGTTGTTTCAACAGAGCCATCAACTGAGCATGAAAGAGAGTGAGCAAGATGGAAATCACAGTCTTTATAACCTATTTTGGAACTGACATCCATCACTTTTACCACATTTTACTTATTGAAAGCAAATAACTACAAGAGGAAAGAATTTTCACAGTGAATACCACGAAGTGGTATTATTGGGAGCCTATTTGATGGCCTTCAGAATAACAAATTTATTTCCAAATTTCCAGCTAAATCTCAGGTTTCAAGGTATGAATACTAATTTGAGTTCTTCACTACAGAGTGATAAATCTTTACAGCATTTTAAGGAAACCATGAATTTTGTCAAAATATACATTTGACTGACTTTTTAAATGCGAAAACCAAAAGTTAATAGGAGATTTGGGCCAAATACTAAGACTGAAACGCAAGTGTGATGTATGTTTAGTTTTTTTTTGTTGTTGTTATTGTCATTATAATTTTAAAACCTATATCCATGTTATATTCCTGAGTTTGAGTAAAATGTTTGGTCATTAAATATGATATTTGATATAGTTTCTTTGGTAGATAGCATTTACATAATTAAGTAAGTTTCCATCTATTCTTGGAATTTTAAGAGTTCTTATATGACATTTGTGTTTTGAACTATCTCATATGCTTTTTATTTACATGTAAGAATGGTAATATTATTTTTTCTGTAGTTTTATAAATGTAGAAACTATATCAGTAGGTTTGTTTGATTGCACCATCCTTGAATTCCTGATATACACACACAAAACACACACACACACACATTTCACCCTTTAACACACACAACACACATATACATTATCCTTGAATTCCCAAGATACACAGGCACACATAACACACATATACACATTTCATCCTCTATTCCTGAGATAAACAAACATACACACATTTCAAGAAAAGCTTTTCGGTACATAATTAAAACATATGTAATATATGTTTCACATTCCACTGATCTGTACGTTAGCCTTACACTAATACCGCACTCTTTATTACTATAGATTATAATTTACTTGAAATCACATAGATAAAAGTTTTTACCAGACAAAATGAAGCTATAAAAAAGAAGCACATGGAAATTTTAGAAATAAAAAGTACGCCTGAAATAAAAATCCACAACATGGGCTCAAGCACAAAATAAAGATAATTGAGAAAAAAAATAAGTTAAATTGTAGTTAGATTATTTGAAATTGTCAAGTATTAAATAAGAAGAGTAGAGATGAAAAGACTAAAAATGAACAGAGACTCAGAGACTTGTGGTACAACAACGAAAAGTCAATCATTCATGTCATTGGAACCACAGAGAGGAGAAAGAGTTGGTGCAGAAAAAAGCACATGAAGAAATAATGGTCTAATATTCTCCAAATTTGGTGAACTATGTAGATTTACAGACTCAAGGAGTTAAGTTAACCTAAAACAGACTATATTTAAAGAAATTCATGCCCAAACACATAATAATCAAACTGTTGA
>NW_006439568.1:13945612-14078860 GCF_000325575.1 Pteropus alecto | reverse complement strand
AAAGAGAGAGAGAGACTCTGCCAAACCAGAATTCCATATCCAAAAAAATAAATAAATTCTTAGATAAAGAGAAATGATGCCAGAGGGAAGGTTTGAAATTCAAGTAGGAAAAATATGCAAGAGACATGTAAAGCAGTGAGTAAATATAAAAGACTATCTTTTTCATCTTATGTTTTAAAAATGATATGACTTTTGAAAGTAAAAGCCATAACATTGTCTGGGGTGGTTTTTAGTGTTTGTAGATATAAAACACATGTCAACTATACAAGGAGGGAATAAAAGGATCTATATGGTTATAAAAATTCATTATTTTGGTTAAAGTAGAAGTATAATTAATTAAGTGATAAAAACAAAACTTACAGCATTACCTGATGGATTTTCAAAGTAAGTACATATATTGGGTGATTATAACATATGGAATGGGGCAAAGGGATTTAATTATTGTAGCACATATACATTTTGCTGAAGTAGCAACATAGTAACACTAGTAGACTATAAAATCTTAGAGGTATATAATCTCCCTGGAGCATCCACTAAGAAGATAATGTAAAAAATTGTACCTCAAATAAAAACTATAGACAAATAAAAACAGTATACTAAAATACATACAAATGGTGCAAAGGAAAAAAAGAATATGGAAATAGTGAACAAAAAATAAATGGCCAAACTAAAAATAGTTGTTAAAATTGTAGAAGGAAATCAAATTATGTCAATAATCATACTAAATATAACTTGAGAAAAAAAGCCTAACTATATGCCTTCTATAAGAAACATCTTAAGCATATGAAGATGTAGATAGATTAAAAGTAAAAGGTTGGGGAAACCTTAAAACACTAGCCAAGTAAGTGTTGGGAACGACTAGTGCTTCTGGCCAAGATGCAGTAGCAGTGCCCAGATTTAATCTCCTTGAAAAAATACAGAAAAAAACTAAAGTAAAACACTGGTTTTTAAGACACTGGACAGCAGATAACAAAGGATAGTTTTCTCTGAATGAAGAGAAACAAATGAGCTGAGGGCTATGATTGCCCCAGCTTAACATCTTGTCTTACTCTACTCAGGCTGCTATAATAGAATACCACAGACTGGGAGAAAACAATGGAAATTTATTTCTCACAATTATAAAGGTTGAGAGATCTAAGATCAAGGTGCTGGCCAACTTGATTTTTGGTGAGGACTTTCTCCCTGGCTTGCAGACAGCCATCTTCTCACGGTGTCCTCACATGGCAGAGAAAGAGAGAACACTGATGTCTCTTCCTTTTTTTATAAGGACACCAGCTCTATCCAATTAAGGCTCCACCCTTATGTCTTCGTTTAACCTTTATCACCTCCTGATAGACCTGATCTCCAAACACAGTAACACTGGGGGTTAGGGCCTTAACACAGGAATTTGAGGTGAGGGGCGGAGAGGGGGACACAAACATTCAGTTCATTATATGTCTTGAGAGAGTTGCAATCCATAGTGCAGAGAATGGAAACCTATGTGAAACCTGGCAGTTGAGGAGATGGAGCTGAGTTGGCAAGCTCAGCATGACTAGAACTCATTGAACACAGTACTAGAAGGAGAGGGCTGTGCAGAGAAGAACCCTGAAAATATACAGAGGAGAGTATTAATCAGAGCATGTGCAGGGAAACTACCCATGACTGGAGACAGAATCACCTGAAGGGAGCAGAGGGAAGAGTGCCTGGCACTCACCTAAGGCTGGAAAGAGTGCTTGTTCCCACCACCTAGACTAAAAAATCTCATTATTCACAGAGCATTGAACGGAGGATTCAGAAAGGTCTTGGTAGTGAGGAATAATTAGCCTAAGAGTAAAATTGCTCTGATTCAGCCTAACAAATCTTAAAAAGCAATACCCAGTAGTATCAAACTATTTCTAAGTAGGTTGAAAACCTCTGACCTAGGTAATTCTTCAAAACTCCCAAGCAAAGCACCAGCATTTTACTTGGAGCTCAGTCTTTAAATAATGTTCTTTTACCTATATAACTGATTCCACAAAGTATGAAGGTAGGAAGCTGTTTTGTGTGTGTGTGTGTGTGTGAGAGAGAGAGATTTTTTTTTTTTAGTTCTACAGAATTCTAGAAATATTAGTCATACAATAGCATTAATATCTCATCTCGTTAATGGCCCACAGATTATTCAAACTTTGGTCTTTTAACATAGCTTTCTGATTATCTTAATGGAGTAGAAAAGATTTCAGAATATGCTATTATTTTCTATCAGTATATTTAAAAGTATCATATTAAATATTTTTTCAAAGAGGAGCTTTGCTAAAGTGATCTAATTATATACTGGGAAATTAAGCCATTCTATGTAATTTAATAGCTTAATCCAAAATTTTAAAGGGGAACCAAGTAGTATAGTCTCTCATTCATAAGTTCAGCATATAAACCATTAGAGATTTCCATAATTAAGATGATAAAAGATTAAAATTTGACTACTTCTCTCTACTGTGCTTAATGCTTCATGAGCACAAAAGTTTCAAAATATATTATTCCAAACTGACATTTTTCTCAAAAATAAATTAGATAACGGCTTCAGTTCAAGGCCCACGGTAATAATTATTTTTGCATTTGATAGAAAAAAAAATTTAAAGTCAGTGATTCTTGTATTGATTCTTATATGTGCTTCCTATAAGGTAACCCCTTAATTTTACTTTTTTAAGAAAACATGCAACAATGGTATAGACAATGCTTAAATTACAGTACAAATGCAAAGATAAAATAAAATGTTTCTAAATTGGACACGTTTATTACATAATCAGATTTAAAGGAAGGCTTCAGATATGTGAAATCACATAAACAATAGTTTTTCTTAAAATTGTTAACTATAATTTTCTTAAAATTGTTAACTATAGGGTTACATTAGGATAAATTTTTACTGATAACTTTCCTTTATATGTTACAAAGAAGATGTATTCCTCAATTTATACAGATTATAGGCAGCTTGTTAGAACTCATAGAATTGATAAAGAAATACATTTAATGTTTACTCTTATGGAAAGTCTTTTTTATCACCGTTTCATGAAATAACTTTGTTTCAGCTTTGCTTCTTTTGCAGAGCAAGTAAGACTTGTAGATTCTGTTTTGCAGTGGATAACAACATGATCATTTGGGGGAAAATGTCATGGAATTCCTGTAAATCAAGAATCCAATGTTCTTCCCACATGTATGAATGAAGAAATTTAGATACAAATAACAAATAAAATTAATTAACCTAACAGAGTATTTAAAAACTTCTTTAAAATAACATAGAACCGGTCCCAGGGTCACCTGGAGTGAGTAATTCTTATAGTATCTGGACTTGCTTTTTCTGACACCATTTCTCTTTTCTGTTTGTAAATTGCCTTTCTACCTCTAGTTATTTCATATGAATTGTACACAGTTGCAGTCATCTCTATGGACTGATCCTCATAACTCTTAATTCAAGGGAAAAAAGTGTATACCTCCTTTCACTCTGGAAAATTCCAGTAGAATACTGATTTATCTGGCTTAATTTGGTTTGTGTCAAATCCCTAAACATTTGCAGCAATTACTGTATCTAGGGGTATAATTCTGCAATTGGCTTATATTGGATCACATGCTTTCCTTGGGGACAAAGGAGGACAGCAGACCTGTGCTATGAGAATTTTAGATTTTTATGGTTACTTGAAGCAGGTAAGAGTGGCACAAAGAAGACAATTATATGTTACTTCAAAAATGAATATTCAGTTAATTAATGATTTAACAAAAACAACTCTTGTTTTTTTTAAACTTTTATATTCAAGATTCAGATATTTTAAAATTCAGTTCGTTTTAATAATCACAATTAAAGATGCTCTTACAACTTAGTTAATAAAATTTCTTTAATTATTTAAACTAAATTTTTAGATTTTGAGTATCATTTTAAGCATTTTAAACATAATAAGCAAACTTAACCAAATAGTTAAACCAGTCAATTATCTTTAAAAAGGCTATTAGTTTCCTGTGGCTCTTATAAAATATTACCACAAACAAGGTGGCTTAAAAACCATTCCTAGACTCTTTTAGCTTCATGTTGCTGTAGATATTCCTTGGCTTATGGTAGTATACCTTCATTTGCTTCTCTTCAAATGGGCTTCACTCTGCGTGGACTAAAACTCCATTTGTTGCCTGTTGATGTAGAATGCATAAGGAGTTCAAAGGGGTCAGGTGACTTAACTTCCCAGCCAATGGAATTGCTGTGTGTCCTTGCGAAAGCATTCCTTCCTTTGGAACTACAACCTCTAGACAAGGAGAGTATAAGATCATGTGGACAAGAAGCAAAAATTTTGCTAGTGGACACAGGGGATAATAGTGAGTTGTACCACTCCAATTTTTCTTCCTTGATCCCTAGAACCATAGATCCTGGCTGTGGGAGAAATAGCAGCATATGTTGAATGCTGACTTATAGGATATACAGCTTCCTTGAGAACACAGCCCGGCCTTTCAAGGTATTAGCACCTAACCTTGCTGTCACAGTAACCAAGTCTCCAAAACGTTGTTTTATCAAGCTAGCTGCTCCAGGAAGATTGGGAACATGGTGAATTCCATGAGCATGGGCCCATAAGCACACTTCATTGGCTGTGAAATAAGTTCCTTGATCAGAACCAATGTCGTGTAGAACACTATGACTATGAATAAGATTTTCTGTAAGTTAACAGTGAGAGTTTTGGTAAAAGAATTTCATAAAAGAAAAGCAAATCCATAGCTAGTCTGCCTATTTCAGTAAGATAACACCCAGGTCACGAGGAGCAGCTCAGGTGGCATGGTAACTTGGCTGGTGATCGTCAAGTGTTAGATATTTACTGAGGCCCGGCAGAAAAACCACCAAATCTGTATTAATTTCTCAGGACTAACAAACTACTGCAAATTTGGTGGCTTAAAACAATAAAACTTATATAATAATTCACAAGTGTATTAGTCACATTTCTGTTGCATAAACTTAATACTTCTATTTCAGGGACTGAAAACAAAACATATTTCTTTCTTATAGACCTACAGGCTGGTTGTTGGGGAGCTTTATTTTAGGTGTTGGTTCACAAATCATATATTCTGGGACTAGATATTAGCATGCTCTTTTCATAGTACAAAGAAGAAGCATAAAAAGCCAGGGCAAACCATGCAAAACATTTACAGCCTCTGCTTATGTCATAGCCTTTGGCATTCCATTTTTCAAAACATGTAACATAGCTGCATTTAATATTAGTAAGAGAAGAATTATGTTTCCTTCACTCTAGAGGGAGGCTGATAAGTAATCTTGCAAAGGGTACAGTGTAAATCTATTAGAGGGAAGAAGTAAAAACTTGAAATAACATGAACAATAATACAACAGATAATCACAGTGGAGAAGAATGCTACCTACAGAATTCCTGTGGAAAGTACCTAAGCCCTCTGAATTGCCTAGAATCTCAGGGAGCACGTCTGAACACTAGCTATATAGCAAACCTTAAAATTACTTTTAATTATCCATCTGATGATCAAATGTCTTAGTGACACAATCTAAACAAACAAAATAGATGTATGATAATGCTACATTTACATATTTCTTCATCTAAAATATGAATACTAATTGATTAATAAGGCAGAACCTTGTTGATGCATAATAGGCACTGATCAGCTAAAGAATGATACTTTTATCTATTCTTCTTCCTTTGTCAAGTTTACCCAATTTAAATAGAAAATTCAAAATTCAGTAAACAATTTAACACATAGGAAACTAGAGATTAATGACTAAAACATGATTATATTGCATTTCATATAACTCTAAGTGAATTATAAAAAAAAGGAAAAAGTATCGATAAATTTTGGGAGGGAGGTAAGAGCTTCTGCTCTGATAGTCAACTGAAGACCTTATAGTCAATCAGATGTTCATTTACTTCCAGGTTCACACTATCCAATGTCTGTCTTTGCTGTAGTTGTCTGGTTGACCTATAACTTGCATTTAAATAGTTTCTTAATTAAGGAATCAAAACAAGAAGAAATTAAGAATTCTGAGTGACAGATTGCATAAGTGGAAATAATTTGTGTGAACATTAAAATTGTCATCTCTTAGTCTGATTGAAAAACTTAAGAAATGAATATGTGAGGACAGAAAAACTTGTCAAAGTGTATTTCTTTATTAAAGATTCTATGTCAAACTTCCTCAGGTAACTTGTACATTGTGAGATAGAATGAGTGTCTTAAAACATTGGATGGAAACCTCAGAATGAATTAGTACAAATGGAAATATATTGGCACCTTCTATTGCTTTTTAATGTATTTTAATATCACTTACCAAAATGAACAACTAGAGCAAGAAAATTCTGATTGATCTCCCATCTTCCCGGATTCCTTAAAAATAGACATTTAATCATAAATATTCAGATGCATTTTATCAACCTACAATGAGGAAAAGACATATTGACATACCTCCACTAATTCATTTAACTAAATATAAATGAATTTAATTTAATATAAATAAAATACTAATTATACAGTGATTATGTCAACTGTTACTCAAATAAACTGGGGAAAAAAAGCTGTAAATCAATAAATTGCACTTCTATTACCATGCCTGCATAATAGTATATATTGTACAATGTTGGGCCAGGCACTGCACAATAACACTTGTTTCTCTGTCATTTCAATGCTTGTACTGAGAATGCTCATCAAAGACTTCTCAGATCAAAGTGGAATACTTTTAAAATTTGCACTCTAAATATGGCACAGGTTGTCTACTTCATATTTGGATAAGGCTCATCATCTATATTTGTATTCTGAATTTCCTTTTTTAGTTTATAAATACACGAAGACATGCTTCTTTCATGTTGCTAGTATTTCACAGTTTATTACAGATTATGTATAATGTTTGGAGTCAATTCCATTACTTTTCCCAAAACCCACTGTCTTCCTAACCTAATTTTGACTAGCATCTTTATATTTTGAACATGTTGACTTTTTGCATGACATTATTACCCTCCCCCACAGTTTCTAATCATCTTTATTTCTCGCATTTTGTAACTTTATTCTAATATTTTGATTTTCCAAGTTCTTAACCATATCAACATTTTCTGTGTTGTCTGGTTCCTGCCTCATCTCCTCCACTCCCCAAACCTTAATCCTTTAGTCCCAAGTCTAGAAGACATGGGTTCAAAAGAAAAATCAGGAACTAACAACCATGTCATTCCTTGACTTTTGATATCTCTAGTCATCCCACTTTCTTCTTTCCAACTTTCAGAGTCTTCTAATGTTTGGTTTTACATATAATGTTTAGGGCTTTTAGTTGTACATAGTAGGAAAAAGAGGGAAATTACGTTATTCCATTTCATCAAAAGCAGAAGTCCTCTGGTTTTCTTACCTACTTATTTAAATAATTCTTTCAGATTTTCTTCTTTATATTATGAGCATCCCTCACTGCATGGGGTTCTTGACTTTGTGTGAATGAAATATGCACAATGCTGTACGATTAACAGAAAAGGTACTGACTTTTATAATTGACGATCCTGAAATGCCAGAAATAGCTTTCTTGTTTTCTTCTGTGGTGCTAAGCCTCACTTAGATTGAGATATCCATACCTAGATTTATCAGTCAAAGGAAGAGGATAGAGTCTCATATACATACATTGTCACTGAAGTCCTAATTTTATATACTTATATGAGATTGTATTCTGTTGCAACAGCAAATAATACTCAAACTCTGTGGTTTACAGCAACAAATATTTCTTTTTCTTGTGTTCTGCTCAGTCAGTGGGCCGAAATTGGCTCCAGGCTGTGAAACTGGTAGTATTCTGCTCCACATATCTCATTCTGGGAATAGCAGCAAAAATATGCTCTTTTCATGGAGATGGCAGAAGTACAAGATGACGGAAGTGCAAGAAGCCAAGCCAAATCACATCTAAAGCTTCTATTTGGCTCCTATTGTCTCAACATTCTATTGGCCAAATCAGATCGTATGGTCTAATGCAAAATGAATGGGACAGGGAAATAAACTTTGTGTACTATAGTCAGAGGCACTCCAGTATCAAATTGTAAAAAGCCTGGATATATGATTCTGTAACAGTGAGAGAGTGAAGATTGGGGAAAATTAATCACCCTACCATAATTAGCATTATGTCTAGAAGTGAAGAAGCAACTTAACTAAAAAATCATCACCATTGGTGTCTGCTTCACCAAAATATCTCAAAGGAAAATGATAGAATTAGATCAGTCACTATATATGAAACTACTTTGAAACTCTAAGGCATCATTTAAATGTAAAGTAATGTATATCTTCAAATTGAAGCAGAATAAATAAATGCATTGATAAAAAGCATTGATTGTTATATCTACCAATATATTTTAGTTTAAATAGTGGTCTAGAGAAGAAGTAGAAGTAACCAAGGGGAAAAAAATGTTTGCAAGAAAGCCTAATGTATGATACTTAAATTGCTACAGCCAACTTCATTGAATTGCGATTAAATAAAATGGAAATTCATCAGTTACCCAGCTTGCCTAATTACATTTATCAAACTTACTTATATTAATTGCCTAATTCCTAAAGCTTCACTTCACTTACTACTGTGAAAGCCCAAATGTGGCACATTCTATTTTAAAAGGCAGAGAAAAGTCACGCTATATCAAATAACTCTTTAAAGAAATAGCCCAAGGTTATATTGACATGCAGAAAATGAAGTGGAAAATTGAGATAATTATTTAGATAGAGCAAGCAAAAAATAATACTAACCTCTCCTCTAATTGCTTGAAAATTCTGGACAATTAAAATGAAGTATAAAATATTAGAACAGTTGTTTCAAATCTCTAATGTAATTTCTGAATAATTTATGCCAAAATATATTATTTAGAAAGAAAAATATTGTATGCAGTTTGTGGTACCATAGACCTTATTTACTAACCATATTTTTTCATTTTACTTTTCTATTTTGTTTCTATTGATTTGAGAATTTTTTTTTCCCAGACAAAACCTCCAATTTAAATATTTTAAAAATCTTTTTCACATAGAATCTCCATATTTGAAGGAAGGAGAGTGATAGCTTTACTGTTATTAGATCAGATTCATGGACTGCCTTGTGTTTTATACTTTTGACTGTGATAATACACACTACATTAGACAGATCATTCTTTCTCAGCCTGAATCAATGAAATTGTTCAATGAAACAAACAAACAAAAAAAAACCACCACCTTATAGACAGTCCTATCAAACTCGAATGCAACTAGAAAATACAGTTATCCCAAAATGATATAGTTCATATACATGGTGAATTGCGCAAATGAAAACTAAAAGACCACTTCCAAGTCATGTTCATTTAACAATAACAGCAAATGTACTTTAAATAATATGTTAACTACTACACTAATTGCTCCATAGGTATTATCTTCTTGATTCTTCCCAACAACCTCATAAGCTAAATTTAATTGCCACAAATTTCCAGATAAGAAAAATAAGACAGATTGATATATGTTAAAGGAAAGACCCTTTCTCTACTCACAACACTCCTGACACCAAATGTGTGAGTTTTCCATACCAAGCAATTCTTTAATTTTCTGCAGATACCATATAATTAAATTATATCTACAATTTAATTCGGTCTTGATACTAACTACCCAGGTTTAGTGCAGACACCACAGGTTAAAGGCTCACTCCCACAAAACTGTCCACCAATTCAGAAAACAATTGGACGTTGCAGGCCTTAAGTTACCTACGCTTCTATCTAATTTGGCTACAAATCAGAATTTCCTATGACTCTCCTCCCTGGATTTGATAATTTGCTATAGAATGTCACAGAATTCAAGGAAACACTCACTTTGTATTGCTTGTTTACTATAAAGGATACAACTCAGGAACAACCAAATGGAAGAGAAGCATAGGACCAGATACAGGGAAAGAATGAAGAGCTTCCATGCCCTCACGTACATCACTCTCCCCAGACCTTGATGTGTTCAACCTGGAAGCAGCCTAAACTTTTTTGTTAAGAGTTTTTATGGAGGTTCCGTTAAGTGGCATGATTGATTAAATCACTGACCATTGGTAATTAACTCTATCACCAGTTCTTCTTCCCTTCCTGGAGCTTATTCGAAAGGCTATCTTAATCTCAGGAAGCACAATTGAGGGAGAGGGCCAATGAAATAGGAAGGGAAGACATTTTTTTAAAAGTTGTTTTATTAAACTGGCTTTTGCTATGGACAACTAAGACCCAATTCCATTGGGTATCCTCCCTAGAACCTTGTAGAATGTACCTCAGATTTTATTGCCAAAAGATGGAAGTCTAACGCCTTTGTCAAGCCCTCATTTTCCCTGGTTGAGGTTTATCCTCATAGGCATTAACTTTCCTAAACTTCTAGGTTGCAACGACAGGCAAAGTGGCTTTCCATGACTTAGGAGAAAGAGGTACAAAAGCAAAGCAACATCAAGGCGCAAAGCTTAAGATATGATGTTGGTAACATGCATAGAAGTGACAACCTCAGCTGGGCTGAAATCAGGTGGACTGAGGGCGTCATATGCATCTGCTATTGTCACATTTCCTGGGTTCCCAGGGGTGTCCTAGTGAAGCCACAGGGGCATTCTCAGATAGTGTAGATTTTTCAAGGGAAAAACGGTGACATCTCTTGGATATTCCTTTACAAACTACTTTCATTTATGTTTTTTTCCCCCAAATAGCTACTCAGTTTTTAAGATATAAATACTTATACTTATTAAGATGTTTATTAACTACTTAATAAATAGAGCAGATAGAATTCTTTTGTAGGAGACTAGTAATGTCATGAAAAATATCACAAAAGTGCACCATGAACCAAGATCATAGGGGACCTCTTTGCAACTGTTACCTGCTGTAGACCACCCTGAAAATGCAGGATGGACCCCTATAAAAAATTTCATTCGGTTGTCAAGACTTAAGGTGTCATAAACACTAAAAGAGCACAAAAAGTTTTGTTACACACATAAGGCTTTCTGCAGGGAGGAGGGCGGGTCCAAAAATGGTTTGAGAGAGCAAGGAAAGAAGACTGGCTTGGAGTTTTTATTGTGGGTTGGGGATAGGAGCAGGATGAGTGTTCCCACACATGGCTTCAATTTTCCACTTGTGTCAATGGTGGGAATACCTGTGCTTTTTTTTTTTTTTTAAGTCAGTTTGTCCAGATATGAGACAAAAAGGGACAAAGGAGAACTGTCAGTAGTCAAATATCAAAATATAGAGTCAGACAATTTATTATATTACCTAAGTTCTTGTCATACTTTAAATGATTACCCTTAGATTTAATTCTGACATAAAATGAATTAATGTCATACATATCATTTATATATATGTTCACTTGGACATTTGATATAGAACTATAAAAAGTCCATCATAAGTTAGACATCAATCTAGGGGCTGGATATTCAGCTAAACTACCTTGATACGATTCCTCTTGAAATTTGTAATCTACATGAGGAGTGCCATAAATGCAAATTCGAAATCAGTTTAAAACTAAGGTAAATGGTACAAAGCTACAAGGAGGATATTATGAACAGAGTGACACAGGGGATCTGTTTTATGATATGTTGTTTTTTAAGAGTCTTGCTAAAAAAGAACGACTTCAATGCTGAGTCCTAAAGGATGAGAAGGAGCTGATCATATGGTGAATGAGAGAAAATTGTTCCAGGCAGAGTGAATATTATGGGTAGAAAGCAGAGTCTGGAATGAGCAAAGTGTGTGCCAGAAACTGAAGGAAGATTGGTATGATTAGGAATTAGTGTCCGAGGGGTAGGAACAGCATGCTGGTTTTTGAAGTTGGTGAGGAGCGTGGCATTAATTTTATGTGCCTTGGTAGCCACTGAATGTTCTTTAAGCAAGAAAGTAACCTGATGTGTTTTTAAAAAATCCAATAGGCCTATTGAGATCTCTAGTTGGTATTACTGAAGAAAAAAAATGTTATTGAAGGAAGAAAGTGATATCCTGAGAAAGCAGAGGAAAATTGATCAAAATATAATGCATGTTTCAAAATGAAGTGCCAACAGTGATGAGATTTTTAAAGATTCTTTTATTTCCTTGCTCATAAACCATTTAATATGTGCTTTAGAAGCAATGTAGATTGATTGGTAAGGGAAGAGGAGATAATTTTGCCAAACACATAAACTGATTTGAAATTAAAGATTAATGGATAAGAATGTATTACATATTATTTTTTATTCTATCTAGATACAGAGTTTGAGTGAAAACTGACTATAGATATTACAGTTTGTCTTTAACTCCACATTTAAAGACATTGATGTTAATCATGAAAATTTCTTATCAAGAAGTAAGATAATTCTTATTGATTTTAAAATGTTATCTAATCAAAAAAGTTAATACAGTAAGTTCAACACCTTTTAAACATTGAGATAACTACTGATTTTTGAATTTTAATATGTTTTTTGATTTCAACTTGAGGATAATGAAAAAAATATTATGCAATTAAATATTATCTAGAAATGTTTACTATGAGCTTGAGTCATGGTATAAAAAGATAATTGGTGAAAGATATAACTTTGTTAGATACCTTGATAAAATATTGATCATCTCACACTGTTAATATAAAATGTAGTTTAAGAATTTATAAAGGGTCAATTAAAATACATATAAATTCTATTTAGTTCAGAAAACTTGGATAATTTACAGACATATTTTTTTCCAGGTAAGGGAATACATTCTCAATACATTCAAGGCTTTCTTACCTCAACATTTTGTTCTTATTTAAATGTATTTAAATAAATACTTTTATTTAAATGTACTTAAATAAATACATTTAAAGTATTTATTAGAATAAAATGTTTAATGATTCAATGATATTTATCATATATTTTCCATATCCCTCTCCAAATTAACTTACATGAAAACAGAAATAAATATATTTCAAGTACTTCATGTCTTAAAAAAGTAGAAATGCAATGAAAACAATGCTCTTTAAATATTTAATATGTGCAAATACAATTCACCTGTCATACTAATTTATACTTTTAAAGCATCATATACATGTATTATTGTTATTTTTATAAAAAAGCATAAGGAGTCTTGAAGTATAGATCTTAATCTGTTTTCAAATAGACGTGAGGACTCAAAACAATACTAAAAGAGATTCCCAGTCTTAGACTTAATTTCCTAGATTTTTATGATGACCAGTTAATGTGATGGATAAATTAGTTCCTCAGCACTTCAGGTTTCTAATATATTGAAGCTCTATTCATTAAAATTTTTTTCCTTGAATGTTGATTTGAAAGTTCTCAATTTTAACAATTATATAAAAAATAAAAAGAAACAGAAAATCAAGGTGAAGTTATGACAAAAATATTTTGGAAAATTTAGCAAATGTATGGACAGCAGTAAAAGGCTTAGTGACCCAGAAAATGCTAACTCCTAAAATGATTGTAAGGAAGATAAAAAATAACATAATCTCTAAGACAGGATGCTGTAAAACCAAGAAAATACCAGTACCAGAGATGAGAGAATGGTACTAAATAAGAGATGATTGAAACCTGTTTAAGAAGTAGTTTGGTAGAAATTGCTAGTTTTAAAAATAGTCACAGGAATGTAAAGTTCTGCATAGGGAATACAGTCAATAATATTGTAATAACTATGTATGATGTCAGATGGATATTAGACTTAACAAGATAATCACTTTGTAAGATATATAAACATCTCATCACTATGCTGTACACCAGAAACTAATATAATATTGTATGTAAATCATAAATGAAAAAAAAAAAGACTATATAGTATTAGGCGAGGTGGTTCTTCTGTTTGTGTCAGCTATTGCTGAAGTAATTAAAACAACAATGACTACGCAGTAGTACAAATGGCCAAGGAGGCTTGTACAGGATTATAAACCTGCCTAACGATATCTCTTCCATCCTAGTTTTGGACTCCAGCCAGGTGCAATTTTGATTTTCATGGAATGGAACCTAGTATATATTTACTAAATGCCACAAAGACATTTTAATTTGTCAATTTACTGTTAAAATCAACTGTATTACTGTCTAATAGAACTTTTTATGATAGAAATGTTCTATGTTACAGTAGTTCCCCCACCCCATTCACAGTTTCACTTTCTGCGAAATGGAAAATTCCAGGAAAAACAATTCATAAGTTTTAAATTGCACGAAGTTCTGAGTAGCATGATGAAGGCTCATGCTGTCTCACTCGATCCTGTCCAATTTGTGAATCGTCTCTTTGTCAGCTTCTTGATGCTGTATACACTATCTGCCCTACCTACCCATTAGTCACTTAGAAGCAGTGTTTGTTATCAGTTAGACTTGTCAAGGTATCACAGTGCTTGTGTGCAAGCAACCCTTATTTTACTTAATAATGGTCATAGAGTCATTCACATAACTTTTATTACAGCATGTTATCATTGTAATTATTCTATTATTAGTTGTTGATAATCTCTTACTATGCTTGATTTATAAGTTAAATTTTATCATAGGGATATATGTATAGGAAAAAACATAGTATGTATAGAGTTCAATACTCTCTGTGGCTTCGACATCCACTGAGGGTCTTGGAACACACCCTCCCAGGATAAGCAAGGACTACTCTATGTTGTCCAGTATGGTAGCCACTAACCATAGGTAGCTATTGAGTATTTGAAATGTGGCTAATGGAAATGAGTATCTGATTCTTTTAGCTTAATTTTAATCAATTTAAATTTAAATAGACACTTGTGGCAGATAGCTTTCAAATTAGACAACACAAGTAAGTTCACTCCACAAAGCCAAATTAAAGTTAGTTGTAAATTTAATTCTATTATCAAGTGAAAGGTTCAAATCTGTGAGTCTTTACCTTTCTAAACCCTTGACATCTGCTAGGGTGTAAGAACAAAGGAAGTACTAGTAAAGCTGCTATTGTGTATTGGCTCTGTGGATAAACAAATGCCTCTTGATTTAGAAGCCCAACTATGGAATGACAGTGAGAATCAAAACAGGAAATAAATGAAAAAAAAAAAAAGATGGACAAGATTATTACAGACTGCAGAAAAGAGCTCATATAAGTGGATTTTTATCCAATATAAAGTACAAACGCATTGTTTCCACATGGAAATGTCACCTCAAGAAAATGCACTCGTAGCTATCTCTTTTAGATCTAGAGCTGATTAATGACTGATGATACTTGAAGAAATTTGTTTTCTCCAGAAAAAAAAAAGATTGAATTCATGTTTATTTTCAAATACTCCCTAAAGACTCTACCTGAATAATCGAAAGAAAAAAGGTAATACAGTTCTCTTTCATGACTCAGTGTACATGAAATTGCCTGCCACTATCTCTGATTCATGTTTTGTATGATTGTCATTCTGGTAATTTATTACTACATCCATTTATCGCTTCAAGTTTGTTTTCCTTTGAAAAATATGTAAAACTTTTATTTAAGATGTTATTACTCACTACTATCCCTCACAAAATGTTTTCCTTACTTCCTTCTTTCTTTAATTTTTTTAAGTAAAAAGAATTTATTCTAAATGACCGACCATGGTGGATCTATAAAATATGATCAGTAAGTCCCGCCTGGACAAAAAGAAACTTTGAAATGACCATCCTCGGCTTCTGCTTTAACAGTCCTTTTATCACCAGCTGTCCTCCTACTATTTATTACCAGAATGTACCAGAGTGATTCAGTCTATTTGTTGAGATGGATACTCACTGACTTCCAAATCAGGTGCAGAAGAAACTATTCAGTTTTAAATTCTCACCTGTAGATCTAGAAACAGCTAAATGTCAGATGAAAAGACCCATATCCTTATGCCTTTTATATGTGTTTTAAATAGTTCTTAACCTACAGTTTCTGGGTGTCTGCGAACCCCATGACAGAGTTTTAAAATGTTTATCCATGTTGTTTTCTGCTGAGTGGGTTCAAAACAATAAGCTGACAGTCTTGAAGGGCCTCAGTTTCTGCATCTTCCAGCTTCTGGTGGCCCCAGGCTTTCCTTAGCTTGTGGCAGCAGAACTCTAATAAAAGCCTACCTCTGTCTTCATATGATTTTCTTTTAATTGATTTTTTTACTTTTTATAGGAGGTAGGCTTACACATTTTTATTTTTTGGGGGGGAACTATGGTATTGGTCACATGGTAGAAATAGTCAATGATTATAATGACTTTCTGTATTGGGGGAAGTAGATGGACTTTGGATTCAGATATTCCAGAGTTTGGATGTCTGCAGCGTGTGCTACTGACTGTGTCATCTCCCACAGTAAGTCATTTACACATGCTGAAGCCTCAGTCTTCTCATGTTTGAAATGACAATAATAATACTTCCCTCTCATGGTATTAATTAGGAAGGTACTATGTCAGAAAGTTCTAAGCCTCTTTACTGATGACACCTGGCAGGTAGTCAAGTAATGATTTTTTTCCTTTCTCTTTCTCTCTCTTTAGTAACTATACTGGCCTAACAATATCTGAGCTCAAACAATATTCTCGGTCACTACGCAAAGTAAGCAAACTATTGAAATATATGTTTCCATCCCTAGATATCAATAAAGGCTATTTTATTCAATGAGATTTATATTTGAACTATCATTGCCCTTGCCAGATAAGGAAAATTGAATAATTTGAAGAGGAGCCAAACATAAATTTCCAATTTGATAGAGATGTAAAATATAACAATTATATTTTGATCAAATATACAACATGCAATGAGTGTCAAGTGCTATAAATATTAAACATTAAACACTTCAATAATATGCCATATGCTCTATCACACTTTCTGGGTCAGAAATTTAAAAATAAATACTGCCTATTTCACTATTGCCTTTTCAAGCTTTTGTCAGGTTATTATTTTAGATAAATCTAGAGAGCCAGCTAAAAATAATTGCTTGATTTATTGCTGAGTGACTGGTTTTCACTGCAAGTAGTATAAAATTCAAATAGGAAAAATGCGAACCCCCCCTATTCTTCGTTTCAGATTTTTTTTATTGTGCATAAATACAAAATCTTTAAATACAGCCAAATTATACCTTTCTTATTCTAAAAAAAAATTAAAAAGTAGATCTTAATTCTGAGCATTATATTATTTATTAAAGCACTGTTGGGAAGGAAAATTAGCAAGAGTACATGTCAGGTTCATTTCGGCTTTATTAAACTAACATTTTGTTTGTGGGCATGAGTAATTACAAAAGCATTCTTTCAGTTAATTAGCTAATTTTTAAAGATAATTCTCTCCTCAAGTACTTTTCAAATAATTATATTATATAATTACATTGCTCAAAATCATTTTGAATCAATATGGAGACAAAAAATTTTAGACTATATATTCTCACTTCTTTAATCGATTAAATCTAATTTAGTTATAACTTAAATTCAGAAACCAGAATTTAAGAATCTTGATTTTAATACACATGTTAAACCAGAAGCAATTAAAAATTACTTTCTTACACCATGGAATTAAACACCTTTATGTGAAGCTTTGTAATATTCCAAGCTCTTTGTCATACCTGATCTTACGTGATCCTCATAAAGGCCCAATTATCCTGCTTTTATTATTTTTTTATTAGACTGTATTTCATAGGACATTTTTTGATTTGTAGAAAAATTGAGAGGCAAGTACAGGCCATTTCCATATATCCTGCACCCAGTTGCCTCTGTTACTAACATCTTACATTAGTATAAACCTACTGTCCCCCGTTCCCCGCTTCTTCTTTTTTATTTTTATTTTTTGGTCTCAGGATCCCATCTAGGATAATATATCATGTTCGATTGCTGTGTCTCTTTAGGCTCCTTTGGCTGTGGCAGTTTCTCCAACTTTCCTTTTTCTGATGACCTTGATAATTTTGAGGAGTACTAGTCAGGTAGTTTGTAGAATATTCTACAATTGGCATGTTTTCCTCCTATTAAAACTGGGGTTGTGAGTTATTGGGATGAAGACCAAGAGGTAAAGTATCATTTTCATCACACCGTATTAGATGTATACGTTATCGGCATGGTTTGTGAATGTTGAAGTTGGCCTTGATCACCCATCTGAGGTAGTGTTCATCAGGTTCTTTCACAGTAAATTGAGTATTTTTCTCCCTTTCGCTACTGTACACTTTTGAAGGGAGTCACTATGCTCAGATCACACCTTAAGAGTTGGGAGCTGTGTTTCCCTCCTGGAGGGCTCAGTACATACATACATTATGTGGAATTATTCTACATGGGACACTTGTCACTTTTCTCCATTTATTAATTTATCCATTCATTTATATTAGATTGGATTTGTGGATATGTATTTTATTCTTTGGGTTATAATCTAAGACCTTTTTTTTTTTTTAATCTTGTTTCTCAAATTTACCACCTTGGCCATTGAGAGTTCTTTCAGTTGGCTCCTGTGCTGCTTTTAAATAGACTTATCAGATAATCACTTTGTAAGTTATATAAATGTCTAATCACTACGTCTATACCTGAAATATAATATTGTATGTTAGCTGTAATTGAAAAAGTAAAAATAAATAATAGCCCCATAGATGTATTTTTTAAAATTTATTTTGAGCGCTTTGTTACTTTCTGGCCCTACGACATGCTCAAAGCACATCTTGTTATTAGAACCAAGATAAGAGAACTAGGTGTGCTAGTGGCTGGTGGGCTGTCATTTGTTTTAGGGCCCCTTAGATGACAAAGCAAACAATATATGTGTTTATACTAATGTGTTTATATACATTTCTATAAGTATTTCTCTATATAACTGTATCCCTTTCCTTCTTCATGAACTTTTCTGTTTTTTAACATTTCTTACACTATAGGTCTTCTAGTGATGAAGTCTCTCATTGTTTTTGTTTCTCTGAAAAATTATTTTATTTCTCTTTCCATTTTGAAAGATACTTCTGATAAATATAAAATTTTAGTTTAACGTCTTTTTGTTTTTTTTTTAACTTTCAACATTTTAAATATTTCACTCCACTTATTTCTGGCTTACATGATTTCTGAACAGAAGTCAATCTAATTCTTATCCTATTCCTCTGTAGATATTGTTCAAGTGTGTTCCTACAAATGTATGGCTCTGGTGGCCTCTGCTCCTGGTAAGCACATGTGCAATGTCCTAGATTTCAATTTTTTTCAGTGGGAAGACCTATCTAAGTAACATATTTCTTGAAGCATAGTTATTTTTATTCTCTGTCTTACAATTCTAATATTTGAAGACTTTTGGGCTTGATTATATTATCAGTTGTTTCTGTCATCTTTCATTTATGAAACCCACATGAATGCTACGTTGACTTCTTTCTTTTCTTTCTTCTTCTCTCCCTTCTTCCATTCCTTTCTTCCTTTCTTTTTTCTTTCAGCACCAAAGTTTCAACCAAACAAGTTTTTCTTTCTAGTCCATACTTACACTGAATGTGTAGTCCTCATCTCTTATTAGAATCTCCATTTTAAAAATTTTGTATGGCCTCGTAGGAATTAGGGTACATTGTCTTCTGAGAAATACTTATAGATATGTATATAAACACATTAGTACATTGTCTTCTGTACCCTAATTCCTACGAGGCCATACAAAATTTTTGCTAACATTGACTTAATTTAGCAAATGCTCTAATATTGAAAGTTCATTTCAGGCTCCATTTATCATCCTAGTTTGCTGCAATTTGCTTGTTGGTGTATTACTCACTTTTAATTTTTAGTATTTATTTTTACTTAAATGCAATGTCCTAGATTTCAATTTTTTTCAGTGGGAAGACCTAGCTAAGTAACAAGTCAAGTATACTATTGGTAATAAAGTACTTTTAGATTTGCACAATCTTTTCTTTTGTGTGTGTGCAAATAATGTTGATTTAACATGGCCAATTCTTCCCATTACTTATATTGTAATGTAGACTTCTAAGGTGAAATCCTTGCTCTGCTATTAACTGTGTCACTTAAGTAACTTATGTAATTAGACCATGCTTCTGTACATTTTAATGTACAAAATCATGTCTGCATTTCAATTAGTTGTTTCTCTAAATAGCCAATTGATTATTTACATAATTTTAGAAAATATTTTATCATTCTATAACTTTTTTTTGTGCTTGATCTTATATTATTTTTTTAAAAGATCTTTCTGGGAGTTGAAATTTTTCTAGGTTATTTAAGTTATAAAAAGTGATATTAAATTTCACCTATTTTCTGACTTGGGAATTAAGTGGAGCTTTAAATACAACAAATGGAATAAAATGTAAGACATCGTTAGAATCTTTATGCTGTGAAAAAAGTTGGCTTCAGATTTTTAGTGTACAAACTGAGCATGAGCTAAAATGGAAGTGAGGAATCTTCAGTTCTTAATCTTATTTTACATTACTCTACCCCTTTCTCTGAAATTCTTACAGTTTTAAAATAAATACAATTATTTGAAAAGTCATGGTATAAGATACAATGTCTCAGCTCTATGCAGTGCTCAATTTGAGACATAATGAATTTATTTATCTAGTGTACATTTTTCAGCTTTAAAGAAGGAATAGTCTCTTTCCAGCTCATGGTTAATATCCTAGATTAATAGCAATAATTCACTCTAGATCTAAATTATACTTCTGAGTAAAGTAAATTTTTTCTCCCAGCTCTGACTTTTCTCTGTTGACCTCTAAGAAGTAAGCCAAGGCATTATGTAGTTCAATTGTGAGAGCACTCCTTATCCATGATATAAGAGTTGAGCACATGTTTGACTTCCAAAATCATTCATAAGATTATTTGTCATGCCACATTTGAAAGGTCTATAAAGATATAATCAATTCCTATGTTTTGAGCATATCTCTCCATTTAATCTGTACCTTAAATAAATAATATTGTTCCATATGTTACTTTCTATGGTTATAGAATCAGACAGAATAATTCCCCAGAAAATTGTTCATAGTCTGAAGGTAACAGAGATAACTACTAGGTTTTAGATAAGGCAATCATCAAAAAACTAACACCATGAAATTACATTAGTGCAATAACCACATATGGATTGAAAGATGAAGTGACAGTAACATTTCACATTATGCCCTAGGTGTTTGCTGAGTGCTTTTAACAATGTAAAAATATAAATATACATGAATCATAAAAAATAGGCTTTTTATTTTCTTTTTATAATTTTTTAGAGTACTTAATTAGCCTTAAGATAATTCAATAGGCAATTAGGAATTTGAATACCTTCATATTTCTTTAGAATAATTGCTAAAGAAAGAATTTGTCATATAAAATGAGAACATAGAAAGGAAGAAATTGCCTTAAAATAATAAAAGAAGCATAAACATAAATAAAAACTGTTTAAATTGTATTTAGAAGGAATCATAGTTCCTTTTATGATTGAAAAACATTTACAATCACAAAACAGTTTGGAAATGCCTATATAATTCAGATGTAATGAGTAAGTGCTCATTATTCTTGAAAAAAATGTCTTGATGTTCAGAGCATTGCATTTACTCATTAGAATTTGACTACTCATTTAAGTTTCCAAATTATACATTTTCTTGTCACAAAGTCATTTTCCTGGATGAAAATCATAGTGCTATCCTAAGATATTAAAGTGCATTAGTTAAAAAATAAGATAAATCACTTTTATTTAAAAGTCATTTTGAATGTTCTGGGAAAATTGTATCACTGTTGCAATATACACCTGTCAAAAATCATTGGTTTCTCTGAAAGGAAAAAGACAACTGACAGATTTGAAGACAATTTCTTTATGTAAATATTCAATTGCATTTTTATGTTCACTTTAGTTAATCATCTTGTCATTTAAAATATTTAAATATATCAGCTTGTGATCTTTAGGCACAAATATGATAAATATAAATACACAAGAAGGAATATTCTTCACAATTCTTAGAAAGCACACATATTTTACTCTTGAAAATAATCTAAAGATTAAGTCTATTTATGTTATAAATTTAGTTCTTATGTTAATAAAAAAACACTAATTTCTGTAACTACTAGGTTTTAGATAAGGCAATCATCAAAAAACTAACACCATGAAATTACATTAGTGCAATAACCACATATGGATTGAAAGATGAAGTGACAGTAACATTTCACATTATGCCCTAGGTGTTTGCTGAGTGCTTTTAACAATGTAAAAATATAAATATACATGAATCATAAAAAATAGACTTTTTATTTTCTTTTTATAATTTTTTAGAGTACTTAATTAGCCTTAAGATAATTCAATAGGCAATTAGGAATTTGAATACCTTCATATTTCTTTAGAATAATTGCTAAAGAAAGAATTTGTCATATAAAATGAGAACATAGAAAGGAAGAAATTGCCTTAAAATAATAAAAGAAGCATAAACATAAATAAAAACTGTTTAAATTGTATTTAGAAGGAATCATAGTTCCTTTTATGATTGAAAAACATTTACAATCACAAAACAGTTTGGAAATGCCTATATAATTCAGATGTAATGAGTAAGTGCTCATTATTCTTGAAAAAAATGTCTTGATGTTCAGAGCATTGCATTTACTCATTAGAATTTGACTACTCATTTAAGTTTCCAAATTATACATTTTCTTGTCACAAAGTCATTTTCCTGGATGAAAATCATAGTGCTATCCTAAGATATTAAAGTGCATTAGTTAAAAAATAAGATAAATCACTTTTATTTAAAAGTCATTTTGAATGTTCTGGGAAAATTGTATCACTGTTGCAATATACACCTGTCAAAAATCACTGGTTTCTCTGAAAGGAAAAAGACAACTGACAGATTTGAAGACAATTTCTTTATATAAATATTCAATTGCATTTTTATGTTCACTTTAGTTAATCATCTTGTCATTTAAAATATTTAAATATATCAGCTTGTGATCTTTAGGCACAAATATGATAAATATAAATACACAAGAAGGAATATTCTTCACAATTCTTAGAAAGCACACATATTTTACTCTTGAAAATAATCTAAAGATTAAGTCTATTTATGTTATAAATTTAGTTCTTATGTTAATAAAAACACTAATTTCTGTAAGAATTATTTAAAAAAAAAACAAAGTCTGTGGGTATTTTGAGAAATCTATATGCTAGATATAGCAAGATAGAATATTAAAACTTCACTTCAAAAATGAATTTGGAATTTTTCAACTAAAAAAATTCTCAAAAGAATCCAACTTAAAAGCACACTGTAAACCTATAACCATTCTTTAAAACATGAAAGACACTGAAAGCTCTCAAAACAAAGGAAAACAAAACATAGTATTAGATAACATATATGTTTTTAAACAGTTATGAAGAGTACATATCCTTGATTTAGACTTTGCAATTAAGATTCCACAGGGGCTGGGTAAATCACCAGCATTTCATGAAAATGCAGTTGTTGCAATCAATATCTCGTGTTGAAATTGAAACTTTTTTACAGTAACACCCAATCTTAAAATGCTTGGAAAACAAAAAAGTTTTGTTTATCATTACCCAATTGACAGATGCTACTTATTACATTCATAACAGTGGGTGGAGTGAGGAATAATCTATACTGATATCTTAAAGGCCTTTAGATTTCAAACTAGGAACTATTTACACCCAAGACTTTCAAGATGGTAACTAACATCCTTATAGCTAAGACTTAGCAGCCCCAAACTCTGAGATGACTCCTCTTAACACAAACGAAAAGAAAGATTTCTCCTCGCTGCTGGGAAGAATATAGAGATCATGCCACATACAGGAGGATAACATTGAAGTTTAAGTTTCTTATTATAATATTGTTCATAGATGATGGGAAGAACATTTTTGAAGATCTGGGTAGGATAGTGTTTGGAGTTTCAAAAGATCCTTGTGGGATTTGTTCCTTTCAAGATGCAAGGCTCTGGAAACTGAGCCAATTACTTTCTTGGAAGCTCAGTATAGTGTACTATCTAATATTGTTAGAAATCTGCAGTTCAGGTTTTTGTTAGAAACCTGCAGTTCAGGTTTTTGCGATGGAGAAAATATAGCAAAAGTAAGAGGAAGTAAGTCAAAGCGAGTATGGTTGCATACATATTTCTAAATACATGTCCATCAAGCACACAGCAGCAAGCCAGGCCAAGTCCTGACAGACAGATTTAGCCAGTAAAATACAACGAGCAGGGTTTAGATTCAGACAGTTTATTATTACATAGCCAACAAAAGGAAAAGTAGTAAAACAAAACTCAGTGTGTTCTTTGTCCTACACACCAGAAAGGGTGAAACTGAAATAAAAGGGGCTAGATGACAGCGCAATACAAATTGTAGGATACTCTGTATTTAAAGAGCCAATTCCAGAAGGCGTTTATAGACCGCAATTACACTCTAAGGGGTATGGGGAGAAAGTCTCATATCTCATTAGAACTTGGGAGGTGATAAAAAACTGAGGCATGACAGATTCCCCTGTAATATAAGGAGGTGAGTAGAAGTTGGCCTCATATCAGCTTCTCACAAGACTTCCATTTGATGTTTTCCAGAAGAATCAAAAGATGTTTCACAAAGGCTCAGAAAAGCTATGGTTCAAATCTTTGCCTGCCTGGTCTAAGTGAACACATGCAAAGCCACCAGGGTGCCATGGTGCAATTTTTTTCCCCACAATACCAATAAAATTGTATTGTATTCTTTGTTCCTAGGGCATGATTTTCCTTTTTGTGACATGTCATTCTCTACTCTACCACAATCATACGTCCACAGAACTAAGAATAAAAATATTAAAATTGGTCGTAAACTACTTAAAATATTAAATGCTAAATATTAAACTTGAAATATAATTAAATATTAAGTATTAAAAATACTTGAAACTGCTATGATATCAATAACAATTTCTTCCATGCAAATTAATATATATGACCTTAAAATCCTCAAGTTTATTAATGTAGGCAATTGTAATGATATTAACACAAAGCAATTTTAAGGCCAAATCTTACTGTAATAATTTCTCATCTTATATACTATTATTGAGTAGATTGAAAAAAAAATGGTCACAATTTTTCTCTTCTCTGTATCCATGCCTCTTTAAAAGCAGAACTACCAGATGACCCAGCAATCCCAATCCTAGATATATACTCAAAATAACCGAAGTCAGGGTCTTGAAGAGATCCCATGTTCATTGCAGCTTTATCATTCTCGAAGACCAAGGTAAGAAAACAACCCAATGTCCATTGATAGACAACTGGATAAAGAAAATGTCCTATATACATTCAATGGAATATTTTTCAGTCTTAAAGGAAATTCTAGTACGTGCGATAACATGGATAGACCTAAAAGACATTATGCTAAGTGAAATACGTCAGTCACAGAAGAACAAATACTGCATAATTCCACTTACATGACTTCTCTAAGTTATAGAAGCAGAATATAGAATGTTGGTGGCCAGGGATGGGGAAGAGGGAAGTGGGGTGTTACCGAACGGTATAAAGTTACAGTTATACAAGATGAATTAATTGTAGACGTCTGCTGTACAACATATGCATGTTATGTGCCTATAGTTAATAATATGGTGTGCACTTACTAAGTGTAGATCTCCTGTTAAGTGCCTTACAAACAACAATAAAGCAAAGGAACACAAAGAAACTTTGGGAGGTAATGGATATGTTTACACTTTGATTGTGGTGATGGTGTATAATGGTGTATGCATATGTCCAAACTCCTCAAACTGTATACATTAAATATGTGCAGCTTTTGCAGCTTTTTTATTGATATATCATTTACATCAATAAAACTGCAAAAAAAAAAGGTGGGGTATTTTCAGCTCTTTCTTTAAACAGATAAAGTCCTATTTCTTCTACCTTTTAAATAGATTTGATGTTTTGACTAATGTTTCACTAATAGAACACCCCAGAAGAGATAGAAAACCAGATTTGAAGTCAAGAGGACTTACACACTTCTTTCTCTCTCCATGGAACTACCTGAGAGATTTCCCAACTTTTCATGTACGTTCGATTAAAGACAGTTTTATAATTTCCAAAATTAGTCACTCCAAATGAAAAGGCTTAACAACTTTCTTCTTTTAAATGTAAATATTTAGTCTTCATTTTATACTTTTATTTGTACAAATGACACTCCAGTACTGCAGCAATGATCAAAAGAAGTACACGGAATATAGTGGTGATTTTATTAAGATTCATACAATGTACTTGGCTATTCTTATTGACCTTAAGTATCTCAAGCTGTGACTTAAATAACAAATGATTAAAAAGTCTACTTATTACTTTTTTATTGTATGATGAAAGTCAGTGACCTTCAGGAAGTAATTTAATGAATTGAGACACGGATTTATAGGTGATGGTATAATTGCTTTTAAATTTCCCTCCTCATTTTAATAATAGGATTATCCTGGATCTTAACTGACATTGACTTTTTTGTGTTTTGAATTTTGTTATCTTATAATTATGGATAAAATGTTAAGTGAAATATATAGTATACTTTTTAGGGATTTAATGAAAAAATTTCCTTGACATTAAATTACTTTGAAATTAATTTGTTATATGCAATTAAAAACAATATTAGAATCCTTTGACAAACAGCACTCATGTAACACTGACAAAAGGAATACATTTGAATATTAAAACACACGCAATATCTTTTGTGGACTTGACTCATTTTTACCTATTTCCAGAGCTTTCTACTATCCTCTCATTCCTTCTTCCTTCAGATCACAAAGAAAACATACCTTCTGTTTGTTTCCCTCGATATTGTGGTAAAAGATTTTAAAACTTTAAAACTGCAAAACAATAAAACTGCAAAAAAAAGTGAGAATTTTCAGGATTTTAATGTTATTTACTTATTTATTGCAACTAATCAGTGTGGTTTCTAGGGAGTTATTTTAAAATCCTCAGCACATTTTTCCAAAATCCTCTTGTTCTTTCACTGACAATAATTTTCGACATTGATGGCATTAGGTCAAGTTTTTTTTTATTTTTTGATTGTTTACTGGTGACTTTTTTGGAGGTGTGTGTACAGACTATTTCATTAAATATAGTGATCAAGAATATTTTAGTAGACTTTCAAATCAGTTTAAATGATAGATAATTGAATTACTAGCTAAGATTCAAGCAATATTTATTGAATGTGTACCATTTACTAAGTACAATGACAATAAAAATGAATAATATAAAGTGTTACTCTAGATAGAAGCATAGCCTAGGCTTATAGTTTTCCAGAATCAGAAAAAAGCTCACATATTTGAGTATGTGTGTTTTGTATCATTTTTAATATGTATTTAAAAGTTTATTGGTTCTGAGGTTACTGCAATAATTTGTCCCTTTACTGTGTTTTAATTTTTATTTTCAACATTTTTCATGGTTGTAAATCTTATGGAGAAAACAATGTTTACCTTACTTTGAAGAGGTTTACTATTACATTTAGGAGAAACTGAGTTGAGAAATTGTTATTAGCTACAGCTAGTTTGACAACGAAAGCTTTTCCACAATTGAACAAATAATTAAGTAATTTCTTCTTGTTAGGCAAAAATAAATATGAGAAACAGAATATGGTAACTGAAATTGAACATCCTACATCTCTATATTATATCTAGCTCCTTCTGACTGGAGAAATTAAGTCGTCATCATTCAAGGCAAATAGATAAGCTAAATCCTTAATCTCTGAGATATTTAACTGGATTTAAAAAATATATATTTTTCTCTATTTGAAGTATATTCAGATTTTATGCCTTGAGCTGTTATTAATTAGAGAATATGATGCCAATTATGAGCTATTTGAGTTATCACTAAAATGAATGACTTTCTTTCAATTAGTATTCTATCTTAGTAAGAAAATTATTAAGTTGAGGACTTGATTATGGATGCAATCACAGAACTTTTAAGAACTATGAGAATGCATTGCAGAACTTTCAAGAACTGTGAACCTTGTATGCAAGCTTACAAGTAATCTTGCCATAGATTCATGAATGTCGACAGAAAACATAAGACTCCTGAGTCAGAGACAAAAGATTTTATCATTCATGTTACAGCAAGCAACATAAGCTTCATGTTTGTTTCTTTCTCTTATCTTATGAGTCCCTAGAGGATGACATGGAGTGGCCTAGTCGATGTTGTACATGCAGTGGATTTCTGTCACAGATAAGGAACCCGAGCTTAAGAAACCTCAGTCTTCTTAAATGGTGCAGGTAAAATGCCTCAGAGAGTGACATTATTTTTATTATGCTGAAAGTAAACAAACTTGTCTCCTTTGTCAGAAGAAGACACTATCTCTACCTTTCAAAATGTTTCACAACATAAACAAATTGTGGGGGCGGGGGAGAAACAGTCCAGAACAAAAGCTGTCAGTGCCTCTGCCTGTAAGACACACAGAAACACCAGAGAGATCTACAGAGAATTGGCTCTCAACTGGTCTTTGAGCAGAAAAGATAATAGGTGAATACTCCTGATTAAAACAAAACAAAACAACAATATTTAATTTGAGCTATAGTATAAATATGAAAATAAATATTAATAAATTGAGATTAAGAATTTAATGTTTAACTAATTTTTATTTGGTCCTAGATGTTAATGATTAATTCAAGCTCTCAAACTAACAGCTAAAGAATTATTAAAATTTTAAATTCAATATCAAAAGATAGTTTTAACCCTAGCTACTCCCACAGAAATGTGTCAAGAACTTTAAGTGTTCTGAGATTTTATCTCATTTACAAGTTAAAAATTTAAACTGACCTATTTCCATGAATGCTAGTAGATAATGTAAGACTCCTAGGCCAGAGATAAAGAGCAGTTTACTACTCACACCAAGAGAAATAGACAGAATATCAATATTTTTTAATTGATTCTCCAAACTCCAATCCCTACAAGGTGGTGTGAAAAGACCAAATGACACTTGCACACATAGTACATATTATAGGAAAGGAATCCTGAGTTTAGGAAATCCAACCATTTCATAATGGCCTCTAGGTAGGCCTGTGTTTTGCCTGCAAAAAAGATATAATCTCTATTGTTGAAGGTAGTACAATGTGATATAAATATCCTTGAAAAGCTTCCAAAATAACGTGTTACTTCCTCACTTGAAAATATGCAGAAAAGCAAAGTACCCATAGAGAACTGTCTCCCAACAATGAGCTGCTATAAGTCATAAAAAAAGAGAAAGAATCTAAATATTAGAGAATCTTGGCATAATTGGGAAGAGAGTCCCAGAGCAGAAGCTATATTTCTATAGAAATAGATATTGGCGGTAACTTGAAGAATCAGATATTTTTAATTACTTCATTAGAAGGCGGGAAATATACAGTAAAGTTGCAGGATATAAAATCAATGTACAAAAATCCATTGTGCTCCTATACACTAACAATAAAATACATAGCAAAAAACAAAGGTCCTAAATTTATGGACCCTGGTCTCAGAGAGGATTTTATGAATTTCACCCCAAAGGCAAGGGAAGTAAAAGCAAAAATAAATAAATGGGACCATATCAAACTAAAAAAACTTCTGCACAGCAAAAGAAACCATCAGTAGAACAAAGAGGAAATCAACCGAATGGGAGAAGTTATTTGCAAATACACCTCCGATAAGGGATTAATATCCAAAATATATAAAAAAACTCATAAAACTGAACAACAAAAAAAAGAAGCAATCCAATTAAAAAATGAGCAGAGGACCTGAACAGATGATTCTCCAAGAAGACATTCAAATGGCCAATAGATATATGAAAAGATGCTCAACTTCACTAGCTATTAGAAAAATACAAATCAAAACAACAATGAAGTATCACCTCATACCTATTAGAATGGCTATTATCAACAAGATAAGCTATAAGTGCTGGAGAGGTTGTGGAGAAAAAGGAACAGTCGTACATTGCCGGTGGGAATGTAAACTGGTACAGCTACTATGAAAAACAGTATGGAGGTCCCTCAAAAAATTAATAGACTTACCATATGACCTGGCAATCCCTCTTCAGTGTACCTACCCCCCCCCAAATTGAAAACATTTATTTGTAAAGATATATGTACTCCTATATTTACATATCATTGCAGCAGGATTCATGGTGGCCACATGAAAATAACTGAAGTGTCCTTCTATAGATATTGGATAAAGAAGATGTGGTACATATACAATGGAATATCTCTCAGCCATAAGAAAAGATGAAATACTGCCATTTGTGACAGCATGTGGGATATAAAACTGAAAGCAAGAAACAAACAAACAAATAAGACAAACAAGCAAACAAAAACTCATAGACACAGACAACGGTATGGTGGTTACCAGATGGAAAAGCGGGAGACAGAAGAGGGTAAAGGAGATCAAATATATGGTGATGAAAGGAGACTTGACTTTGGGTGTTGAACACACAATACCATATACAGATGACATATAGAATTGTACACTTGAAACCTATCTAATTTATTAACCAATAAATTTAATAAAATGAAAGTTATCACACAAAAACACAAATGTTTGGTAAACAAATGTTTGCTATGCCATGCAGAGACAACAGGACACAGCGAGGACTTCGGTCTCCAAGGTCTGCCCCAGTACCACTATCACACCCAGCCCATATCCTTTGTAGATATCTCTGGTGATTGAGGACTCCTCCTGGACCAGGCCCTTTATTTAAGAGGGGGGAAAAAAAAACTCTTCCTGAGTCTTTTTATTCTTAAAAACAATCAATCTAAAATAATCCTCATTCTAAAGAGACATATTTTGGGGTGGCAAAGTCCTGCTTCCCTATAATTGCAAGAAGAGGAAAATAAGAAAAATAAAAAGATATCAATAAATTTTACATGACAAGGAAATAATCCACCAGTTGCAATATTTTAGATTTTATTTGAAACATCTCTAAAGTCATATGTGAACAGACTAAATATATTTAACAGCAGCCTGTAACTAACTCCCATTTGTTTCTTTGGGAAATTTGGCCTTCACCAAAACTCCCTACTTTTCCAGGATATAACTAGAAAAGAACACATCAAGTAAAGAGCATAGTCTTCAAATTAGTAACCTGAAACCCAAACGAGAAGGAATATATCTACAACTTGGTTGGTATCTAAGTTATGTAAGTAACTTCCCTTCAAATATGGCCTACTTAGACCATATTACCTAAATCACAATGAGCTCTACAAATAATTGGGAGTAATATTTGCCTTTATACCTAAAAAATGTTCAGTCTTCGGAGTGAGAAATAGTTCTTAGTCATTTCTTTATGCCCCTTGAGGAATTTAGTCTCTCATTGCCCTTTATATCCCCTTTCTCGTCTTCACTTTAGGCAGACCCAGCGTAATTCTATCTCTTTTCCTATAAAGCTCACAATTTCATGCTTTTCAAATGATTGCTACTCTTACATGCTCTGTTGGGTATATAACCCTTAGGGTTAGTAGGACATGTATTATTGTCTATTGTACATGGTAACCTGATTCTCTGAATTCAAAAGGAATCCATCACCATGTTTTTTCACTCTCTCAAGTTTGCTTAAACTACCATACTGAGAATAGCACATTAGTGTAGGTTAGTGCTTTCTGTCATACACTATTCCAGCCCTCTATTTTGTCACTTAATACAAAGGGAATAAATTATTCAACTAATTATTATTTAATACCATTTAGCTCTATGGAATAAGTAAAATTAAAAAAAAAATCTAGCTGATTCATACCATTTATAGTACAAACAGGGAACTGAGAAAAATAATTCTGAAAAATCTATCAGTCTTTGATACTGTACCTAAAATCCTCTGTTTATTGGTTTACCCCTCAAAGATTCCCTTCGGGAGTCTACGGATGCCACTGTATCCTTTACTGACTTCTTTCACTGCAATCTTTGTCTCCCTATTGCTCATAAACAATTTTTGTTACTGTTCAGATGTTCCCTGAATTAGCTCAGAAGATAAACTTCTCAAATGTTAAGGCTGCTTTACTCTGCCACCTCCTAGTCTCTTTTCCTCCTATAGGCCTAAAGTAGAGCTGGCCACATCTATTCACCTCCAGGATTTTCTAGGGCCAAAGAGGAGACACTCAAAAGATGGACTCAACTTTAGATCAATATCAACACATTAATTGCATGGAAGAATGTATTACATTTTCAAAAATCAAGAATCAAATCATACAAATGCAAATAGATAATAACATCATGAAAAATCAATAGAGATTATATCAGTTTATGATTTCTAAGAGTTCTACTTATTCAAGACTTCAGTTTTCAGAACTCATAGAAAAATTGCTTACTTTAGTGAACAATATCTCAACAATTTTTCTTCTTAATGTGCATCTTAGCTTTCCTAATGATTCAACATGTTAATTTTCTTTGTACATATCACTGAGAGAAAAAAAAAAACAGATACATGTTATTCACATCTCCAGATAACATTTTATCTGATATGTGAAGACATAATAAATATGAATTATTTTGATAGCTGAATTTATGCTCATGCAAATAATTTGAGATCTTTAGAGTTGAACTTATTCTTTCACTTGAGAATTTTCCCGTGTTTATTTATTTACATGTTTCATTAGGTCATGGAATTTTTTTTTCATTCTTCAGTTTTTTATCTTTCAAGTGGCTGTGAGACTCATTTCTTGTGAAATATTATAGATATATAGTTGATTATTCAGGTACAAGCAACAGACTATAAAGTATCATGAACATAAAGTTTCACTGTGTCATCTTTATTGCTTTTCTAAGCCAGATGAGAGCTTGCAAACCAGCCCAAACTCTTCTCTTAAACATACCCCTGGAATATGGACTTCTAGATTCAGTTGCTGGGAAATATATGGTTATTTGTTATCTCTTAGTTTCACATTAATTTTCAAATTGTTATGGAAACTTCTTAATACATAAAAAAGAGACAAATAGGTCTAAATCCTTGAAAGAGCATGAACTTCAAAGATATTAAAGTGCTAGATGATCACTCTGCTTATACATGTGAATCCATTCATATTAGCTGAAAAAGTATAATAAGACATTTTAGGACTATATTGTGGCTTTATTGATTTTTATTGGAGCGTTACATAAAATTTAAAACTTTAACTTATATTCATCTAGTTATCTCTGTATTTGAAAGAGCCCCATGATAAGAAAAAAATGAAAAGATGTATAATTACTAAGTTCCAAAAAGTAGTGCTTCAGAAGGTTTCTATTCTATTTAAAAACAAGCAACTGTAGAATTGTTTAAAATACATTTTTTTGTATTTTAATATAACCATTCTGTTGATTTTTGTTACTGCTTGATCAGGCCAGTGCTAGGTTTGCCTCTATCTCCTTTTCCATGGCATCCATGTCTAAAAACACCACACCAAAGCCAGTGATCACAAGTAATTCAAAAGCATCCTACTCACTCAGGCATAAGCAAAGCAAGGGAGTTTCCAGGTGAAAGGGCCCCACCAGGTCATACTGACTCCTGGATTCTCTGATGTCCTAGATTGGGGAGGTGAGGGATGGAGAAGACAGAAGGAGGAGAGAGAGAAAGAGGTAGGGAGAGGGAGAATGGGAGAGATGGAGCGAAGGAAAGAGGAAGGGAGATTTATTCAGTGAGATGTTTTGTGTTTATACATATAACAGAATACAGCAGACAGAATTTTCGAATACTGCTAAATAGACTAATTTTGCAAAACCAGTAGGGTTTGGGGGAAAGGGAGAGGGGCAAGACTGGAGACCCTACATACGACTTCTTTCTCGTCCAGCCTAGCAGAAGTTGAATAGTTGCTGAGGAGTCTGATGGTGTCTGCCCTTGTAGGTATTAATGGTTTAACCAGATTTCATTTTGCTGTGTGTGGATGACTTACTGCTTCCAGTTTACATATGCATATGTACACACACCCATAAACACGCATAATATTGTATTTCCTGTGTCTCCTTTCATTTTTATTAGCTAATTTTTAAACACCAAAGGCAAAACATAATAGATTTGTGTGCTAATTTATTTTCTTTCGTCACAGAAGCAATTTTGAACTGTTAATGTTTTCTATAGAGTGTGGGGCATCAACAGAGCGTTAACATGTTTACATGCATTGTCTCTGTTAGGCCATATAAATATGATAAACCAATTTCAAATTATATTTTGTTTGTATCAGTTTGCTTTTTGATAATTTAATAAATGACTAGAATTCAGAAATATTGTAGATAATCCCAGAATGTAACATTATTTTGAGCATCAAAATACCTGTATATTTATTCAAACTTTCACCTTTAATACAGAAGCATTATAAGAAAACAGTATATGAAGATGAGAATAAAATAGGGGTATTACTCATAAATTATCAACTCTGATGGTTGCTGATTCTATTACAATTAATATTTTCATAAGCAATGTTTGCCCTCTTTAATTAGGACATATGTTTGGCACCCAAATGTTGAAATAATTCAATATCTTATTTCAGTGTTCATCTTATGTGATAACTTTTGTGCTCTTGTGATTATTGACCACTGTCATTTTATTCAAACTCTCTTCTCCATTGGCTTCTCTCCCTCCTGACTCTCAAAATCCTTTCAATATGGATTATTGTTCTCATCCATAATATTGATATTCACTAATGTGCTATTTTTTAACTCTTTAATTACACTCTACATTCTTGCTAGATTTATTCACTTTCTCTCGTGATCTCAAATATCACACACATACTGAAAACTTACAGTTATATTTCCATCCCTATTTTCAACTAATCACTACAGTATATATACTCAAGTCAACAAATTTGAAATACTTAAGATCACATTAATTATGTTTCACCTAAAACATCCTCATTTATATTGTCTTCTGCCTCTTCTATTAGTGACATCACTAACTTATCAGTGATGTAAGTTTAAAAACATAGAATCTTCCCTGACTATGACCACTGCAATATCTCTTCTCCATAAAAATGATCAGGTCCTCTGGCTACTGCGTCAAAAATAACTTTCAAATCTGAGCATATCTCTCAATCCCACAAGAACTCCCAGGAGTTCAGCCTTTTTAAAATTTTCCAGACCTTCGGTCTTTCCCCTTCTCCAGCTTAATTTCCATTATGCTTATTTTTTTCTACTACAGTTATTTTGTGGCTCCTTTTCTAAGATACAAACATGAAAAAGTCATTTGCCTGCCCTAATAATTTGATATTTTCCTTTCATCTAATTGCATGAGTCTGAACTTAGCATGGCATCCAGGCCCTTCAGACTCTAGCTCCAGGCCTGTTTCTGGCCCATCTTCTGCACATGACCTTGCCCTCTAGCCACATAGGACAAATTTCCATTTTATATAAATACACGTAATTCCACAATTCAAGGTTTGTCTGATCTCCTGGAATGTCCGCTTTTTTTTTTTCCTAGTTCCATTGCCTAGTTTATTATTACCCGTTCTTAAAGACTCTGTAGTTTACACACCAGAAACAGTCCTAAGTGATTTATATATACTATTTCACTGAATTCACAAAATAACACTTTGCGTTAGGAACTACTGGTATCCTAATTTTATAGGTGATGGGCTTTGACATGTTAAATAATTGTGACACTCCCAACTGGCAGAATTTGTGATTGACCTTGACCTTCTGATCTTAATCATTATATAAATTGCCTATACTATAAACTCCTCAAGAGAAGCAGGCATGAAAATTATATTGCATCCTTATTTAAATTCCTAGCACCAAGCATAGAGCTTCACACACAGTTGTTGAGTGAATTTTGAATGAATTAGCCAGGTTAAGCAATTTTCAGGCTCTACAGTGAGGAGATTTTTTTTTCAGTGGACTGATGGCTCTCAGCTAAAGTTTCCAAACAGTTTACTCATAATGTAAATTTACAATAAAAAAGTAGTAATAACATATTTTGCTGAAATACATAATACATTCTGTTATTGAAAGAATCAAACACTATAATTTAAATCAAATTCTTGGAATTGATTTCTAGCATACAGTGGACATGCAAAATAATGACCATTATTGTTTTTCTACTTTAACATCATTATACTTCTTGTGTCCAAGAAAGTCAATACATATGCCAAAGCAATCTGATTGTATGTGACTTTTATCGGTCTGAAATATTTAGTACCCTGTTTAATAAATTTCCAGGTACATAAATACCAAGAGCACCCCTTATTTCAATCTGTGTTTTTGAAACTGCTTATTATAAAGTGCTTTGTGTGAGCCTACATAACCGTTTTCTGTATCAATACCTTTAGGAACAAATTTCCAGTACTCCAAAACCTTCAGAAGACTACATATATATTTCCAGGATCTAACAAGATTAAATAAAGACTAAAGGTGCTAAATTTTGCATAATTTTTGTTTGTTTGTTTGCTTGGATTTTTTTTTTTTCCCATAGGATAGAAGGGAAATTTTGGAGAATCTATAAAGACAGGTAAAAGATAGAATCGAATAGGTGGAAGAGAAATTGACTGGTATAAGCGCTAGTCTTATGAAGCCTAGGGTTATGTTTGATCACTCCTAATAAAAATGTAAGTTATGTGGGAAACAAAAATCTTGTTTTGGGTATTTGTAATTATGATGAGAAACCTGAGGGAAAAGAGTATAAAAGTAAATTTACAATAATCACTAACACTTATAAAGTACTGTTATATGGCAAGTATTTCCCTATGTACTTTAAATTTATTAACTCCTTACTGCTTGTGATAAATTCCATTGGGTAGGTATCAATTTTTTTAAAAAAATATTATAATAAATTAAACAATAATTAAATTATAATTCCAATTTATTGAGTGGTTTACTTTGTACTCAACACTATGCCAAGAACTTGAAACATATTAGCTCACTTAATATTCACAACCAACCTGAGAAAGGAACACAGTTGTCACGCTGAATTAAAATTACAGGATGCATCAAAGCATTGGCTCTACATAATATCAGATATCTTACTTTTTTTCATAGCATATACAACTTTAGACATTTAAAAACATTTATTTGTAAAAATCTTATCTCTTCCATTACATGTCTTTTATATCAAGCTGTCTATGTTTACTTAAAAATTCAATGGTTCCATAATACTTGAATAATTATTTTATTGCAGCTTCCTCCAGAAGCAGAGCTTGAGACAAGTTCTGAGGGCAAGTAGCTTTTCTGAGAGCTGATACTAGGAAACAAACTTAGGAAAATGGAAATAGGCAGGGAAAGGAAGGTACCCATTACATGTATTATCAAGCAAGTTACCACTGTGGACAACGAAAGTTCCATTCCACACAGTGGCCAGTGTAACTTAAAAAAGGGAGTGGCATATTTTTACATCAACACCCATTATCTTCAGGGCTTATTAATTCCCTAAACTTCTGGTCAATTGATAACTTATCAGTGCCCAGAGAAAGATCTTAAGCAAAAAATGTCATACACTGACCTCCCTGAAGGGGTCAGGTCTGAGTAGATATAGGTAAGGTATTGAAAGTATCTGCTCAAATGATGTTACTATATGTTGTATAATAATTTAATTATTTATTTGTATGTGTGTCTACACAAATAGATTGCAACTCTTAGAGGATACAAAATATATATATTTTTTATTTACCTCTGAATCCACTACTTTCTAGTATGTTACCAAAATAACAAATGTGTGCTTAATTTAATTAAAATAAAATGATCAGTAAACGATATGCTATGTGGTCTCTATTATCATCCTAGCATTGTAGAAGAATTCATCAACTAAAACTTCTTTTATTCAGGTTAAGCATATAAAATAAGAGCTGTAATCAAAGACACATTTAATTTTAGTTCTTCTTTTGAAATGGGAGTAAAAAAAAAGGATTTATGGTAAATTTGTAGACCTAGTCTTGACTTGTGCTAAATCTATGGACTGCTCTCCAGTTTTCAGGGCTGTACTGATCAGGCAGAGACTAAACTATCTGGTTACAAGTTCAATAGACATGTTAGTTCAATTACTTAAACTGGTAGTGACCACTGTGAGCTTTTAGCAGCATAAAATCACTAGCTGAGAGCAAATCTGTGACCCAGCAGACATTTTACTAGAGTTTTTCTTTTATAAATAAGAATAGGAATAATTTAGGCCTGAAGGAAGATAATAACAAAGAAAGAGAACTTACAAAAAATAAATTATGCTAGTTTTCCCTTTAAAAATAGATGCTAACTTTCTTTCAGCCAACCAAGTCCATATATAGTTTGAATGTTGTAGATCATAAGTGTACTCTTTCATAAATTACTTCTGTTTATGTATATAATGACAAAGAAGAAAAAAACTAAACGTAGAAAACAGTTAAGAGTTTAGGGAGTTTTGCCAGAGAATATAGCTCATGAAAAAGGAGGCATGCTTTATAATCACTTCTAAAATCAATTCTGCTTTTCCTTTCTCTCTTTGATATGTATTAATATTTTCTCAGATTGTATTTCTCTCCATCACTAGAGACTACCCTATCAAATTAAAAACATACAACAAAGGTAGGAGGAAGCATACACTAAAAAATTTTGAAAATTAAAATCTTAATGTGCCATTAAGTGTCAACAGAAATCTGAGATCTTGCCATATGTATGATTTGAATTACACAAATATAAGGAAACCAACGGCAGGTATTTAAGAAAATTCAAAATTTATTTGCACCCCCAAAATTCTTTTTAAATGAAATTATTTTAACTGAATACATAAATTGATTTATTTTTATATCCAGTGACATTTATATTTCCTTTTTGGAAAAGATTCAAGATCAAAGAATTTTATAGTCCCATCAGCAATTTTTTGGGAAAAATAAATCAGTAATAATTTAGATATTTAATAAAGAAAACAGCATATAATTATATGATTTTTTGTATTAACTCACAAGAATTTTGGTTTTGCATAAGACCCAATAAAGAACAGAATTTGCATTTACCTTTTGGCAGTTTAAGAGCTAATAAATAACATCCTTTCCCCCATAACGGTATCTAATTGAAAGGTAGTGGAGTCAGGAAGGTAAAGATTAAAATGTATGCTTCGTTATTGATAAAAGCTGGATTGAGGGTACGACTTAGGTATGCTATCACCTTGGCTTGCTAAAACCACAACTTTAATAGATAGATTTACATACCTAGTCCATTTTATAACAGGATAACCATGGGCCTTTGCTGTCTGACATCTTATTACATGGAGAAGAAAAGGATCACTGAGTCTTGTGTACAAGTGGCTCCATATTTAGCTCCAAATCTAAGCTGAACAAAGCTATTCTCCTCACCAAATTTGTAAATCAGGACTTGGAGAGAGATGAGGGGTGTTAATTCCAGCTCAGAGTTTTTAAAAACAGGGCTTGTATTCAGCACTATGGGAAGGACAACTTCAGTATCGCTCAAGACTGGTTTGAATATTGCTGGAGAGTTGCTTTTTTGGCCCCTGCCATGTAAATTACCGTGGTGCCTACCCAGTCATGGTGACACCACCACTACACACACAGACACACACACACACCTGTACACACCACACAAAGCCACCAACATTCCTAATAGCTCCTAATCTACTTGAGGTCCAGCTGATGTGTATCCAAAAATAAACACGAAGTCAAGAAAATGTAGGCTCCATCCTAATAAGTATAAGCATTTACCAATGACTAATCATATACTAATTTTGTGCAACTTTCATTGTCTTAAAAATATATAAATAGGGGATCATATATTCAGCTTCTATTTTACTAATCTAACACAAGCTATTTAATTCTTAATTAGAAATATATTTAAACTTAAGATGTTTAGAAAAAAGGAACACATTAATTCTAACACAAGTATGAACTAATTGCTTTATGAATATTTAATTTTATAGTAAGTACAAAGATGTTATTTATTAATTTATTCTATTATAGAACAATATATGTAGATTTACAAATCTAACAAAGCAGGAGTTGGTCATTTCTTATATACTTTCTATGAACAAAGAAAGAAAGACAGAAAAAAAAATCTTGGGATAATGCTGTCTGGTCGAAGAATATAAAGATAATGCAGAGTGCCTGTTTCTAAAAAACCATTCTGGTCTGAAGACTATAAATCACCTTGGGCCCGAACACCTTTAGCCAGTACCCTCTTCCAATCTAGGGTTATCCACATCCAATTCTCCAGGTACACGTTTTCCCAAATCCTTCATCAGTCAAGGACAAAGCAGCTTAGTCAGCCCCACCACCAAGTAGAAGATCTGTACTAGGTGAAGAAGTACTGATAGCCAGGAATGAGCACCATTGATAATAATGACCTTGATGATGTTAGTGATAATTCCAATATTAATAATAATAATATCTTACATATACATATATGCCAGATTGTTTAAAGTATTTTTCCAAACTGTACTTCTGACTGTCATGTTGATTTAGATCTACTATGGGGCTACAACTTGATATTCATTACCCTAGGTAAAGTTTGTTGTTGGGACTGGAAAACTAATCTGTACCCTGCATAACTCTAAAAGCTTTTAGCACTTTGCTTAGTGAGTGAGCCCTGAGGCAAGGAAGGGGAAAGGCCATCGCTCCCTATTTACTCAAACTGTTCTCTAGATTTCAGTATGTGAGAAGAAAAAAAGTGCTTTGAGCAAAATCATTGATATCCACATGACTTTAAATATCACGCTTTACATTGATTTAATATATATTTACTGCACTAATATATATTATATGCACTATTCTTAGCTCTGAGTATTTAAATGTAAACTAGACCAATAGGAATATTTACAGTGTAAATTTCTGCCACTTTATGAGAATATACCTTATAGAGATATCTGTAAAAACCAAGCAAACTACATGCTTTGGACTACAAGATTTAGTGGTCCAACTGCCTTTGAAAGATCTAATAGATTACATTTATTTAGGCTTCCTCAGGTTCTTTTCTCCTCCTCTCTAACTTCTTAGGTTATGAAAGATATATAATCGTAAATTATAAAGCAGTGTGCTTGACACATACCTCAGATTTAAAAATATAATCTTCTATTTAAAACCCTGAGATACTGAAACTGAGGGTCCTGATGACTTTGATTAAATTTAGTTTTAAATTCTAGCTCTAAAAATCATCATCTTTCTCTTTTTCTCTCTCCCTCTCCCATCCTCCCTCCCACCACCTATCCTCTCCCTCTTCTTCTCCTCCTCTCCCTCCCCCTCTCCCTTTCCTTCTCCTCTCTCCCTCTTTCACACTGGAACCTGCACCCTCTTTGTCTCTCTCTGCCCCTCAGAGACCAGGCCTTTCTTCCAGATAATTAGCAACCCCTGAGGCAACAGAAGACAGTAGCCAGACCTGACTAATAATCACATAGTCAGGACTTCTGGCAGGCTAAAGATAACACCTTGACCTAAATTAATTTTCAGCTCCTGAGCCCTAAGGTGGAATGACCCCTTGGCTACTTTCCCATGAGATCGGACAGAAAAAGACCCCAGAACTGTCATCAAGACCTGAAGAAATTATTTAGTATCCTTACCTCTAACCAATCAGATCCCAACACAACCCCAAAGCCCCTGCCCATGGTGTCTTGTTATTTTGCCCTATGTAATCTGTACCTTGCATACTATCAGGTAGCCAGATCTTTGAGCACTAGCTCACCTGTGTCTCCAGGCTTGATGTCATTTCCTTAAATAGACCTTTACTTTCTTTGCTGTAAGCCCCTGTTCTGGCATCATTTGGCTTTGATGCATATAGGCAAAACAAACCTCCTTTCTTTTGGTAATAGTATTAAAATATCGCCAAAGTACTCCTAAATTAAGATACTTATCTCATTTGGAAGCCTGTTAAATTGTCATTTCAGTGAATATAGTAGTTTTACTACCATGAATAAACATTGCATTTCTATATTTTTTAGTTGTTCCTACATGTTTAATTCTCAGGGCTCTTTTAAACCATGAGAAAATTATCTGTCTGTCTATCATCTATCTATCATCTATCTATCTATCTATCTATCTATCTATCTATCTATCTATCTATCTATCTATCATCTATCTATCATATATCATCTAATCATCTATCACCTATCATCTCTATCATCTTTGTTTCAATACAAACTTCTTAAAATACTGGTATACAATACTCTGATCATCTATGTTTGGACATAATTAATAGATAACTTCTTTCCAAACTATTTGTCATGTTTTATTTCATACCATTAACCAATTTATTATTCATTGTAATTGAAACATTAAGTATGATAGAAACCAGTTGTAATAGCAAATATGGTCAGTATTTTTGGTACATTCGATTCAGAAATGTATGACTCAAAAGGAAGGCCGATTAAATACATTTTTAAATTAAGTCTATTTCACTTTCATTATACAGATTTGACCCCTAACTGCTGGATATATTGGCCACTGAGTGACTCTACCAGCTATTTAGCAGTAGGAAACTGAAATACCGCAGTCTCCTGATGAGTTTTTATCCTCCATTCTGCCACCAATCTTTGCAATTTTCATTCATTTGTCTGGAATAACTTTCTAGTGTTCCTCCCTTGGTTATCTCATATGCCATCTTTAAGGCTCAGCTTAACCTTTTCTCCGCTGAAAAGCCTTCAGTAAACAATCCTGCTAAGCTCTTCTCCAAGAAGTGCATGCGCGCACACACGCATATGCACTATTAAAGTAAAAAATATGCCCCCTTCTTTGCACTCCAGTAACACCTACATATTGGTAGTATTTATCACAGTTCGTGAAAATTTCTTCCTTATTTCTCTTCCTTCCATATTCTTCAAATTCCTTGAGGACAATCACTTAACCAATCTATCCCCATTGCAATTAGTAGAGACTCAATATAAGTGGATTTTTAAATAAGTTGATAAGATAATAATCTCTAAAATAAGCTAATTTATATTTCTTGTAGTTAATTATAATTTTATCGATGTCAGTTACATTCCAAAGGCATTTCAAAAAATGCCTTTGCCATGGCTTTTAATTGAAACTTTTATGAAAAAAATTAATTTACTTAAAACATTTATATCTCCAATACTATGCAAATATCTGCTCAACATTATTTATATTCAGAGATATTACTTGTTTGGAGTCCCACAAGGATGATAATATGGGTGACATGATGCCTTCTTGAAGATTCATTATAATTCTGAACATCTGCTAAAAATGAGAAATGAATTCCTTATTAACATATAGAAGAGTATACACCCTTCAAGTTACTCAGAGAAGATCATGTGCACCTTAAAGAAATTTAGAATTAGTGGGCTTCTGGAAAAAGAATGCAATTAAGAGTTAAAAGGCCTATTTGTTCTATCTTTTCCATTATGAAATTCCATATTTAGAAAAGTTATTAACAGTTTCATGACCTAGTTGTTTCTTTTCAATCCCTGAGAAATGAATGTTAGAATATGTTATTTCTTAGTATTTTTCTAGGTTTAAATTTCTATGATATAAATGACAAACTCCCCTCTAACATAAAGCTAACTATTAAAAACCAAAATAAATAGTTCTTGTATCTTACAATGAAAAAAGACGTGCGTTTGCTTCTATAAAAAAGAAAGATACATAAATAATTTTTGCCCTTATGTTATTTGTCTTTGGGCAAAAATTAGGTTAGAAACATATAGGTAATCAATATTTAAATTTAAAATATCATAATAAAAAAAGAATTGAGATGAATTATTTAAGTAAGTTACTCATTTAACCACTTTAATTTTGTAGCTGTAAACACAGTATGTTTCTTTATAGAAGCATTACTTTTTGTCAGAATCAGCAACTCTGATTCACTGAAGTCAACTTTCCCTCACCTGATGTGTCCAGAACGTGTTTTGCAACCAATCATAGCTGTATAATTGTCAAAAAATTTCAGTACGTACAACTATTCCCAACAAACCAAGTTGGTTTGACTTCAAACCCAAATACTTATTACCAATTCAGATAACTCTCCCGAATTACAGATATAAATATCTAACAGCTTATTAAACATACTCACTTGATATTCTGAAGTTCACTTCTTAAAAATGAAACTATAATGAACTCATCATCCTCCTAACCCAGCTCTCAAACAACAAACTGAATAAATAAAATAAAATGTATATGTATACTTCAAATATTTCTATTTCAGTGAATGCAACTGGATTTGAATCAATAAACTCATTCTATGTGAAATAAAAATCATCTAAAAATTATATATATTTTAAAATTATATTTTATAGATATAAAATAAAAATCATCTAAAATTATTTCATTGTTTTGTTATTATTGATTTAAGAATCTTAATATAAAATACATATTTTGCATAAAAGTCCTTTCTCAGAAGTGTCTTTAGCAAATATTTTCAAGTCTGTGGCTTGTCTATTCATTCTCTTGACATTGTCTTTCACATATCAGGAGTTTTATTTTAATGAAGTTCAGCTTATCAATCCTCTCTTTTATGGATTGTGTCTTTGGTGCCTTACTTCCAACATGTGTAATATGGATAGGGAGAAAAATTAATAACTTATAACTTAAGTATTTAGAAACCTGACAATAACTTTAGTATTAATTATTTACCTCAAACAGAAGATCAAAGTTAACATCAATGATTATAACTCATTATATGCCCTTGAAATGATGTAATAAAAATGACACTTTACATCTGTTTTCTGCTTCCTCAAAACATATAAACCCTGTTTAATTATGAGAAAAATTTCAGAAAAATCCCACCTGAAGGATATTTTACAAAATATCTGATTAGTTATTTTCAAAATTCTCAAAAAATAAATAAAATAAAATAAAAAGGAATCTTGAGAAATTGTCATAGCCAAGACACACCTAAGAAATGACTACTAGAGTAATGTATCCTGAATGGGATTCTGGAACAGTAAAAGCTAAGGAAATCTGAATAGAGCATTAACTTTTATTGATAATAACATATTAACAATTGTTCATTAATTTTAGTAAATACTAATGTAAGATGTTAATAATGGGGAAACTAAAAATTCTCAGTATTATCTTCAAGTATTTTCTAAATCTAAACTTTTCTAAAATAAAACTTCACTTGAAAATCAGTAAATTCCCATATAAATGGTACAATTTTGTTACTGATGATGAATAACGTAAGAATACTGCATCATTTAACATATAATAATTTTAATAAAAAGATATTGTATTATAGAATTGTTGAAAGGACTAGTCAATATTTGTATATTTCAGATACATCGTATGGCCTAATAAATAATTAATTGTTCTAAGTATATGGATGCTTGAGGACATCCTGGACTCACTAACAGTTGGCTGCATGTTAGATTAAAATTTGTTATTTTATTGTTCAGACCTAGGCCATCATTGATATTTTTATAGCCAGTTTGATCCATCAATAAGCATGTTGAAACTTCCTATTATGCTGAATTGGTCTATTTTTTTTCTGTAATTTATTGGTTTTTTGCTTTATTTATTTTGACTTTATTAGGTGATATATTACTATGTCTTCCAGTTCACTCATTTAAAACTAGGATTAATTTGCCATTTACTCATTTCTATGCTTTTTATGTCAACATTTTATAGTTAGGTTGTATTCCTTACATGACAATATAAATTTGTTCAATTGTGATAGAGACATTGATTCTTATCAATATTCTATTTGCTTCCATACAATTCTCAGTACTCTGAAGTTACATGGGATCATCTGACTAGTTTTAATCAATTGAATACAGGCAGACCCACCATGAGTCACGTCTGGATGGAGACTACAGATCCCACGCACAATTTTCCAGACTCTCACTTCTCCTGTTGTAACAATCCAGGAAGCTACAAGATAAGAATGAAGATAGCTAAGAAGTACACACTTCTTAATATTTTTTACTAAGTTCTATCTAAAATATATTGTTCGCAATGTTTCTTTCTTAAACATAATTTAACTTGTTCTTAGTCCAACAGAGTTATTTTCATTAACTAAAGTACATGAGTTTTATTATAGCTTCCTAATGCTTTCAGCTTTCAGTTCTGCTTCTCAGGGTATCTGCTCCTTTTCAACTTGCTGCTTGCTCTCTGTTGTGATTCAAGAAAGTGAATAATTATTATGAATATAATGTGGGTAAATAAAAAAGCATTAAAAATTACAGTTTCTAAGGAAGATGCAGTGTGAGCAAATGTCCAGTGTCCTTCCAATGTTTCATAAAACAAAACAAAACAAAACAAAACAAAACAAAAACCTCAAAATAAATGATATGAGGAATAATAGTTAAGCAAATTTCTGATTCAAATAGAAAATTCTATAAAATCCTATTGTGGCAAGAAGCAGACCTTATCTATGCCTTTCATTCTAGACCTTACAATCTGTATTCTTATCTCTTTTATACCCTTGAGCTTTTTCTTGAAACAGAAATGAGACTACATCCTTGATCTCATTTTTAGCCTAAAGCTTGAGATGACTCTACAGTACGAGCTGTGAGAATTGCTTAAAGTGACAAAAGACCCTACATTTCTTAAGGAACTATCCAACAGAAAAAGGGAGAAAGAGGCAACTCCAGCGAGGTCAAGTATCAATCTTTGACATCATTAAGAAGCAGTAAAATATTAACTTTCAACACCACCACCTACATGTCTGAATCCAACTTTAGAAATCCAGGGAGCATTTTCTGCTACTAAGAAAATACAGAATTCAAATTAGCTACCCTGTCAAATACTGAATTATAAGCAAAACATACATAACCCTAATGGAAAAATAGTAACCTGCATTCAATTAAAAAGTTGTACAATTCAGAGAAAACTTTTTTTTAAAGGGCAAAATATTATTCCCATTTTAAGATGAATTTATCATAGAAAATTCAAAAGTTTTACAGAAAAAAATGTTTTATACATTGTCCAAGGGGGGTAAAATGTAATAATGACTACAGAACTATTCAAATCTTTATAAAAATATTTCCATACCATAGAAAATTGTACTTATGAAAAAATTTCCAAATTAACAATACCTTTTTTCTCAAGTTTCCCCTTCCCCCAGATAGTCATGAACATTGGTATTTACTTCAAAGTGATGAGTTGTGTTCCTAAATCTCTGACAGAGAGTTATAGTATTAGATTTTAACCATCAAATTCTCCTTTAGGGAATTCTTGGAGTGTTTCTCAATTTAAAAAAAAAATTAGTATCTAAATACCTTTCCTCCCAATAAAATCTTTGTTCTTATGAAGTTTTCCCCAACTTTCCTGAGCTCAGAGCTCTGCATTCCAAAATAGTTTTGATGTGGCAACTCTGTCTAGACACTAGGATCCAATTTCCTTTTTCCAGGCCAATTGGAAAGGTTCTGAAAGCTGCCTTTAAATGAATCTTATGAAAATAAAAATCAGTGACTCCAAATTGATAATTTTAATAGAGCAATTTCTCTAGAAAATGTTCATCATAACAGGGTATATAGCCACATGAGAAATAGGGACATGTTTAAATACCTGTTTTTAGTCAACCATCTATAAAGCTGAAGGTATAACATTAACGAAAACACTGAGCTGTGAACAAACCATGTTCTTTTTACCAGTGGATACAAAAAATGCCAGAACTTTTATGTAAAGCATCTCAATTCTACTCAAAAATTTGGATGACTCCTCTGTTGAAGTGGAGAAGATGATATATTTATAATTACTGATCACCTGGACTATTAGAGAGCTTCACAATAACCCACTTAAAATGTCCAATGTCGATGTTAGGGGAGGTAACAGTAAACATTGCAAATTTATCTATTCGATGTGATTATTTAGTACTGTAAATTTAATATCAGAGTTGTGAGCCAGATTTAGCATAGTTTACTATTTTTTAAATATTTAATGGCCAAAAATTATAGGGATTTCTTTCTTATATCAGATACTATTATTAAAACTATATCATCATGATGATGTTTGCCTTTCTTTTTATTAGGTAGTCTATTATTATAAGCTTTATGATTAAATTTAAGAGAAATAGCTATTTATATATAATTCTTAGTAAAATGTATGAGCCTTTTCCAATCCCCTCTCACTCACAAACTCCACTACACAGGTAATTTTATGTTTAAACACAATACCTCTTTCATTTCATATAAATGTCACCAATACCCATGGGCAGTTCTATAATATTTAAAGCTGTAAAAATTAGTATGCAAAACATGGAATAATGCTTTTGAACACTATGCACCATCATTTAGGTATACTTTTTTTTTTATCTCCTTTAATCCTTTTTTTTATAAAATGTCAACTTTATTCTAAAAGAAACCCCACATTCATGAACTGATAGTAGTTTAGCTTCTTTATTTCATAGAATCCTGAAACAAACAACTAAAAACTGACACTCACAAGGGACTTAAAGGGCAAACGTGAAGGAACATGCACCAGATACCACAATTTGAATCAGAATTGGAATCTATCTCTATGTTTGTCTATGACTTAAACATCTGGATAATTTTCTCAGACTCCACGGCTCTCTTAAATGCATTTAAAATATCCAATATCTTTAAATGCCAGAATAAATAATGGGATCCTCCATTTTATATCTGGATGATTAATCAATGTAGACATAGTCTGATTTCTAACCTCTCTATTCACAATATAAAGAGGATATATATATATATGTTTTCAATGTAAATAATATAGTATTATTTTAAGAAGTCTACTCTCAGTATGAAAAGCTATTAAATAGCTTTGCCCATAATATCTTTGCCGTCATCATCAACTATTACTTACTGAGCACCTACTGGCATTGAACTAGACATCAATGGGATGTTTTCAATGCTTCTTAAGCTTTAGCTAATCTGCAGAGATTTATTCCAATGACATGTATACTAAAACATTTCTTTGAAAAAAATGCAATGTACTAACTCTCAGTGCTTATTCCAACGACAACCAAAAAAATCCTTTTTTTTTAAATCAGTTGATTCTGAAACATAGAAATGTAGGAACATAATTGCATTCCAGAGCACCTTTTTCATGCTTCTGTCATTTTCTAAATATTGGGCAGAACAAAATTGATAGCTGAGAAAGACTGGGAGGGTAAAACTCTTAATGAAGAAAAAAATAATCTTTTAAAATATATTTATGGTAAATCCAAATTCTTTTACCGTTTTTATTGCTAGATTGAAAATGGTATCACCAAACCACAAAAATATTTTTAATTTATAGTAAATTAAAAATGTATTATGTTTAGTTTTCTAAAGAATATATGAATATGTGGAATTCACAAATCATTCTTAACTTTTTGCAAAGTGTATCTTCTTAGTTAGTGTGACTTTAATATGTCCATTTTGTTCTACTAAGTAGTTTAACAACAGATTTGAGAAAACAAACCTACTGTTTTTAAGATCATATATTTGAACTATATTGCCATCAGTTTGAAAAAAATGATCCATTGAGCTAAATATTTAGAGAATTATTCTAAATCTCTGAGTCATAATAAAACAAGAATAAAAGAAACTACTCAAGGTGTATTGAGTTAGGCATATCTATATGTCACCAATATACTGTTCTCCTTGGTTTCTAAGAGCACGAGAGATCTGTATTTCCCCACCCTCCTGAACTTAGACGTGGTCATTTGACCTCCACTGGGTAACACCGTACAATCGGAAGTAGGGTGTTTCATTTCCAAGTGGAGGCATTAATTGTTGGTGCTCAGCTTTCCGGCCCGTTCTTCTCCTTCTGTAATAGTGGAAGCACTTGCTGATATAAAACAAAACAACAAAAAAAAACAACAACACTCAGCCACTTTGGAAAGTTGCTCAGACCTGCAGTGGACTTTGCCTGAAGGGAAAACATTCTGATTGCTTTAAACCATTGATATTTTGGAGTTTGTTTCTATGGCATAATTGAGCCTTTCTGACAAATATGAATACACGTCACAATTACAGGTTAAAATTGCACATTCTTAATATGAAACATATATATTTTATAGTTTATTTCTGACCTGACAATAATGATCATTAAATGTAGGACATCAAAACTGAATATTTTAATTCATGGTGGTAATTCTATGTTTACTCTATTTTCTTTGTCAATAAAAGCCTTAACAAAATCAATTCTGAATTGGCAATTGGCTCTCATTAACTGTTTGGCTTAGCAGAAAATATCGCCTGCAAAATGTGTGTGTGTGTGTGTGTGTGTGTGTGTGTGTGTGTTTAGTCTTATTTGTCTGTCAGCATTGTTCTATTCTTTCCTTAAGAACTAATTCAAATTAATTCTCTCCCATGATTCTACCACTACACAGTAGTTTTATTTTGCCTTTCACTGCTATAACATGTTGTTATATCTTTAATTTTTCAGTCAGCTTCTTAAAGATTGTTATTTGCTTGGTTATGTTGATACTTCCAAACTTGCACATGGGCATTCTAAAACATGCAACCCTCCAGGCCCTCATATTTTTACTCTGTGAATAAATATCTTCCATCTTCTGAATCTACATAGCTTGTCCTGACTGACCTCTCTAGATATTTTCTTGGTTTTTATTCTTCTACTCTCTTTTCTGGAAACTAAAGTTAAAGTTTGTTTCTTGTTGCCTAAAGATTTTTCTCCTGGAACTTGAAATTAAGTTCATTTTGCCTAACAAGCTCTATAATATATTATCATTACCATTATAATCACTCTTAATTACTCCCTCGTATAATTATCAATTTCTCTGCTCTTCTCCTGGTTTTGATTTGTTTTACCCACTTGGCAACTTAAAATCATTGTTATATTCAACTCTCTGCCTCCTGTATACCATTACCTGCACAGCTAACATAGATGAGAAAAACTTGTAACCATGATGACTGAAGTTAAATCAGGATCATATGGTCCACCTTGTTTCCTTTTACAATACATGGACCTTCCCTTATCCTAGGTAAGCCAACCCTTGCACTTAAGTACCAGATCTGATTCCCTCCTCTCATCTAACTAAAGGGCAAGGTCCTACCAATCATCCAATCTCTCACTAACATCATCAAATATTCCCTTTTTACTGGGTCATTCCACAAAATATCTGAACATGCCATTATCTCCCCCATTTCACTAAACAATCCTGCAAACAAAAAGCTTTGCTGTTCTCAGTGCTACTCCAGCACTGACCAACTTCTCTCCTGATGTTCAGAGTCAATCTGCTGAAGAAAGTTTTCTATAGTCATTGTCTCCAAATTCTGCTCACCCACCTATTGTCCTGAATCCATTCCAGTCAGGTTTCAATTGCCATCATCTACTGAAAATTCTCTTAAGATCACAAAAGACCCAAACTTTGTTACGTGAATTGGGCATTTCAAGTCCGTTTCTTGTTTGAGGTGTCAGCAACATTCAAAGTACTTGTTTTCTCTCCTCCTTAAAATTAATTTTTCATTTAGCTCCCAGGATACCTAAATCCTTCCTGGATTGCCTCCTATCTTCCTGCTCATTTCTTAGACTTTTTGGTTGTAATTACTCATTATAACAACTTGGAAATGCTGGCAAGCCCCAAGGTTCTCTCCTTTAACTTAGGTTTCAATCTCTATTCTCTCCCGGTAGTTTATTTGGTCTCATGGCTTTAAATTCCACCTACATGTTGATGACTACTGAATTTTTAACTCCTGCCCATACCACTTTTCTGGAGACTCAAATATGCAACTGGTTTCTTGTCATTTTCCCTTGGATAGCTAATAGGCCTTTTATGTTTAATATGAACTAAACTAATATTTTGATATTTTTCGAATGCTACCCAACCCAATGAGGTCTTTCCAAAGTATTCCCATTTGAAGTCAAAGATGATTTCATTATTTTGGTTGCTTGGAGGAAAAAAATAGTGTCACACTTTGGCTCCTCTCCTTCTCTTACTCCAGACATTGAGACTGACAGCAAATCTTTTCTGTTCAACTTCTCTTTACCAGCCTCACTGCCCTCTAATCTATACCAATGTCTCTTATAAAGGATTTGTAATAGTTCTGTCATTGAGAGAATGTTAACATGACCACCCAATGACCCATGTCCTTGTAAGATTCCTTCACCTTTTACATGGAAGAACCCATTATTGCTAAAAAATATAATATGGCTCAAAAAAAAATAGAATAGTTCAGCTTGCTGCTAAATGATAAATCTCTCCTGTGATTATGTTACTTTATCTGGCAAAGGTGAAGACATTTTGGAAATGTAATTAAGACCCCTAATCAACTGAGTTAATCAAAAGGCGATCATATTCATGGTCCTGACTTAAGCAGGTGAAGCCTTTAAAAGAGGATCTAAAGGTCAAAGACTGAAGTCAGAATGTGATTCCTCTGCTGACCTTGAAGAAGTAAGATGACCACGTGGCTAGGAACTTTGGGGGTTTTCTAGAAACTAAGAGCAGAACTCAGTTGACAGACAAGAAGAAAACCGGTAGCTCAGTCCTACCATTACAAGAAACTGAATTTTGTCAATAACCTCCAAAGCTTGGAAGAGAATCATGAGCTTCAGAAAGGGAATACAGTCTGGCTGAAACCTTGACTGAAGCCTTGTGAGACCCTGAAGAGAAGACTCAGTTAAGCCATGGGAACTGTGAGATAATAAATATGTTTGTTTGTTTGTTTGTTTAACCCACTATATTTGGGTATCTTGCTAGCAACGAAAATAATATAGCTTTCTAACTCGTCTCATGAATCTCTAAAATGGCAACTGTCCCATCATTTTATACTTCTCTACTCTTTCACTTTTTCTAAAAAAAAGAGTTTTAAATCAATGAAAATATTTATATTTGTTTATTCATTTTTCTGTTCTCATCCCCAGAATACAAGCTCTATAAGAGCAGGAACTTTTACTGGTTTTGTTTATTGACTCACTTCTTAACACAATAAATTGGTTAATAGTACATGCTCAAAAAATTTTATGGAATAAAACGAAAAACAAAAAACAAAAAACAAAAAACATAACTACTCCCGTATCTATAATACAGTACTGCTCTAAAGCTTATGGATCCAATATCTGTGCTTCTTTTGTCATACTTCACCATGGAGAAGAGATCAAGAAAAAACGGAAAAAAAAATCCCACCATTAACAAAACCATTTCCTTTTGAGTAGATTATATACATGGATACTATTCCACACAGTTTATTGTATAATATTAGATATGAGAAGTAAAGTTTATTTATTTTTGTACTTCCAGATAAATGAATACTTCACATAAATAGTGCTCAATAAATATCTTTTGCCATTTAATTTTAGCTCTTGCATCTGGAAAATACATGGGAGTGATGATAAAAGTAGAAAAATGTAACTAGTCTTAAATGTTCTTAGATATAACTATAAATGTTGCTCCTAAGTAGTTAAATAGTTATGTCACGTGATCCTTATATTTTCTATGGGAAATTATATTAGATATAGAAACTATTTCTGCACTTTGTTCAAACTACTTCTACCTTTTGTTTTGACAGGATCCATCTGAACCGACTTCTGTTAATGGCACTAGTTTGCCACCTATGTTCTCCTAGTGGTAGTTTATTTCTAGGAATAACTTTAGTTGCCTTGCTCCACTGGCTTCCCACCTAAGTACCCTGGTAGACACCTGCATAAGACACCTGTCCTACTTCATAAGAGAGAGAATAAACTGGGTACTGTAATCTTTAATTCCTTGGCAGATATTGTTCCCCATTTTGCAATTTTCAAAACTTCACTTTGGCAGAGTGACTCTTTTGTTCTCTGCTTTCCCAAGATTTCTGTCAATTGAGCTAAGATTAATTGCATATCGAGCAAGGCTCTTCAATATTTCACCCATGTTGTACACCGCAAAACAGAAATAGATAATTATCTCAGGGTCTTTCATGTGTAAAATGTATAAGGTTAAAAGTAAGTGGCAAAATTCTTGTCAAATAGGAATCCTGTTTGGGAATTATAATTAAAAAATAATCTTCCAACCAAAAAAAATGTCTCCACAAAGGTGTAAAGAAGGAAAACATTTTTATTATTGAATAAGCATTAAACCAGAATGTGACGCCCATCACGGGCAATCTGCTAAGAGATTGCAAAGACGAAAAGGAATCTCATCCCCTTATGAAACTGTCTTAGTCTGTTTGGGCTACTATAACAAATACAGCACAGATTAGGTGACTAACTTCCCATGAGCACCTTGTTCCAAGTTGCAAAACTACCTACTGTCAGAAAGAGCTGAGTTTGGTTTCCTCTGAATAAATCCTTTCAGCAAACACAGATAGTTACCCCAATTACTAGATAAGGATGAGATAAACAATGTGTGACAAATGGTACTGTTAAGTCCTTTTAATTGAGGACTAGTGATTTTTATCTTGAAAACATGGACGTATTGGGTTGTATCTGCTTGGCTAGTTATGGATAGAATGTTTGTGTCTCCCCAAAATTCATATGTTGAAATTTTTCCTCCCCAGTTAGCTAGTATTGGGAGAGGAGGTGTTTGATAATTAGGATTAGATGAGGTCCTAGTGTAAAGCCCTCATGAATGAGGTTAGTGCCCTTATAAAAGTTATGACAGAATTTTACTCTCTCTGCTCTCTGCCGTGTGAAGATACAATGAAATGTTGGCAGCAGTCTGCAACCCAGAAGAGGACTCTCATCAGAACTAGTATGCTGCTAGCACTCCGATCTCAGACTTCCAGCTCCCAGAACTGTGAAAAATACACTTTTGTCACGTATAAGCCACCTAATCTATGGTCTATTTGATATAAAAGCTCAAATGGACTAAAATAGCTTTATAAAGTGATGAAATTCCTTTCTGTCTTTGCAATCTCTTAGAGGATTGTGAGGGATGTACATCACATTCTGGTTTAATACTTATTCAATAATAAAACTGCTTTCTCTACTACTTTGTGGAGAAATTTTCTAGGTTGGGAGAAAAGTTTTTAAAAATTTTATTTCCCCAAAAGGATGCAATGTCAGTAAAAATGTTACCAGATAAATTAAATGGTAAATACACCATGGTAAATATTCCATGACACAGCTTCTTAAGTCAATTGCCCAAGGAGTCATGGTTGGGTTGGTGGTATGAAAAGTTGACATATGTGGAGCCTTTTTAAAATGGAGTCAGGGCAGTCATTTTAGAGGAACTGCCTTGCATGTCTTACTCCTTGAACCTTTAAAATGTTTGAACTGGGCAAAATAACCGATGACTGGGCTGAACTAACACTATATTTCAAACAACTGTTTGTAAAGCAACCAGGAAAAGCAGACATCCTCACTATAAAGACTAAAAATTAAGGACATTCTCCAGAATCAGTAAACAGCCATATACAACAAAATAATAACTTAGCTTATTAGCCTATTATCCAGATGGACCCAATCTAATCAATGAGTGCTTCACGATAACATTTCCCAGCTGTGATTGAAAAGCTATATGATGATGGATATATGATCAGAGAAATGTTATTGCTGGCTTTGAAAATGGAGGAAGAAGGTCACAGATCAAGGAATGCAGGTAGATTCTTCCACATGGTAAGGCAAAAAAACATCTCTTTGAGAGCCTTTGGAGGGGAACACAGCCTTGCCGATACTTTTGATCTTAGCCAAGGGAAACTCATACTGGAGTCCTGACCTACGAAACATTGTTTTATAAGCCACTGTCTGTGGTCATTTGTTATGATGCAAAAGAAGATAATATAGATTCCATATTCAAAAGGAAATTCACCAGTTTCATCTTCTATGAGACAATCAAATTAAATTAAAAATGTAGCAAGAAATAATAAAACTGCTTTTTTTTCCCCCCTCTTGATTTATTATCTTAGAGAATGGCACCATTATCTCCCTGATGTCCAAGTCTCCAACTTAGGTTCAAATTTGCCCCTCACGATTTAAATATTGACCAAAATCTGTATATGTATATATGTGTACACACACACACACACACACACACACACACACACACACACACACACGTCTATACTGCATCTTTTCTTTCTGATTGCTTTTGCCATTTCCATTCTAGGCAGCTCCCTCATCTATAACATGAATTAAGGCCACATCCCTTGAACTAGTCTGCCTATTTATTATCTTACTCCCTTTTAGTTCATCTTCTACAATCTCCTATTTAGCTTCTTTCCAGGCCACTATTTTCCTCTCCATTTTCATCTCTAGCCACACCATTCCTTATACTAAACTACAGTAATTCTGAATTGCCTCAGTTTCTTGATGCACTGGACTTTCCATCTTGCCTTTAGAATATTTCTATCGATTCTCGCTTCCGTTTTTCTTTCAGCTATCTATTTTATATTGATGGATAAAAGTGTTTTCTAAAATATGTTCTAAATGTGAACCACTTATTACTTGTCATGTAAATATCTTCTCCCACTTTGTGATTCATCTTTTTTTTTTTTAATTTAGTAGTGTCTTATAATGAACATAAGTTATACATTTTAATGTGGTTCTATTTATCATTTTTACAGTTAGTGCTATTTGTTTCCAATTTAACAAATATTTCTCTACCCTAATGTCATAAAGAAATTCATGTAGCACTCGCTTCGGCAGCACATACATATATAAAAAAAAGTTCATATATATCATCTATAAATATATAACTACTCTTTGTTGTGCTCAGAACTTGAAATTTTGTTTCCACAGCTCCAGACTCTATCAAAAGCATTCTAATGTATTCTAATGATTATTTTTGTAGTCATTAAATCTTTCCTGGATAGTGACTCTCAAATTTTAGTGTGTAGCAGAATCACCTGGAATGCTCGTTAAAACACAGACTGCTGAACTCGGAGTTTATGATTCATTAGGTCTAGAGTATAGCCTGAGAATCTGCATTACTAACTAGTCTGCAGGTGATGATGATGCTGTTTTTCTAGGGTCACACTTTGAGGGCCACTGCTTTATAGAAAAGGCAGAACCAAATTTCTAAGTTTTCTCTTCACTATACCTTGTTGTTTCAATTCCTCACTGACATTTTAACTTTCTTAAACTTTTAAACAGATGTATGTGTGTGTGTGTTTCTGTGTGTGTGTGCATGTGTGTTATGTTGTCCAGAGATCCTAGTTGTTCTCAATAAGGGAGACTGTTTACTCCAAAGAACCTAGTCTACCACGGCCAGCATGAAGTTTTCCTTTAAGTTTTATATAAAAGTGAAGACAGTTGGAAGAATGAGTGAACAGAGATATTGATTGGTGGATGGCCCATTAGAATTTCGTGAAAGGAAGGCCTTTCCCTTCTCGTATCCCTCTAGCACTTATGTTGTACAGTCAATGTCAACCTAGACACTCAACTGTGACTCATTTTTAATCAGTTTTGAGTCTTATTAATTGTGAATTCAGAAAGTCCTATTTCTGAGACATATTGACTTTCCATCAATATTTTCTTTTTACTTTTTATCATTTTAACTTAGCAATCCATTTCTCTGTGACTGTGTGTTCTACACATTCTCCTGGGTGATCATGTAGCTGAATATCTAATATGTTTTTGCATAATCTTGCCCCACTTGCTTGTCATATTTCGAGATCAGTCAGCTTCCCACTGATTACTTCTTTTTTGTCTTAGACTTCACTTGGATCCTGAACAAGAATATGTATCTACTTCTTATCTTTTTTTCCTTTTGAATTATTATGTTTATACATTTCTTTTTTGAGTACATTCTTGAATATCAGATCCCAGTCCCTTTCACTTTCAGGTAACTAATAATTCTTGACAATTCTCTGTCTGCAAGCCAGCTTACCGCTTTTCTAAGTCTCACAGAATGATGGTACCAGGACATTTTCTTGTGATAAAGAATATTTACCTTTGATTATATATGTTTAATGTTCAAGCCTGTAATCAAGACTAAAAAATAATTCAGGCTTTTTCTAGTCTTTAAAATTCTGAAATCTTTTTATGAAGTTATTAGTATTTAAACAGACTTAAAGAGTTCCTGTTGTGAGTATAGCTGAAAGTGTAAATTCTATATCATCTTAATTGGAATGAGACCTCATTTCTAGCATTTTCCACATAAGTACACAAATATATTTTTTAAAATAAGGACAACAGTGTTGTGAGTTATTTTTATGATCAATACCCTAAGTTTATCATTATAATAGTTGGAAAATATAAAAAAGATTGTCTGAGAAAATAAAATATATCTAACACAAATTTACATACCATAATGATTTACATGGAACCAAATGTGCAATATCTTTCTGGATAAACTATTTCTAGAATAAAAAAATAACTCATTAATGGTGAATATATATGATTTTCAAGACTATGAAAGTTCAGATTACCACTCCTCTTAGAAATAGGAAATTTGTAAACTAAGTAATTAAGCAATCAACCTGTAATAAAATTCTTTGATCTTAGGAATCATACATATATTATATTATATTATATTATATATTATATATGTACATATATAGTTTGTATATGTAAATTTTCAATCATTTATTCTGAAAGATAGTAGTTAATCTTCTAATTTAAGAAGACACTGTAGTAGGTACGATGGAGGATCAAAAAATGAACAACAGTTTTCCTTTTATTCTAGAGATTTATAGTCTAGTGAGATAAGCCTCACAGGCAAATAAATACCAATAAGTTCTTATCACAGTGCTAACACATATTATGTCCTCAAAATACAAGTGCATACAAATGCAAAATCCAAATAAAGTCTAAACTCCTAAGGAATGGTTGACTAATCTCTAAGTGTTGCATAAGTGGAACATCATGAAGTGACAGAAGTTAGGATCTAAGGAATGTGAAAAATGGAGATGAGTATTCTTTTGGCATTAGAAACATTTTATTGCTGGCATAATATTTTCTATGAACCTTGAAGCATTAACAATGTTTAGACTTTTCAAGGAGAGATGTGAATAAGGCAGAAGCATGGAAATAAAAATATACTGAAATTAATGAGTTCTTCTGTTTAGGTGAAGATGAGCAAACTTAAGTGAAACAGTAATAGTTAAAGCTTAAAGGGTACATTGGAATTATAGCAAAAACAATATTGTGTACTCAAATTTATTTAGAAAGAAATGCACCATGATGGAAAGTTGTGAGCCAGGAGAGACATATTCATTATCTGACCTACTACCAAAGCTTTTCAGTTTACACATCTAATGAAGATTTGAAAATGCAGCAATGGACTTAAGGATGTGGTTGAAACTCTGTGATAACATTGTGTGATTGTTCATAATTAATATAATTAATAAAACAAAAAGAATATTGAAAGAGAAAGGACTTTCAGGAATACCTACATTAAGGGAAGCTAAGAGGATAACAAAGATCAATGACAGAGAAGCAGAGGCAAAGAGAAGCATGAAGAACCTTAGAAGAATTCAAAAATGCAACATCATGGAATATAATAAATGATAATATTTCAAGAGGAAAGATAAAATTAAGTTTACGAAATGCTGCATAAAATTTCACATTTTGTATATGTGAGGAAAGAAGTAACTTCCCTCTTCTTTCATCGGTTCTTTCGGCTGGTCTAATAATTAAATCTTCATGAGACAGATTAACAAAATAACCAAATTGAATTAAATATATATGCATGGGAACCCCACATACATGGGTGATTCAAAGTAAAAAAAAAAAAAAAAAAAAATGAAGTAGACATGACATTCCGAGCTACCTGAATGAGGTAAAGTGCCTTGGGGCTTCAGAGAGGAGAAAGGTCATTGCAGGATAATAAGAAGAGCAAATATTCAGTAATTAGTAGTTTGCCCTGCCATATAGATTGGTCAAAAAAACTTCTTTCCAGCAAAACCTCTTATTATGGGCAAGGCCATTAACTTAAATTCTTCTAGGTAGTTAGCAGGGTGAGCAGAAGTTTTTCTTAAGCCCAGAGGATCTCATCTGTCTTTAGCTCAAATTAATTTGCATACCACAGAGGCACACCTTAGGGTGATTCATTCTGAGCCCCTGCATAAAGATTAAGATTTGAAAGATACTATGGTTTTTTAAAAATAATAGATTATTAATTACCTTTGAGAAAACTGTTGTATAATAATGTCTGTATCAATTGATCCATATTTTAACATTTTTACAGCTTAGATGAATATTATAAAGATTAAAAATAAAAGATTAAATGCTGATTTTAATTCCAAATACAAAAAGAACTTTCTTAGCTGCCTTCTGCTTTATCTACTTAAATATCTGAAGTTTTATTTTCCTCTGTAAAACATACTGACTGCCCATGATACACTGATGCTTCTTATAGTTTTATTTACTTTTCCTTTCATCCTGAACTGTTTACCAATATTCAGTTTTTTCCACCAAATTGTGTGTGCTACTAGACTAACATTTTATTAAGCATTATATAAACTGATAAAATAATGAGGGGGAAAGTTTGCTATCTTGATTAAAGCCAAGTTAAACATGAAAAACAGTGGGATTCAGTAACAAAAAATACTATTATTTGATGCCTTGTTGAGAATATTGTAGCAATAAAAAAGTAAAATTCAGTGGTTATATTGCTTCACAAGTGTCTTTCAGTTCTTTCTTCTTTAAAAATAATGATAAAAAAAAATCTGGAAATCCTGGAAAGTTGCATTAGACTTTTGTCTAATATAAGGGAAAATATGTAAAACAGTAGTTATTTGACACACAAAAATTTCAATAAATGAATATGTATTTATACATTTTCAGGTTAAATACAAGGTTTAAGTTAAAATTACATCCGATGTAACTTTTTCTTCTCTATGAGTTAATCAACTGTTTGTTATTGATAAAGCTTCCAGTCAACAGTAGGCTATTAAGAGTTAAGTTTTGGGGTAGTCAAAAGTTATATCTGGATTTTCAATTGTGTGGGGTGTCGGCATCCCTAACTCCTGCATGTTCAAGGGTCAACTATACATATGGTCTCCCTGTCATCTCAAGGAGATGCATGACAGGGCCGGGGTATTTATTGAACATGGAAATGAATTTCCTTTCCAGTGGGAGAATCCTTCCCATCGTAGATACTTTTTGGGGGGGACAAGCAAAAAGGAAAATCTGTCATTTGTGGGCAGACATTTTTTTTTAATTTATGCCTACAGCACCTGGTCTTTCTAGGTGGTCTGCCATCCAAGTACTAACCAGGCCCGATTCTGCTTAGCTTCCATGATCAGACATCGGGCTTGTTCAGGGTGGCATGGCCGTAGACCATGGACTGTAGCTCCACTGGGGCATGAACCCAGGACCTTCTGTGTGTAAAGCAGATGTGTTAAACACTACACTATGGAACCACGTGCAAGGACAGACTTTTTTCATCTTCAGGAAGTGCATTTATTGGAGATGTTTGAGGAAATTGGAAACTTTGCGACTATGGGGAATTACAGAATAGATACAAGATTCTGTGGAAGGTAAGCTGGCACATGGCCCCTCTGTAGCTGAGGGAAAAAAGATCCCTGAGATCTCAGGTGGCTATTAGGCCAGGCAACTCAGTGTAAAATAAGGGTTGTTTTCAAACCAGCCTGAACATTACAAACTATTCATCCAAATGTTGTCAGATATGAAGGTGTTTACTATTACGCATTATTTTTCCTATCTATCTGAATTATTTGTCTACTTCCTGAAGAGCTTCTACTCTTTCTAATTTATTTTTCTAAATGCAATACAGCATTATTTATTAAAAATTGGTCTGTATATGTTTGGGACATGACAAATAACTTGTAATCAAGCATTTTATATTATTAGATTGTGTTTAAACCTGCCTTTAAAATGATCCCTGATATAGTTTCATGAATTTCTCCATTGGTTTGCTAAATTACTTTCAGTTGGTACTCTAATTTTACTAATTTTCCCACTTTACCAAACAATCCAAAACATCACTTAACATTGAGCATGCTACAAATATATTTACACTGAATAACCTCATAACACATTTTTTGCCATTTGAGCAAGAGACTTTTATGATGGAGCACAGTTACAATTTGCACTATTTCTGAATAAGTATAGCAAACATATGTTTTGTGGTAGTTTGATATGGAGCTGGATATTTATCTGATGACTCCACTAATAAAGTTTTCGTTTTTAATTATATTTAATATCAGCATCAAAGACAAACATGCCCACATTAGTAAATTAATAGACTCACATCCAATCGACTGAAAACAAAGGGCTCAGCGAACCCATCAGTCCAAAACTTCCCATTTGTGATGAAAAATTGTGAATAAAATTACAAAATGCATCTGCCCCACCAAAGCGAATCTGCAGTCCTTAGAAGTATTAAAGAGCTCTAAATTGGAGGAGGAATATTATTTCAAGGCAAGAGTTGATAGCTATTTACTACGAATTATAGTGAGAACAGAAGTGACACTTTGTTGAAAGCAAATACAATTCTTTCTAAATTACCTTAACAGTACACTGTCAATATAGTCCTAAATTTTATTTTGACAGTACCCCTGGGTATCTCAGCAGATGAGACTTCTTCGTCCCTCATTATTTTTATGTAATTTGTCATTTGAATGCTGGTCAACACATATCACAGTCACCACTTGTTATGAAATATGGTACAGTGAGCACAGAACTCCCCGGCATGCTGATCATTCTTTCCACCATCCAAACCTCCTGTCATCTTTTTCCTTCATGTCAATGTCTTCCTCACTTTTAGATGTTGTTCTCTCTGTCAGCCTACCTGTGTACAGAAGAAATCATCTCTAACTAGTCAAGTTACTCGGACTCTCTAAATGTTTTGAGAACTTACAGGCTTATCAGGGGAAAAAAAATTACTTCTCTCATACCATTCTTTCTAAAAAATCTATAAGATAACAAATACAATGGCTATATTCTATAAATAACTCAAGGAAAAAGAGAAAGTGCATACTGAATAAAAATGAAATAATAGAAAGTATAAGTATTTTCGTTTAGCTACTCCTTCTCTAAACCCTAAATTCTATTATTCTTCACCTGGAGATTTTTAGTTTCTCTGTTGCCAAATCTTTAAATAATGCAGATTAGAATATTTATATCTCTGTTGCCAAATCTTTAAATAATGCAGATTAGAATATTAATATATTTGGTATGTATGTATATCAGAAATTACAATATGTGATTCACTGAAATTTCTGGTACATGTGCTTATATTGTGAAGCTGGTTAATATACAGGATCCAAATACATAATCATTATAGTTTACAAAAGAAAAGCCATATATTTATAGGTTAGAAACATACACACACAAATACAGATAAATAAAATTTATAAAAATTAGAAATTTTTTCCTAGTTTTTTACGTTTGTTTTCCACGTAAAAGTATACTTACAGCTTATTTGACCCAGCAATTTCAATGACAGATGTATCATAGAAAGAAATACACCCAGTTTTATTGGTGTGTACAAGGACATTTGTTGTAGAATTACTTTGTGTAGCATAAAAACTCAAAATAAAATGAATGCCTATAAATAGAAGAATGTTTGACGAAAGTAGGATACATTTAAATTCTAAAAATGTTTGCAGCCATTAAAATAAATTAATTAGAACTATTCTAATTAATTAATATGCATAGATTTCTACAAACTATAGTTAAATGAGAGAAAGAACAATGCAAAGATATGAAAAATAATGACAAAAACTTCTACATATATAAGAATTTACATACATTTGCATGGTGTATTGTAGGATTACACTAGCATGGAGAAAAATATGGGTGCATACACACAGATCATTAAAGACTTATTTTGAGCATGGCTAAACTGAGGGAGGGTGGAAGAAAATGAGGAGAGAGAAGCCAAACGAGAAAGAAAAAGTATAAAAAGATGATTGCTCATAAACACAAGCAACAATAAATTCAGCTCCTGTGTCTCTAGTTAAGACAGTAGTGATCTGCATTAATTAAGCCTGTTGAGAAAATAGCTCAAAGAAGAAAACAGAAAAACAATGTGGACCTTGAATCCAAGGGTGGAAATTTGAACTCTCCATTTTACTTTCTTTTCTATATTCCTAAGGAAGAGGGGTAACTAATCTGCTTGGTAGTTCTTGAATATTCTATTGGCCATGCTAACCTGAACAGCTTCCACAAAGTCCGAGTTAAAAATTCAGCTCTTGGGACACAGTCCTTTTGGATGTTCTTAGTCCTAAGAGCCTTGTAAATCAAATTAATTTTAGACTGTAATAAAAAATAAAAAAGCATTTATTTGTGCAAAAAGGAGCTGCAGCCCAGAAGACACAGATTCAGGTAGCAACCTAAGCTGTGTTCCACCTAGACAAAGGGGAGGCTGTCTTTTATAGCAAAAGTTCCTGCTCAAGTTCTCAATTAGGTCTGTCTTATGTAAATAAGTTATTCAAATTATGCAGTTCTGATTGGGCAGAGCAGGTCTCAGTCCATTGGTATAAAAACAAAACAAAACAAAACAGGAGTTTCTTGCAGTAGTTGACTCAGAAGGCGTAAATAAGCAGAGCAGAGTGTGGGAAGCTGGGAGTTCAGTTTGAGGTTTTTCCTGGCATACAGCATACCTGAGAAGCCCGCGTCAGCAAACAGCTGCGAAGCTCTTTATAAAATGTGGGCACTTGGTTGGCCATGGGGAGTCCATCTCAACAGATGAAATCCTTTCAGCATTCACATTAAAAGAATTTTTCTAGCTCTAGGGGTCCATAGTCTGGAGGGGTACGAGGTGGGGCTGTTACCAGGAGGGCAAAGTCTCTGAGTCACTGTTTCCTCTTTTCCTTCTATCCACCCCCATGCTGATAATGAATGACTCTGTTAATGTTGTTAACATTCATTACCATGCATAACGCCATTTAATTCTTTAAAAATTCTTACCAGGAAAACATTACTAGTGTCCCTGTTTTGTACACGAGAGTCAGCTTATTTGTTAAATAACTTTTCAAGGCTTTTATGATTTGTAAATGGTAGAGTGGTGACTGAAACCATGTCTGTTTATATAAAAAACCATGGCTCTTAATATATACATTAAAACAAACAAAACAAAGAACTTTTTTCTCTTTCTGCTTGCCTCTTTCTTTTTCTTTGGAACTCTCAGGTATGCTTTGGATTCAGATTCAAGATTGACTTAGAGCTTGGGGAAAACACACCAAATGGTTTGCTCCGGGTTGAGCAAAGTAATGTGACTATTCTACACTATCCTCTTGGCCATTGGCGTTCCATATTGGGGTTTGAAGCCAAGACCTCAGACACAAACATAATTTCACATTTTGTTTTTCTCACCTATTTTCCCACTCCAAGAATTTCACAGAGCAAGGCGACTTCGGGGGCATTATTTGGGTATTTTAGTGTCTACTGTACAAAATACTCAAATAGTATAACTCTTTTAAACACTATTTTTATCTTTTTATTGAAGTGAAATTACAAAATGAAATTACAATGATAAACTTAATCATTTTAAAGTGAACAACTCAGAGGTATTCAGTATATTCACTATGTTGTACAACAACTATCTCTATCCAGTTCCAAAACATTTTCATCACTCCAAGGAAAAAACCTGTACCCTCCTTCCAGATTGTAACCAACACTAGTGTTGAATCTCTTTTCCCTTGAATTAACAAAATTAATAAACAAAGATGATTAAAATTTCTGGGCCTACTTATTGATGTAATTGGGATTGTATACTCATGTCACAATTTAATTGTAAAAAATAAATAAAATAACATATTTAGGGCATTTGGCACAATAATTGGGATGCAGTAGACCTTGGGGAAAGATATTATTTCCCCATCACACTTATTTACATATATTTATTATTGCATATTGAACAGAAGGACCTATTCTTTGCAATAGACTGAACCTGTCACTTTTTAGCTAAAAACATCTCACTGCTTATACAAAGCTTTTGTATTGTATGCCATTTTACCTTGAAACCATTTTGAAGGGCAAAAAGAAAGGAGAAGAACAAAGATAATAAGAACAGGAAAGAAGGCAGGGGTGGAAAGCAAAGATTTGATTTATACTAACAAAGGGAAGCACAGGGCCACAGAGGAGTATGCAGAGCAGGAGTCTGGATGCAATCCTTATTTCAGTGACTTTCAGCTCAACCCCTTTCCACCTGGCTACACCGCCCTAAATAAGCTCCTAGAGAAAAGCATCTCTTAAATATGAAAGAATGCTAAAGAGTGTGATTCGTGTGGGGGGAAAATTGAAATTTCCTAAAGAACAGGCTCTCAGTCATTAGAAAGTCACTTTCTAGTCAGCACTGCACAGCGGGGACGCTTTGAGGCCACTTCCATTTACTTACAAATGAAAGCCAGAGAGCAGAATGAGTAGAAAAGAGCTGGGAAGTTTAAATGCATGGTAAACAATGAGTCAGTGAAAACCAAGTTTCTGAGAAAGGGAAATCACTGGAAGAATGCCAGGGAGCTGAATACTGCTAAAATGGACTATGAAAAAACCTGTAACTCGAACTGAAAAGCAAATTAGAAATATAGAAGAGTGTGTGTGTGTGTGTGTGTGTGTGTGTGTGTGTGTGTGTGTGTGTGTGTGTGCGCGCGCGCGAGCGCGCGCGCCGTCTCAGTCACGAGAGAGGGCATTGTATTTACAGCCTCTCTGAGGGAACAAAGGGGGAAAATGCAACTTTTTTCACCTTTCCTTTTCTCCTAATTTTAGCTATTAGATAATACATGTAAGTAAGAGAAAAATAAGGCACAGAGGAAAATTTATCTGAAGGATTTATATATTTTCTTAAAAAAACAAAAATAGCATAAAATACAAGCTAAATTATGAATGTAAATGTGTAAAAATAACCACTATAGTATTTTAGTAATCAGAATCAATGTATATGAATTTACTGCTTCGAAACTTTTTGTCAATAACATGGCGATATAAATGAATATGTTTTTAAAAATGTTATTCCATTACTTTTCTCTATGAGTTTGACTGTTCCTAGTTATCACCGAAATTGTATTTTTTCCTAAAAATAATGGTTTTTTGGTATGTAAATTATAAAGTATCAGAGCAATAAACTGATGCAGCCAGGCAGAAATTTTCCTCTACTTCTAGGTTATTATGGCTGCTCTAATAATTAATTCCATATAAGACAGATTAATAAGAGAAAATAACCAAATTTAATTACATATGTACATATTGGAACCCCACATATGAGAAGTTCAGAGACAGAAAGGTAGAATGAGTCAGAATGGCATCCTGAGTCAAGGAATGAGGTGAGATGTCTTGGAGCTTCAGAGAGGAGGAGGACAATTCACAGGGCGGTAAGAGGAGCATATGTTCAGTAATTAGAAGCTAGCTCTGCCGTATAAAAAGTCATAAAAAGTTACTTCTCATAATAACTCATTATGGGCAAGTCCTCTAATTTAAATTCTTGAAGGGAGGCCTTCAAGCTCAAAATAATCCACCTGCCAATGTAGCATATCTTGGGGAGGCCTGTCCTGAACCCCTTTCCTGATCAGTATATATTTGCCTTAAAAAAACTTAAAAACTTAAAAACTTAAGTTTTGCATTTTAAAGCAAAACTCTCTGGAAATTTTATTACATAAATTTTACTATTCCTTCACTTTTATTCTGGAAAATACTTTTTCATTACTCTAGGTTTTCTATGAGTAATACTACTAAATACCTAAGCTCTGTATATTCACTAAATGCTTCCCTTCTAAACTTGTTATGAGATTGGGCTCTGTTTTTAGACTTAGAGTAACTTTTATAGTATTTAAATTATCTATAATAAATCCATGCAGAATTAGGTTATGTAGAGTTAAAGCCTTCTATTTAGTCTAAATGGTAATACCAGGTACTGATCAGCACTTCCTCCATCTCATCCCCTAAAATCTATGGAATTATGAGAAGTTCTTTCATTAGTTGATGTTAGACTTTGAGAATGGACTTCATAGACAAAACCATAATTACTTTTAATTGATCTAAGGCTAGAGTGTTTTGTATTGCTTCATGATCAGTCACCGAGATTAGACAGACCTGGTTTTGTTGTTGGCTACACCATTTTTTATTATCGTTTAATATTGCCAAAAAATAATTAAGACTATCACTAAGAGAGGGGCAGGTGATTTTCTTTATATCAATTTCATTATGAAATAAGGCTACACAAATTCATGTTATAGTATCGATGATTACATTAAATCTTGTTTCTGACAGTCAAGCTAGTCTTTCTGTTTTCTTTTCCTTTTTAAATTTACCTCAGTGTTAATTGATACCCTGGAAATGTAAAACAGCAGTGGGTCTAGTTTTGAAGAGATGATTAGGTTGCTATGCTGAATAATGGCACAAATAGGTATTTAGTTCCTTCAGGATGAAAGTCTTTTGTAGAAAGTGAGTTTTAAATTAGAACTATATTAAATTATCTGAGAAAGACAGAGTTAAGGATGCACCTAAATATGTCAAATAACATTTTTAAGCAACTACAGGAAACCTAAATCTTTAAAAAATATGAGGCAAGATATGAAATTATCATGTGTTACATATGTCAATAATTGTGATTGCATAGTCTTCAAAGGCACCAGTCTCCAAATGCCAAACTATTTTTTAATGAAGGGAGTGAGAAGAAGACATTCATTTTATTGTCATCTACTCCTGATTTTCATGGTCTCTAAAAATCATTTTTCTTGCTGAGAAATGAATAGAAATCTTCCCATTTTGTTTAATTAGAGTATTCCCTGGAGTACAAAGCAAGATAACATTTAATGTTAGGTGTAAAAAACATAATAAAAAAAGGAGAATAGTTACATTATGAAATATATATGAACATGTACAAACCTTCTTAAAATAACTTTTGCTTTACTTGAATAGAGAAGATTCAAGCAAATTGTTTAAAGACACATTTACATAGATCTCATGAAATACAGTGTAGACTTAGCTTTCTCTTCAGTATAATTTTTTATTTCAGCAAGAAAGGAAATATAGGCTTTTCCTGGCTTTGCACAAAATACCATGAAGTATTAAGGACACTTTGTATAAATTGAACTAAAAGGCTCATTTGCTTGAGATAGCTAGGTAACTCAAGAAAATTACTTTTTAAGCTTAAATTGTCTAGATAACTGGCTCAATTTTTCATTTTTTATCAGAGGTTGCACCTTTTTCAATGAGTTTTATGTTAACTTACTGTATTTTTATTTTATTTTAAATTTCAGAAATTATAATAAAATGAATAAATAGTCAACTTTCTTAGACTTGTTTAGGTTAAGGGATAAACGCACGCTACTGGGTTTCTCATTTACATTAATGATATGTAGGCTACTTTCGTTATTTTTACATTCTACACAAGTCTTTCTGTAAGTAATACTTTTACAGCTATTGAGTAACCGAAAGAAAATCATGAAACCATTGGGAAAATTCTCACTCTTTATTAAGTGACACTTTGTTCCCCCAAAAGGATGCAAAGACTTGTATTTATTATATAGGAAAAAAATATTCCTTCCTAAAATAGAAAGGTCGGAAAATATTAAAATAAAAAACCTAGTATTCACTTAGGAAGTTAAAAAATGAAACTGAGTAAACAATTCAGTGGCATCTAGATGGAACAAAATGCTTCTTTGTTATACATGATGGTCAAATTTGGCTCAAGTGGCAATTACTGAACTAAATCAGAAGGCTAGTAGGAAAGATTCTCCAACTGCTGGAGAATATATTATGATGAATTACTACTTAAGAAGAGCTATATAGTGATTGTATTTGACGAATATCAATGGGGTACATAGGTGGCATTACATTTTTTATCCAACCTCAACCTATTTACTAATTCTATATCCAGATACAGAATTTATTAATATTCCCTTTGATCCTGCCATATGGAACAAGTTTCTATTGTTTGTATATGCCCTTTTTTCTCACATCCATGTTTATGCTCACTTTCTATCATGAGCTAGCTACTGAAATCTTTATAATCACCCAGCTATAACTAATTTTTCCCTTCTATGAATTCCATGAGAAAAAGAATTATATTTAAATTAACTATTTGAGTCTAATGGACTGTGACTAGTGCCTGACATACAGAGGATGCATGATATATGCTTGTTGAATGCTTGTTGACGGAAACTCTACTTGCCCAACTATTATGTTCCAAGGTTACTATGCCTAAAATATGTTATAGGCGTATCCATACACTTTATATTGATTATTTCTTACAGTGAAACTGTGAGGAAGGTAAAATTATTCCACTTTATGAATTAGATAAATTCATCTCTGGAAGTTTGACTTAACTTGGACTCAAGATAAGTTATTCTAAGATCAAGTTATGTTCCTTTTACCGAATCATGACTCCCTCTACTGCTGACGTTTGCTGTTTGATAAGAGAATGATTTAGTAAGAATACATCAGTTAAGTGTTTTTTTAGTGACTTTTGAGTATCCTATAGCAACACTGAAGCTAACATAGACAGAGATAGTCTTCTCATCTCTATTTTCTTTCAAAAGTCATGAGTTGGAAAGACATTTTGTATATTTAAGAGAACTTTTACTCTCTTAGCTACATGACAAGAATTTGTTTAAGACTTTAGAATATTAATGATCAGAGCATTGCAATGTGGTATTTTCTTCCACATGAAATAAATTTGGAAATCAGTTGTACACGTTCATACAGCTAATCTAGCAAAGATAAAATTCAAATCTAAGTACTTCTAACAACATCTGCTCCACTTGGTTAAACTAAGATTGGCTTTTATGGATCAATTATTTTAATGAGCAAATCTTGAGTTCCTAAAAGAGGAGAAAGTATATCTCACAAAAAGAAGGAAGAAAGGGTAGGGCAGAAGATTTTACAAAATAATAGTTAACCTGAAAAGCAATCAAGACAATAATAAATTACCATCATTCAGTCAAAAACTGACAAAATTTGTATTTTTTATTTATTTGTTTGTTTATTTGTTTGTTTAAATTGCTTTTTATGGCTACAGCACCTGGTCTTCCTAGGCGGTCTTTCATTAGTACTAATCAGGCCTGACCTTGCTTAGCCTCTGAGATCAGATGGGATCAGGTATGTTCAGGGTGGCATAGCCATAAACCAAAATTTTAAAAACACATATCTAAAGCAAAATTATGTTAACAGTGGATCAAAAATAACCTAGAATATTATATAGCTATGGAGGTGAGTCCGATTGATGTTATCTACTGACATAGACCACAATATATTATTAAAAAACACAAATATAGGTTAATAAATATGGTGTAATAAAATAAGTATAACAACAACAACAACAAAATCCTGTAATATGCATAGACTTCTATCTGCATGGAGAAAACTGTGAAAGGTTCAATCTTGTCAACATTGCTTTATTTAGGCAAACACTGGTGGGAAGAGGGAGGGAGAGGTGCCGACAATTATTTTTTCTTTATATATTTTGTATTATTTTACTTATTATGGTGACCTTCTGTGTGTTAGGTTAGTAATTTTATAGTAGAATTTAATAAAATAAAACAAAATAAATGGCCAGGAGAGATAAAAACATTCAGAAAAAAAAATTTTCCCCATGCACCCTGTCAATTTCTTCTCGCATTTCTTACTTTCATTTTTTCTTTTAAAAATTTCAAGTGATTTTATTTATTTTCTTTTTTTATTCCTATCCTCCCACCTCCCCTCCCATTCAGAAACTATTAGCTTGTTCCCTATATCTATAGGTCTATCTCTGTTTTGTTTTGTTAATTTATTCATTTTTTTAGATTCTACGTATAAGTGAAATCCTATGGTATTTGTCTTTTTCCATCTGACTTATTTCACTTAGCATAATATCTGCCATGTCCATCCTTGTTGTCACAAATTGCAAGATTTTATTTTATTTTTTCCATTGGCGAATAAAATTCCATTGTCTATATGTACCACATCATCTTTATCCAATAGTATATAGATGGATCCTTCGGTTGCTTCCATATCTTGACTAATGTAAATAATGCTGCAATGAATATAAGGATGCATATGTCTTTTTGAATTAGTGTTCTGGGTTTCTTCAGATAAATATCCAGAAGTGGAATTGCTAGATCATATGGCATTTCTATTTTTAATTTTTTGAGAACTCTTCATACTGTTTTCCAGAGTGGCTGTACTAATTTATGATTTTACCATCAGTGTATCAGGGTTCTCCTTTTCTCCACATCCTTGCCAATAATTGTTATTTGTTGATTTATTGATGATAGTCATTCTGAAAGGTTTAAGGTGGTATATCACTGTGGTTTTAATTTGCATTTCCTTGATGATTAGTGATGTTGACTATCTCTTCATATATCTCTTAGCCATCTGTATGTCCTCTTTGGAGAAATCTCTATTCAGTTCCTCTGCTTATTTTTTAATTGGATTGTTCAGGGTTTTTATGGTGTTAAGTTGTATAAGTTGCTTATTATTTGGATATCGACCCTTTATCAAATATATCATTGGCGAATATCTTCTCCCTTTCAGCAAGTTGTCTTTGCATTTTGTTGATGGTTTCCTTCACTGTGCAAAAACTTTTTAGTTTGCTGTAGTCCCACTTATTTATTTATTTTTTTCTTTCATTGCCCTTACTCTAGGAGGCATATCAAAAAGGTGTTGCTAAGGGAGATGTCAAAGAGTTAACTGCCTATGTTTTCTTCTAGGAGTTTTGTGGTTTCAGTCTTACATTTAATTCTTTAATCCATCTTGAATTTAATTCACTAATAAATAAATTCAGTAAAGTTTCAGGATATAGATTCAATATATAGAAATTTGTTGTATTTCTAAATATCGATAATGAATGATTGGAAGGAGAAATTAAGAAAACAATCCCATTTATAATTGCATCGAAAAGCATACAATACCAAGAAATAAATTTCACCAAAGAGATTAAAGATCTGTGCTCTGAAAACTACAGGGCATTGAAGAAAGGAATTCAAGAAGATACAAATAAATGGGAGAATATACCTTGCTCATGAATTAGAAATAATATTGTTAAAATATCCTATCACCTAAAGTGATACACATTCAATACAAACACTATTAAAATACCAATGGCATTCTTTTCAGAATCAGAACAAGTAATTCTAAAATTTATATAGAACCACAAAAGACCCTGAATAGCCAAAGAAATCTTGAGAAAAAACAACATGAGAAGTATCATGCTCCCTGATATCAAACTATACTACACAGCTACAATAATAAAAACAGTATGGTGCTGGGATAAACACACACGTGTGCGTGCACACACATATATTTTTAATATATACATATATATATATAAAATATATGTGTGTATATATACATATATAAATATATATAATATATGTGTATATATCTATATAGATACATATATATGTATACATATATATGTATAAAATAAAAATTATTTGCTTTCCTTTAAACTGGGAAATAGAATAGAGAGCCCAGAAATGAATCCTTACTTAGTCAATTAATCTATGACAAAGGAGGCAAGGATATAAAATAAGGTGAAAAACGGTCTCTTCAATAAGTAGTGTTGGGAAAACTGGATAGATATATGCAAAAAATGAAATTGAACTATTTTCTTACAATATATACAGAGTAATAGTTTTAATCAAGAAAATTTAAGAACAGTAGTTATGACAATTAAATTCAGTGATGATGCACAAACATGGAAAAATAAGTAAAACTTCTTGCATTTCAAAATCCATCTAATAGATGAGAAAACAGACTAGGTATGTGTTAAGAGACTTCTATGAATATAGACATTTAAGCATTTGAACATACTTCAAGATATCTATGGGCTTTAAGATATCTGAAATTGTAAACTAATGTTTCTATGCTTCCTATGTTAAAATTCAAAAATTTGTTTAATGTTAAAAATGAATAACAAATGAAAAAAATTCAGTAAATCATTAAAACAGTTTTCAAATATTTGAACAACTTTTTCATTTGGAAATTGAAGCATATGCTTTGTAATATGTAAAAATTAGACTTTGAGCCAATTGGTAAAAGTAACAAAAGTTCCATTTTGTCTCGAGCCATTACAAAGTTTAAGTTTCTCTTCAACTTAAAAGTAAACTCTCACTTTGGAGATGTGAGGTTTTCAAGCTGAGGTTTGGTAAACATTAATGGAGGCATTGTGTAGATATTCGAGAATCAAAGAAGTATCCAAACAAAATTGATTTTCATATTTCTTCCAAATTTAAGATGGTATAATTCCTTGGTTGTAAGAATCAGGCAGGAACTGAGGGACTGTTTTCAGAAGATTGCCCCAGAACAATATGGGAGTGGAAATAATGACCTAAAAAGTTAATTGGGAGGAAAAATTTAAAAAGACAGTAAGGTATATATTTTGTGTGCATGTGTGTGTATTCGTGTGTGTGTGTGTGTGTGTGTGTGTGTGTGTATTTCACATTACAGGGGTAAGATTTGAGTTTTATTAATGTATTTGGTAAAATTTAAACAGAAGCAACAAATAAAAGAAAAAAGGTACTTAAATTTCCTTTGGAACTTATATTCTGCTAAAAACTGAACATCTGATAAGAATTTGACTTGACAACTTGACAATTTCAGCTCTCATTACGATGACGGATCAAAAAGAGAAACTACCTCGGATCTAAACGGGAAACTTCGGACCTCTCCCTGTCAACAAAGAAGAACTATCTGATGAATTGGAAGTAAGGAAAAAATTGTATAAAGCGTCACCTGGTTCATTTTAAGTTCTCAATAGTTGTTGGACAACTTTCCCAGTTTAAAGGAAAGAAAATTTCAAAAAATAATTTTCAACAATACGGGTATGATAGCATATCCAGAAATTCTAAAAGAAAAGTCAGCCCTAAAAGTCAGAATTGCATTTAGATAATCTAAAGCAAAAAAAATTGATTGTATCTTAAAACAAATAAACCAAAAAATATAATAATTCTTATTCTGTGCTTAAATTACTTTATATAATTTTAGTGACTCTACAAATGCTCTGAAATTTTCATTCATTTATTGAATTAAACTTTTAAGGATATAATAGACTCTAATAAGAAAGAATTATAAAAATGGTATGACACAGTCCCTGCCAACAAAGATATCACAATATTGAGATGGTATTTATAATTGTGTCAAAATGAAAATACAGTATGAAAATAATTTTGATAAAATAATGCATGAGTTACAGCAAAAAAAAGCAAATCTTTTAGGTGGACTTTGCAGGGTTAGCAGATGTTCATTAGGAGATGAGGTGAAAGTAATTTCTTGCAGAGGGAAAAATATGGATAAATAACCTGATCAGACTGAGCGAAAGACTGTGATATAGCAACATGCTAGAAAGTATAGTTAGATGTTTAGACAGATTATGAAAAACCTTGCATATCATTCTAGGAATCAGCACACATTATCTTAGAAGCTTTGGAAAAATTACTCAGCCTCTGTAAGCAGTGTAAAGGCTGGAGCAGTAAAGACTGAAGACATAAAGAGCAATTAACAATAAACAAGCTTAAAATAAGGTAATGACAGTGGCTATGAATAAGAGAGATAGGATGACTACTTTGGATAGATGTGTATTACATGCTTTCAGTAGTGACTGCCAGAGTCAATAGCTTATTTAGGGCATAAATTCCTCAAGGTTTTCCTTGTTTCTCTTAACATGAAATATAGAAACAGTTGCTTATAAATGTAGATTAATAAATTCCCTTAATTTTGTTTCATCAAAGAAGTAAGACCAATTCCTGCCTTAGAAAATTATATAAAATGAAATAATATGTTTCTCCTACATTGATGGAAAACAGGACAATTGCTGACAAAGTAATGCCCTCAATCGTCTGAAATAAAACATTTTAGATCCAGGTTTCATATATGACTCATTTTTCCTTTGATATTGAGTGAAATTGCATGATAAATTTAATTCTGTATATCTCACTAAGATATTCTAGTATTTAGAAGAAAATTTGGAAGTCAAATTTAAAAACATGACTATGGATATTTGCAATTATTTTTTTCCTTCAACTAATATTCTTAAAAATTTATTTAATATCTAAATGATACTGCTCTAGATGCTTAAAATATAGATGCAAATAAAACTGACCAAACACAAATAAAACTGACCAAAAGCTCATGGAACTTTTATCTACTGAGAAGAGACAGAAAAATGTATAGTCAAAAACTTTATTATGTTGGATGCTGATGAAGAGAACTAAAACATGAAAGTAGGATAGGATGTGCTAAATTGGGATTTGAGATTATAAAGATAGTGGACATGGAAAAACTTACTGAGAAGGTGGCATTTGAGGATAGCCTAACAGAGTTAAGGGAGTTAAGTTATACTAGTATTTGGGGATGGAATGCTCTGTTTAGAAGAATGAACGAGTGCAGCATACCTAAGACAAAATCATTCTTGGTGAGTGTGAGGAATAAGAAGGGGATAGTGTGGTAGAAGCAAAGTTTGCAGGAGGGAGGTTGGTTAAATAAAAGATATTGGGGGATTTGATCATGTAAGATCTATAGGTAATTATAAGGATGTGCCTTTTCTTTTGAGAAACATGAAGCCCTTGTAAGGTTTTGATGACTGACATGATCAGATTTATATAAACTGAGAATAAACTGTTGGGAACGAGGTGGCAGGTTGTAAAGTCATAGCTTTTATTCAGGTGAGAGAAGGTGGTTGTATTGTACTAGGTGAGGAGCTGTGGAGATGTGAGAAAAATTGCATTTCCTAAACCTGTTTGTTTAAAAATGAGAAGGTCTATTTTGGGGGTAATAACAAACATGAGATTATTTGAAACTACTCACCCTAACTGCCCTGTAATGGTACAAAGATAAGATGCTTTCATGGTTCTTTATTTAACTATGAGTGAGTATGATCTTAAGATGGTCATTGTTCCATGGAAAATGGTATAGCTGCACTGGGCACTTCGTAAACATCATGAGATTAAATGAATACCAGAGAACGTTTTTGCTGGAAAGATGTGTACTGTGATAATCCCACCTCATGTGCATGGCTAAGTCTTTTTATGTGGTTAAACACCGACCATAATCTTTAAAAACTGGGTTTATTTCTTATGTTTCATCTCCACAAGGTCGTTAATCAGAATTGGGGAGTTATTTGCCATAGGTTTGTTTTCTCCTAAGCATCTGCTCGTTAGATAAGTCTGGCCTAATTATTATTAGCTCAATTATTTTATCTTGAGGACAATTTAGTTTACTAGGAAATGAAACATTTGTGTCACATGGTGAGTCATAATGAAGATACTTGCAGTTCATAAACAAGTTTGAAATTTACTATCTTCATCTCACAAATTGTGATAATCAACATGAGGGCATTTTAGAAATTCCAATAAACTGTTCCACTTAACTATTCTTAATTATTCTTAATTAGAGTTTGATGTTTATTTATCTGTTTTCTTATTTTCATGAGCTCGAAACTATTTTGTAGATTCTATTCTTATTCTCACTCATGCTATTATTGATTTGCCAAATTTTGCAGTATACATCCTATTTACTTTCTGATCATCACCCATTTCAACACTAGCCTACAGAAATCCTTGAAAGCAGCCCTATATTCCAACATCAATATGTCCCCAGCCCATTTTGTTTTATTTGCCCTTGCCGTGGACACTAGTGCTACATTTTTATCAGACTACATTATACTATTAGCAAGAGTGGTAAAACTTAATAATGTTTATTTTATTTTAGGATTCATGAATGTATATTAAATGTAGACCTAGTATTCTGAAACTATTTTTCTTTTTCACTCTAATATTAGACATTCTCAATTTGCATTCATTTCCTTATAAGAACTCAGTGTTTTCTTTTGTTTCATATGCATTTTATCTGTGTATATCCTTCATGTTAGCTAAATATTGTCAAAACAAACTCTGATTTGAATCGCAGTGGTGCTCAATGTTTTAAAACAATCAACATTAAAAAGACATGTTATGTCTGCATATCCTACATATCTATGAAATTCATTCCACATCTGTTTATTTCCTTGTGTGATTAACAAATACTTTAGTAGCTTCCAAAACTTTATCTGTGTAAATATATACTAATGTTAAATTTAAGATATATTTCTAAGTACATAGAATAGTATAATTAACTATCATGTATTCATTATTTAGATTTAAATTACATCAACATTTAGTCAGTTTTTTTTTAATTTTATTTTATTAGTTTCAAATATACAGTACATTGATTAGACATTTATATAGTTTATAAAACAATCCCCCTAACTGCTCTTTCTCTCCTTTGGCTCTGGCTCTCCACCTAGCCAATACATAAATGCTAACTATGCATTCCCTATGCACTGCTACTCATCCCCAGTGATCATCTATCTACTACTAATTTGTACTCCTTTAACCCTTCATCCTATTTTCCCAGCCCCCCAATCCTACTCCTCTCTGGCTGTCTCCAGACCTTTCTCTATATTTGTGTTCATTTTTGATTAGTTTGTTCTTTTTGTTCCTTAGATTCTGCATATAAATGAAATCATATGGTATTTATCTTTCTCTGTTTGACTTATTTCACTTAGCATAATAAACTCTAGGTCCATCCATGTCATCACAAATGGTAGGATTTCATTTTTTTTAATGGCTGGGTAATATTCTATTGTATATATGAACCATACATATGAACCATATATATGAACCATATATACAATAGAATATTACCCAATCATCTTTTGATGGTCATTTAGGTTACTTCCATATACTGGCTACTGTAAATTGTGCTGCCATGTGTATTGGGGTGCATAGATCTTTATGAATTATTGTTTTGGTTTTCCTTAGATAAATGCCCAGAAGTGTAATTGCTGGGTCAAAAGGTATATCTATTTTTAAGTTTCGAGAAACCTCCATACTGTTTTCCATAGCGGCTGTACCGATTTGCAATCTCACCAACAATGTATGAAGTTCCCTCTTTTCCGCATCCTTGCCAACATTTGTTGTTCAATTTGGTTTAATCCATAAGCCTACTTCCTCCTCACTTTCCTCTTTATTATTTTGAATATATCCTCCATTACATTATTTTATTAATGCGTATATTAGAATATAGCTCTTAAAATAATTTTAAACCCAAGGATAACAAATTTCAATTAAAAAAAACAACAATATTTTAATATAATGAAGAGTCAATCAATGTTCAAATTTCTCCAATTTTCCTCATTATTAAAGAGTTGATTTGTCAAAATAGAGTCACAGCAATCATAGATTTTGCTCAATGCCAAACTTTATTAATAATTCAAGTGATATAAGTCAAGAGACATAGAGATAGCAGTCCTCTTTCTTTTTTTAATAATATTTTGTATTTTTCAGTTTTGTTGACATACAATATTATATTAGTTTTAGGTGTACAACATAGTGACTAGGCATCTATATAACTCACAAAGCAATCACCCCAATAAATCTGTCACGCTTCTGACACCATACATAGTTAATACAATATTATTGGCTATATTCCTTATGCTAGACTTTATTTATATCTCCATGACTATTTTGTAACTACCAATTTGTATTTCTTAATCCCTCTTGTCTTTTTCACCGGCCTTTACCAATCCCCTTCCCATCTGGTACCCCTCAAACTGTTCTTTGTATCTATGAGTTTGGTTTTGTTTTTTGTTTATTTGTTTTGTTCTTTAGAGCATTTCTCTTTGTTAAGGGGAGGGACACTCAGTTGTAACTTCCTCATTGTCCCCTCCCACTCAACACACACATTTTGGTTCAGGAGTACAAATTATAGATTGTATTAATCACATGTGCAGTAAATATAAGCAGAGAGAAAAAGAAATGTGTTTAGGTTTATGGCTTCTTAGATATTACCCAGGGATTGCAGGTTAATTACCCAGGGGTAAGAAGATTATGTAGACTAGCTTCACTTCTCTGGTCAGCTATTTTCCATATATATCAAAAATTCCATATATATCTAGGTAGACTAGTTATATCCTGGAAAAGTAGGGAGATCTGAAGGAGGCCAACATTTCCCAAAGAGATAAATGGGAGTTAGTTACAGACTGCTGTTAATTATTTTTGGTCTGTTTACATATGACTTTAGAGATGCTTCCAAATAAAATCAAAATATTGCAATTGGTGGATTAGTTCCTTAAGTCATATAAAATTTATTGATATCTTTTCCCTTTTCCTTATTTTCCTCTCCTTGCAATTATAGGGAAGCAGGATTTTCCCACCCCCAAATATGTTTCTTGGCATGAGGATTTTTTTAGGCTGATTATTTTTAAGAATTACAAAGCTTAGGAAGAGCTTTTTACCTCCCCCTGAACTGCCTGAAAGAATTTAGATAAAGGGTCTGGTCTGGGAAGAGTACTCAATCACCAGAGATATCTACAAAGGATATGGGCTGGGTGTGATAGGGGTACTGGGGCAAGCCTTGGAGACCAAAGTCCTCTCTGTGTCGCATTGTCTTCGCATGGCACATTAACAGTTGTTTACCAAGTATTTGGTTTTTTCTGTGATAACTTTTTAAATTTTTATTAAATTTATTGAGGTGACATTGGTTAATAAAATTATATAGGTTTCAATTGTACAATTCTATATTACATCATCTGTACATTGCATTGTGTGTTTAGCACCCAAAGCCAAGTCTCCGTCAATCACCATATATTTGATTTACCCTCTTATAACGCTCCCCACCTCCCGTTTTCTCTAGTAACCACCATTCTGTTGTCTATGTCTATGAGTTTTTGTTTGTTTGTTGCTTTCAGTTTTATATCCCACATATGAGTGAAATCATATGACTAGTAGGGAGACTTTTCAAGTTGACTTAAAGAGTTCTTCAGATTCAATATATATTCTAGGATCATCTTAGATAATTCTAAGATCTGGAAGCTAAAATTATATCCAGGAGCCCTAGTTCCTTTAAGTAGGAAATGTTTTTTGTTAACTGTAATATGGGCAACAGGGTGAATATTCCTACTGTTTGGTCATTTTTTCTAAGCCTCTTTATTGCTGGAACAAGGAAATGTGTGTGTGTGTGTGTGCGTGCGCACACACGCATACATTTATTTGTATTTGTGTGTTGTGCACAATGTTCTTAATGACTTAAAATTTAAAATTCATTGTCATTATCTCACAATGCACACAATGATTTCAGAATAGTAATATAAACACTATCAGCAGCAATTAGAATAATGGAAACAATATATATTTAAAAGTTCTTATTGTCCCACTAGAATTGCAGAAATATTGCAGCTTAAAAAGTCTCCCTGCTGGTCAGGTTGAGGGAATCTGAGCATCATCAGGAAAAATAACTACAGTAGATAAAAACCCATCAATTATTTTAAATCAATCGGTTCACAATAATACTTAAACAAAATAAATCTTGTTCTAGACTTTCTATTCTTTTTCATTGTTCTACTTGTCTATTCTTGTGCCAATGCCACACTATTTTAATTATTGTGGGTTCATACTGAATTTTGGCATCTGGTATAGAATGTCTTCCCGTGCTTGAGCGCAAGAATGATTTACTTTTGCTTCTGTCAGGTAGCTTGGGAACACTATTGATTCACTTTCACCTTAATTCAATCTAGGGATGATATAATTCAGAGCTGAGATTTATTCTCAATGTCTAAGGGTTTCACAATCATTCTCCCATGTTAAGAGAGCCTGAAATTAAATTTTGAGTCTTCTTGGCCTATGGAGTTTATCTAAAATGTATCTCAACTTCTCAGCCTTTCTGCCACTTCTCAAATGATCATTAACCTCTCAGGGATGAAACAACGTAAATGCCCGTAAGACATCTCTGACTATGGGACAAATGGGTGTAACTTTTATATGGTCTAATTTTAACAGTATTACTGCTGTTTTAAAAACAGACTGATGTGCTGTAAGGGTGGAAGTAGTGATAGTAGTTGGAAAGTTGTTGCAATTATCTAAGTACATTATAATGGTATGGACAATGGAGTAATAGAGGTACCCGAAGTGTTCAGAGTTATTAGATATTTGAAGATAGAGCTGCCAGAGATTACTGAAAGACAGTGAAAAATGCAAGAGGATTAAATGATTCTGGGTGTCTGGGTTGTGTAAACAACCAAAATTGAGCAGACGACCAAAACTGGGAGAAGCAGATGCAGTGGGGCTAAGTCCAGGCATCACAATTTTAGACATGTGAAGTTTGAAGATTTTATAAAATTTCCAATTAGAAATGTTGAATGTGGCAGTTGCATATAGCAGTTTTCATTCTGGAAAGTTATTTAAGCTAGAGATTTAAATTTGAGAGTGGTCATACTTATAGCCAAATAGCTTGATGATATTGCCAAGAGAGTGAGGATTGACTAAGAAAAGAAATGTCCAGGGAACGAATCCTGAACATTCCAAAAGGAAAATGTGGAGATGAGAAAGAATTTAGAAAAGGAGATTTAAAGGAATACCCAGTGAAGTCAGAGGAAAATCAGATATGCACGGTGTCTTGAAATAAAAAGAAAGTTGTTCCTTTAAGAAGAAATTGTTGAATTTTCTCAAACACTATGGGCAGATCCCATAAAATGAAACCTAAATACTTCCCATTAGCTAATAAATGTAGAAGTGACTGGAGACTTTGATAAGAAAAGTCATGGTGGGGTAGTGGGAAAAAAGCTTGATTTAGTGGGTACAAAAAGGAACGGGAGAAGATTTGGAAACATGAATGCAAGCAACTGTTTCGGAGTTATTTCGTCTTTTTTTATATACATGCTTCCTATGATCTGCTAATAGTAAGAGTCAGTGTCTTTTTAAGTCCCATTTTCATGCTTTTTGGGAAAGTAAATAATCATAAAGTACACTTTATTAAAAAGAACAAAAACTATAAAACACTGAAGATAATTTAATGTTTCAATAAGTGATTTTTCTTTATTTCTTTGTCTTCAGTTTAAAAATATGTCATCGGAGAATAACTTAAAAGGTCAAAATTTGCACATGTTGTGGTTTCCAGGTGATACAGATCGGAAAGGTTTTAAATCATTCACTGTGAATATACTCAAGAATTTCTGGGAAAAGACCAAGATATGGCATTAGAAACTAATATATAGCTATGGCTAAAATCCAAGTTGATAGTCTCTTACATCATAAGAAAAGTTGTAAGTCAATAGTTCAGTAATGCAAAATGTGTCGTCATGTCCAGAGACAAATAGTTTCTATATGCATTTACTATGAGAATGATTCATATAGCAGTCGACAGTTTTTAAACTTTCACCATTAGGTCTTGTATCAAAAAAGAAATATAAGTGCCTTGTCTATTATAGAGATGGTGGACATATCCTTTGTTAGCCTTGTGGTTAGGTTTTCAACTTATTGAAATTATTTAATGAAATTAACTAATAGAAAAATTAATGATGGAAACAGAAATGTGTGATTATATTTTAGATTATATATGTTTGGGAGATAACAATTTTATGTAAACTTGTTTAGTACTCTTGAAAGTTATAATGAATTACCTTAATTAAAACAAAATTGTTTGAAGCATACTGAAGTATAATGAGAAAATGTCACTTGGCCAGTTGTATTCCATTACCTTATTACCCATCATGTTATATAGTGTAATCACTGTATCACGCCAGTGTGAAAATAGTGTTATGTTGTTATAACATTCTACTGTTATCAAGGTCATTGTGTCTTTAATCTTTAGTACTGGGGATAGAAGAGTTAACAAAGCAAGACTGACTTTGAGCATATCCTCTCAGAAAAATGCACTGATAAAATTTACTATCAATGAGGGTTTTGTAAGTACTGATCTGAGTAGTGATTTAGAAATGCTTTTACAGGGTATACTTTTATGACTCATTGTTTGTTGTAAATAAATACATAATTTAAGGGCTGATGCTGGTATATGACAAGTTCAGGGCTTCTGAGATAGTATAACTGCATATGCTAGAGATCTTGCTTTACATATTTGCTAATCATTAGTAAAGCTTGGTGCAGGTTAAGAATTGTATTGCCTGGTTATTTGGTCTTTGTGAATGCACAAATGCAATGCAAGAAAATATATTTCTGATTCTTGCTCTGTGTGCACAATCTGTTCTCTTGGTCAGATTCCAGTCTTTATATGCTAATTACCACTATATTATATTTTGGCTTTCAGATCCATTTTTTCCAGCTTTCCAGCAGATCCATGATTCTGCAAATTGTTTGGACACTTTCTTAACTTATTAATTAATTATAGGATATTACAATTATAACATGGTTGATAAATTGATATTTATAGCTTAATCAGTTATTTGGCACAGATTAAAACATGAAAAATATTTTAAATTTTATCAAACACAAGACTGAGACATTAAAAAAAACCAAACAGGACAATATGTTTTAGAACTATTCAGACTGGAACCCTGAGTAGATCTTCTTTCCTTTAAATCATATTCAAATGCAAGATCCTTATTTCCCCTACTCCCATTGTAGGAGCTGAATGTCTTCTTGTCTATTACAATGGCATCATTTTCTAGCCACTCCCATGTCTTAAGAACCAAGGGATCTTTCCATTTATTTGCAGATTCTAGGGACTCTATAACACTCCCTTTCATATCATGCAACAGCAGAGATAAATGTTGCTGAAAGTTAACTTTCCTGTCTATATTTCCATAGCCGAATACTTTAGTCTCTCATTTTAATCTTTTTAGAGTATAAACTCTTGTTCACCACTCTATTCCTAGTGTCTAAAAGAACCTGGTAGAGAGAAAAAGATTCAATGAACAACAATTGAATGAATAAATGAATACTGAATGAGCTATTCGAACCTCATGATAAGGGGTAAGACAAATCCATTCCCTAAATTCCAAAACTACCATGTTAAATTTCTCAACTGGGATAATGATTATGAGCTAGGACATATTGAACAATAAGAAAAGCGAGAAAGACATTATCTAGGCCATTTATTTCTGAAAAATGATATTTGATATCTCTCCTGTATTCTTAGAACAGAACAAAACAGAATAAAACAGTGGCCCAAGATTTTGCTGGATATACTGGAAACTCATGATTTGCTGTTCAATCTTCCTTCACTATTAAGTTATGTCTGTTCAGTTTCCAAAAATTAAAAATACATACTGCTTTCAACACCAGATCCTCCAAAAGATTTTGAGAATTCCCTGCTCTGTCCACCTATTTTTTTATTTTCCCACATTCACTAATTGCAGCTCCTATTTATACAGCCTTTTCTTCCCATAACCAATTCTCACCCACATCTACTTGCAAAATAATAGGCCACACAAATTGAAATAAATTTCATAAGTAGCATTATAGCAAGTTTTTCTATCAAGTTTTCTTACTATCATATTGGTCTTCAAAAGAGAAACCTCAGCTAGGAGTTACCTAAATTAGTACACAGAGACTGACCTATAATAGGTTTCTACTTACACAAGATGCTTGTTCAACACCATGGAAGTAATTTACCAACTTAATCTATGGTTAACCCAACTGTAAATTTTATCGTCCTGTAAATTTACATGTGCACAAATTTTTCCATACAATACAGTTAGTCTTGGATTTGAGGCACATAATTAAAAATATGCCCAGGAGACTATATACCTCTTGATTGCAACAGAAAGAAACTTGAAAGAATATTTGGACCAAAGAGAAAAGTTTGGATATAGGAACTCTTACAGTTATTATTATTGTTATTATTTTCATTGAAGTATTTATGTTCAGTGATAAAGTCAATATCAAATAACCAATATATTAAGTTTGTCATTGTATTCACAAATGGATAAATTCCAAAATACATTTTACCATTCCAAAAGAAGTTATTTTTTTTTTTCCTATTGGAATGGTAAAAAACATTTTGGAATTTTTGTCTTATAATTTTCTTATTTCAATATATCCCCATTCTCCCAAACTATACCCAATTTTTCTTAGGACAGAAAACTAAATAATCACATAATTTTTTTAAAATATGAACTTAGGAAATGAATATTTCCCAATTTACAAAGAAATTCTGGAGATTGAAAGTTTTAAAGAGTATTTTTTTGATTCACCTTTCAAATTGTGGTACAAAATTCTGAAACATTTCACTTAATTCTTCATTCTTTCAAGATTTGACAAAAAGAAATTTAAATTTTTTATCCCAGTAAGGGCTTTTATTGTACCTACCAACAAAATGAGCCAAATACTATTTTTCATTTTAATCTCATAATTATTGAAAACCTAGAAAGTAGAAAATGTAGTTGTTTAGTGGGCGATTACACAATTCATTAGATCTGTGATGTCAGAGAACCCAAGTGCTTAAGGCTAAAGCTAAGATAATAGCACAGGAAGTTGAGAAAACAGCAAATGATGCCAGCCTCCTGCCCTGACTATTAGGGCTTGGACTATGTTCTAGCACAGTATTCAGCAGCATAGTAAAAAAGTTATACACCATTAACAATTTATTTTTGAAATGCAAAGACACTTTAACACATGAAAATTGATCAATGTAATACACATTAACAGAATGAAGAAAAGAAACACATGATCACTGTTACTAATGCAGAAAAAATTAAACACCTTTTCATGACAAAAACACTCAAAAAATTAAGAATAGAAGGAAATAACTTCAACATAATGAAAGCCACATATGAAAAACCCACAGCAAACTTCATACTCAGTAAAATACAAAAAGCCCAAGGCAACATCTGCTTTCATCACTTCTATTTAAAATAATTCCAGCTAGAGAAATTAGACGCCTCCCCCAAAAAAGAATAAAAGACATCCAAATAGGAAAAGAAGTAAAATTAATCTCTGCTCTCAAATAATATGATCTTTTACACAGAAAACCATAAAGATTCCACACACAAAAAGTTTGAATTAATAAATGAATTCGGCAAAGTAGCAGAATGCAACATCAACCCACAAAAATCAGATGCATTTCTGTACAGTAATAATGAACAATATGAAAACAAAATTACAAAACCAATTCCATTTATAATAGTATCAAAAAGAATTAATACTTAGGAATTAATTTGGCCAAGGAGATGAAAGTCTTGTACAATGAAAACTATAAAGCATTGCAGAAAGAAATTAAAGGAGACATAAATAAATGAAACTCATTGTCCATCAACAGGAGAATGAATAAATCAATTTTGCTGTATTCAAAGAATGGAAAATTATATAGTGATGAAGTAGAACAAATTACAGCTACACATAATAACATGAATAATGTTCACACTCATAATATTGAGTGAAAGAATTAGGACAAATTCCTTCTGTATGATTTCATTTTATATAAATATTTAATTTATATAATTATAGAAAAAAACAAAGGAGTGACATGCAGTTAAGATCATAATTACTTTTGGGAAAAGAGAAATTTGTAATTTGAAATGTTCGAATAGTAGGCTTCTGGAGTACTGGCAAAACTTCATCTCATGTTTGGTTGTTGGTTACATGGGTACCTACTTTAACAGAAAATATTAAACTCTAAGTTGTTCTTATTTATAGAATTTTCCCATATGTATTATTTTTCCTAAAAATCATTTGCTCTCCCATATGTAGCCTTTCTCCAAGTCCCTTTCCCTTACTAAAAATTAATAAATCTATATGACTTTTCATTTGTAAATTTGTCTGTTGTTATTCAGCAGCATAGTAAAAAAGTTTAAGTCACAGGTCCCTTAGATACTAAGCTTAAGAAGATCAAAGTTTTTCCTCTTTTACAGTTAAGAACTCTAAAAATTGGTTAAAATATTTTTTTTTATATATATTTTTTAACCAATTTTTACATATGTGTGTATATATATATATATAATGAATTAACTGTTTATACCAGTGATAAATTATTTGTATGAAAGTTTTGCATATAAATTTTGTTTGTATTTGTATTTTCTTCTCTGAGTACCTCTGCAAAAATAACTATAGATAGCATATTTTGCATTACTTTTGCTTTATGGAATAATGGTTTCCAAGTGTAATCTAATTATTTCATCTTAATGACTTTAAATTTATGTACACCTTTCACAAAATGGGAATTTTAATTATACTAGTATTTACGGAAATTTAGTTTTATGAGGCTTATGTTAAATTATTTTTTTATGATTGAGTTAACCATATGCTCAACTCCATACATAACATGCTAATTTAATGATAATCAATGTTGCTTGTTCTAGAGGCATATGAGAATTAAACATAACAGGCAGCTTGGAAGGGAGGAAAAGACCACCTAGCTGAACTTCTATTAACACTAAACAGCAAATGCAGTGAATTCTAGCAGTAATTTAGTCCATTTTCACTAGTGATTATTAATACCCTGCATACAACTTTAAACAATGCCAGTTGAGCTTTTCAATACAAATTTGTCTATGTCTGTTCTAAATTCCAAATTGTAGGTTTAGAGCGGAAGCACGGACCCCAAGCCAGCAACGCAGATCAGCCGTGGGTGCTCCCGGGGTGGGGTGCGGGTGACGGGGTAAGAACTGAGCTGAAGAAGAAACTGTTGAAGTGACCCACGGCGGGTGTTGACCCGGGAGCGGCGATTGAAGCCCCGGGTGGGCGGGGCTGTGATAGACGAAGGGCGGATCGCGCGGCACCACCTCAAGAAGCAGCGGTGAGTGCCAGACCCTCCTCCCCTTAGGCCTTCTCAGAAGTCTCCTTCCCCCTCCGTGGGGGCTCTGGAGCAGCTGACCCCTCTCTGCTTTCGTTGTGCACTCACGTTTGTGCACAGATATGTCTGCTGTGTTTGTGCCTAAATTCTGTTAGCCTCTCACTTTACTGGTAGCTCACAAATAGTTCTTTGGGTCTTGGACCCCATTAAGAATATTGAGAGCTCTCGACTCTCCCATCTCCCTCAAGAAAAACTGTACATTCATATACGTTTTTATAAGTAAATTTTAAAGCAGACACAGAAGCGTGCATACAAGTGATGAATTTTCACAGAGGCACAGGTGGGATTTTGCATATAAGTTTCAAGGCCCACTGAGTCTTGGGGAAGAGTTCCCAGCCAATCCTTTCATTGACCTCTTCATTATCAATGACATAAATAATAAAGGTCTCTGTCCCTGATTCCCCGCACAGAGCTCCTAAAACCCTTGGAGTGTTAGGGCTGTCTCATTTCATTAGGGGCCTCTTTTGAGTACTGAGTACACCTAAGTTTATGATAATGCATGACAGGGTGGGGCTCTTCACCAGAAAAACCTAGTGATTAGAAGATTGGAAATTTAAGCGCCACCCACTGACCTTTGGGAAGTGGGTGTGGTTGCTAGGGATTAAGCTCTATAAAAACTCTTGAACAACAGATTTAATGAGCATGCTGGTTGGTGAACAGGTGGAGGCGCTGGGAAGGTGGCTCATCTGGAGAGGGCATGGGAACTCCTGGCCCCTTTCCCATACCTTGACCTATGCATCGCTCCCATCTGGTTGTTCCTGAGTTATATCCTTTTTATAATAAATCAATAAATGCAAGTTAAAAAATAATAATAATGAATTCCAAAATGTCCCTTGCTTACAGTACTTTTTCCTGTACTTTGTAGTCAATTATTCTTTTAAAATTATAATTAAGGATATGAAACTTCTCTTTTTACCTTCTGTGAATAAGATTAAAAAAACTCATGATATGAGTGTACATTTAGGTAATAAATAGTATAATACACTATCAAAAAAAAAAAGTACTGGCTTTGGGGATAATTAGATATAGGAAGTCTTACTATTTGTCCTTTATGTCATCTTGGGCGAAATCCTAATTATTCTAAGACCACATTATTCTAATCTATTAATGAACTAATCATCAAAGAGCAGAGCTCTTGTCTACGGCTAAGGCACCCTGAACAAGCCCAATCCCATCTGATTTCGGAAGCTAAGCAGGGTCAGGCCTGGTTAGTACTTGGATGGGAGATCACCTAGGAAGATCAGGTGCTATAGGCATAAAAAATAAAAAAAATAAGGGATCGTAAACTGACAAAGTCCTTGCAATCTGTGAGGTCAACTAAGGTTGTCTCACCTACAAAAATGAAAACATTAAAAAATAAATTAAAAAAAAAGAGCAGAGCTCTCCATATACTGTTGGCCATCATGATTATTACCAAGAATAAATGCATTAGAAATAATAAATTTAGTTCTTATATATTCATTTAACTCACATGTCCTCATATATTTACATAATTATTACATCAAGTCCATAATCCCTTATTTGAAAAACACTTGAAATCTAGTTATATTTTGGAATTAAGGATTCCAGCTTAGGTGACACCTCCAAGCAGGGTCTGAAAGAATATCCAGTGTCAATAACATTAGTATTTCTGCATTGAAACATATGACTATTTTTACTAAGTGTGCTATATAAAAGACAATTTGTCTTACCTCACTTTAGGTCATGTTTTGTACAAAATACATTTGCTACAAAGTTAAAAATCTTTAATATTTTGGGCTTTATGAATTTCAGAATTATGAATAGGTATGGTGGTTACATAATTTATTTCAAAATGTCAAAATGGGACAGTCTTGATAGTAAAAATGGGCACCATTAATGCTTATGCCAAGATCGCAATTGATTACTGACTGTTCCAGGAAAGCTAGAATGGATGGTCATAGATAAAGACTGTGAATCTGTACTAACAAAGCATTGTTCTTGGCATTTCATAAGTAATAAGGTGAATTATATTTATTTGTTTATTTAAGTCATTTATTTTCCTGTCTATTCATTTATACTATAGCCTGGTTCCATTGAAAAATATAAATAAATAAAAGATGATCTATACTTTTTAAAGGTTCGAGTCTCAAAGCAGATCTGAATTTGAATTACTGCTTTGCCTGTTGCTACTTCTGTGGCATGGGCAAGTTAGTATGATGATTCATTAGTTTCCCCATGGGGAAATACAGGTTATAACAATATCAAATTCATGGGGTTGTTTCAAAGACCAAAAAATATTATATTAAGACCTTATTGAATTACCTCTCCCCCCAAAAACAGTCAAAAGTATGAGCTAGTAGTAAGCAAAAGTATCTTACATTTTTTTATATCTTAAAGCAACTTAAAGTAAAATATAATTCAAAGTGTAAATGTATACAAAATTTTGTAATGGATCTATTCTGATTATCCTTAAACTTCTCTTTCCAGGCATATGACTAGACTATATTTTAGTGCAAATTTTGTAGGTATCTTTGTAAATTTTATGTGGCCATTAGATTTTTGGCCAAAGGAAGATGAGCAGAAGAGCATGTATGACTAATGATGATCCAGATTTAGAGGTTCTGTCAGACTGAGTCTCATGATAGAACACAGCAAGAGTAGCAAATAAACCTTTGTTGTTTTAAGCCAGTATGATTTGGGGGTTGTTTATTTCTTGAAATACAACCGAGTCACTGGAGTTCAAAATTAGATCTATTCCTCTAAAACCAAGTGCCTTGGTTAGTTGGTGATTTTGTGGTGTTTATGGATACGTGATTTAATAGAGTTGAAGCGAGGATTAAGAAAAGATAACAGTGTGCAGAATGGAAAAATAATACTCATTATATTTAAATATTGGCCATTTGCCAGCCACTGAATTTGGAATTTTAATTATATAATATTTAATGTTCGCAAAAATATTCCAAGATAAAATTATATCTAATTCAGAGATAAATTCATTAATGTATAAAATTAAATATCTTGTCTAAGATAACAAAGCAGGTATTTAAATCATGTCTCGATTCCTCCTGGGCCTGAATTCTATGTGAGAGGAAATAAAGGAAGAACAGGAAAGGAAAGTAGAAAGAGAAGAAGGGAGAAAGGAAGATAGGAGGGAAAAAGGAGAAAAATAGAGATAAATTAATTTTTAAAACAAGGATTAATTAGGAAACAGAGAAGGGAAAGTTAGAACATTTATCCCTAGGATGGGCAGCTAAAACAAAATAACCTCATTTTGTTTCACTCTGATCACCACTTATTGTGAATGTATAATTATTTCAAAATAAAAGTTTGAAAGATTGTATGCTTATAAGTGGTATCATTAATAGGCAGTTGTTATCTGTAAAATAATATTTTTAAAAATGAAAGACGTCTACGCCATGCCACCCTGAACAAGCTCGATCCCATCTGATCTCGGAAGCTAAGCAAAGTCAGACCTGGTTAGTATTTGGATGGGAGACCATCAAGGAAGACCAGGTACTGTAGGCATAAAAAAATAAAATAATAAGGGATTGTAAACTGACAAGGTCCTTGCAATCTGTGAGGTCAACCAAGGGCTGCAGCGCCTAAAAAAAGAAAAAAAAGTAAAATACATAAAATCTCTTTAGAGATCAGAATTAGATGAACTTTGCAATGGATTTGAGTGAAAGGGAACAAAGACTCTGAAACTCAGTTAAGTGAGATAATTATCCCCTAAAATAAATTTCATTTTTCTCATTAGACTTGTATTACCAAAAATATAGTTAACTTAAAAACAAAAGGTTAAAGTGAGAGGCAGCAAGAATTTATTAAAGATCACAAAGAATAACTATATGGGATTCAGGCAGAAAACCGAAACGTGTTCTGATTATGGGGCAAAGGCAAGGGATTTTTATAAGAAAGGGAAGAAAAATAATTACATCAATAGAAAGAAACAATTTCTTTTGGTGCTAATAAGCCAAGGAAAGAATTTCTATGGGTGTGAATGTTGTAGCCGCCAGCCCCCAATAGACACACGGACCACCAGAAATCAGTGAGTTATAGGAAACACACTCTTTATTCAGCCAGCTGGGTCTGCCAGGGGTACACAGACCCCAAATTAAGCAGCTCCGAAATGTAGAGGTACAGAGTTTTTAAGCCCTAAACCCCATTCTTCATCCTGTTTGAACACTCAAGTCTATGTTGGCTCTTTTCACTCATAATAATTCCCTTGAAATCCATCCAAATCATTGTTTGTGTCAATGTGCTCCTTTTTCATTGCTGAGTAATATTAGCGTGTTTAACCAGTCTCCTACTGAAGTGCATTTGGTTTATTTTCAGGGTTTCACTATACAAATAAATTTGTAATGAACATTGGTGTACAATTTTTTGTGTGGACATATATGTAGTATTGAAGAGAAAATATTTTTCTGTATGGTTAGGGCTTTCCAGACAAATTTACTTAGACTTAAGTCAAAGAAGAAGCCTTGGAGGTTATTGATAGGTAAGAGATTTAACTCTCCAGAAGTAAATGTTTGCACTTCAAAGCAGGATGAGCAATGGATATATTGTAGGGGTTGGAATCTAGGTACCTCTTGTTTTATCTTCACTTTGGAGACATTTATTTACAATCCAAAGGGAAGGAATCCATAATCCTTCCCCTTCTGAACCCAAGTAAAATTTGTTTACCTAGAAGTAAAGTTTTCCCTCTTTCTCTCAGAAGTTAGAAAGAGAGAGATTATCCTTTTCCTACATAAACTATAAGACTCATATTTCCTGGTTTCTTAACCTATAGTTCAGCCATCATTATCTGTAGGGTGATATCTATCTTGCTTTCTTTGCATCAACCCAGAGGCGGAAGAACTGGGAAAGGGGAAACCAGAGTACTTACTGTATTCCCTAATATATCTGTGACCTAAAATACTCATGTCTACTTTCAGGCTATTAAAATCAATATAGATATTAAAACCTATCAAAATGTTTTCAGTTCTTTGGGATAAAGACCTAAGAGTATGATAGCTGGTTTGTATAGTAAGTATATAATTAGCTTTTAAGAAACTTCCCGCTATTTTCCAGGATAGATGTACTCTTAGTCACACCAGCAATGTATGAGAGTTTCAGTTTTTCTGAATTCTCACAGCATTTGGTATTATGACTTTCTCTTTTTCTTTTTGCTGTTCTAATAAGTATATAACGATATCTCATTATGGTTGCAATTTTCATTTCCACAATATCTAATGATATCGTATCTCTTTTCATGCGCTTGCTTAGTGTTAGTATATCCTCCCTGATGAAATGTCGATTCATGTCTTTTGTCATATTCTAATTGTATTGTTAGTTCTTTTATTGTTGTTTTGAGAGTTCTTTATATGTTCTAGACCTAAGTCTTTTGAAAGATGTAGTTTACAAATATTTTCTCCTAGTCTGTAGCTTGTCTTTTAATACTCTTAACGGAGACTTTCTTAGAGTATGTTTTTAATATTAATGAAATCCGATATAGCAATTTATTTTATGTTTAATGTTTCTGATGTTATGTCTTAGAATTATTCACTAAGTTCTGGCTCATAATAAGTATCTTATCAATAAATATTGAAGGTTTTATAGCATTTTGTTTTATACTTGAATCTATGATCCATTTTGAGCCAATTTTTAAAGAGCCCAGAAATAAACCCTCACACACATGGTCAACTAACATTTTACAGTGAGCCAGGGATACTCAACAGGGAAAAGATAGACTCTTCAATAAATGATGTTGCTGAACCTGGATATTCATATGCATAAGAATGAAATTGGACTCATCTTGTACTACACACAAAAATTAACTCAAAATGAATTAAAGATTTAAATGTAATAAATAAAACTATAAAACTCCTAGAAGAAAAAATAGAAAAAAAAGCTCCTTGACATTTGCCTTAGCTTGGATTTTTTGGATATGACACCAAAAGCACAAGAAACAAAAGCAAAAATCAATAAATGGAAAAACATCAATCTAAATAGCTTCTGCACAGCAAAAGAAACTCAATAAAATGAAAAGGCAACCTATAAAAGGAGAGAAAATATTTATAAATCATTTATCTGTTAAGGAGCTAATGTCCAAAATAAATAGGAACTCATACAACTCAATACCAAAAAAAATTTTTTTTAAATATAGCTTAAAAAAATCGGCAAAGGACCTGAATAGACAGACATTTTAAAAAAAGAAGACATACAAATGGCTAACAGGCACAAGAAATGGCACTCAACATCAGTATGATCAGGGAAATGTAAATCAAAACCACAATGAGATTTTACCTTACACCTCTTAGAATGGCTATTGTCAAAAAGAGATAGCAAATGCTGGCAAGGATGCAAATTAAAAACCCTTGTGTGCACTGCTGATGGGAATGTAAACTGGTATAGCCACTACGGTAAACAAAAAGTTCAAGAAATTAAAAATAGAACTAACATATGGTCCAGCAATGCTATTTCTGGATATATATATATATATATATATATATAATCTCCAAAGGAAATAAAAACAGAATATTGAAGAGACATCTGCAGTCTCATGTTCATTGCAGCATTATTTATAATAGTGTCGATATAAGAAATGTCCAAACCTATAGAGGATTTTCATGAATATTTGAACCAAAACTGATGACAATTGCTAGGAAGCAATATTGAAATGCTCTGGAGAATGACAACGTTGAAGTTTCTTTTATGCATTTGGATTAAAGAGAGAACATAAGGTAGGTTACCTGAGGATGAGAGAAACCAAGGCAGGGACCGGATTACAGGAGAGTTAAGATTATTTGTTTTCTTATTGGTGGTTACACTTATTTCAAAGATGTGTTAATCAAGATGCACAAAAACAATGGACAGGCTTGCTTAAGGTAAAGATAAGCCTTTTACTAAAAAAAGGTTACATGCCTAGGGTGTGACTACCCACCATGACCTGCCCAGTTAGGGATTTATGATCAGATCACCCTGGGAGGTTACTTTCAGTAGAACCCCTTCTTTGTCCACAATAGTTGAGATATGGAAACAACCTATTGATGAATGAAGGTATTGAAGGAAAGCTGAGTTTGCCACCCCAAAATATGACTTTTGGGATACTGATTCTGGTTATTTTTAAGAAAGAAAAGATTGAAGAAAAACCTCTGATTCCCCCTAACTGCCTAAAAGACATTTAGATAGAAGACCTGGTCCAGGAAGAGAGACAGTATCATAGATAATGATAGTTTAGTATAAACTAGTGTGTAGTAGACAGGGAGGAATTTAGCAAGGCCTGTTTGATCGAAGTCTCACTGTGTCCCATTGTAAAAAATAGCCCAGCAAATATTTACCAAATATTTGCTTTTATATCTCCATGAGAATTGCCTTCCTGTTCATTGAAGTCCCAAACTCCAACCCCAACTTCTCCTTAGCTAAGATAGTACATAAGCCTTAAGTACCCTATCTGTCCTCAGATTTCATTTTGTTGTGGAACTTCCATATATATGCAATAAGTTTGGTAATTTTCTCCTGTTAATCTGTCTCACATGAATTTGATTAATCTGGCCAGAAGAACTTAGAAAGGTGAGAAGAAAATTTATTTTTTTACCCCCACAGTTTAAAGAAGAAAAAAAATATATTTACACACACACACACACACACACACACACATCTATATGTACACCCATAATGGAATATTATTCAGCTATGAGAAAGAAGGAAACCTTTCCAGTTGTATCAACATGGATAGACACTGAAGGCATTATACTGAATGAAATGAGAGAGAGAAAGACAAATATAGTATGATCTCACTTATATGTAGAATCTGAGAAGCTGAATTCATAGAAGCAGAGAGTAGAACAGTGGTTGTCAGGGGATGGGGGAATGGAAGATGATTGTCGACAAGTACAAATTTCCAATTGTAAGAGGAATAAATTCCCAGATCTAATGCACAACATGCTGACTATAGTTAACAGTACTATACTGTGTATTTGAAATCTTTTATTGAGAGTAAATTTTAAATGTTTTCATCATAACAATTACAACAAAATGATAATTAGGTGAAGTGAAGAATATATTAATTAACATACTGTGGTAAATACTTTATAATATATACATGTTTCAGATCAATGCATTATATACCTTAAACTTAAACAGTATCATATGTTAATTATATCATATAAACCTCGAAAAAATATTGAAATATATTAATATTTTATTATTATAGAAATCAAGATTTGGTTAGGAAAAGGGTCTTTCTTTTGATAAAGGAAGCTCATTGGGATTAGAGTAATTTAGAGAAACAAGAGATCATCTGATTTACAGAAATTGATCAAAATTTTACTTATACCATGTTGTCTTCCAACAATTCATAGACTTACCAGTCAAAATATAAAGAGTTATATTGACCAATCCATTTCTAGTTCTGTATCCATACTCCTTCCACTACATATCATCAAAATAAACCAACTCTCATTAAAAGCAAAGCAAAATAAAACAAAATAGTGAAGCATTATCCAGACTGATGAGAAGTCCTAACTTTCCAATGCAAATTTCATTTACATATTAACACTTGAATTATTGCTTAGTTCTAGTCCATAGAAGTGGATGACTGGCGAAGCTTGGATCCATTAGAAAGCTTTTAGGACAGAAAGGATGCAACTACTTGAAAAGGTAGGATTGAAAATAAAAGTGTGAAGAAATAGTATACAAATTAACATCCTGCATAAAACAGAAAGTGATAAGATGACAATCACTGTTAGAAGTGTCGATTTTAGAAAAGAAATGAGGCTCTTCTGTATTTAAGGTAAAGAAAGGAGATGTGAAAATTTAGAGACATTTTAAGAAAGAAATTAAGACATATTCAGTGACTGTCACATACATGGCCTTTAATGCACATTTACTGAATGAGTCAAATGTTAGGTGCTATGCATTTCAAAGACAGCCAAATTATAATTTTAGAATTATGAAGAATTATTATTTTTAATAATTCTGTTTTTTAGAAAAATATATTTGAAAATAGATACATATTCTTTATGGTGTGTTTCATCATTTAATTATTACAATGTTTGTGCTCAATTAGGTTTTAATTGGTGTCCTAAGGTCCCATTGTTTGCCTCTTAGCAGCTACATAAGTTTTACTTTGTGACTAAGAGGAAGAGGATCTGTGTGGTTTGCCTAACAAGGCACAAGTAGGAAATGGTTAAAAGGGATGAGACTTAATTTCATGATGCCGATATACTGAATTGATTAATAAAATGTATGATTTTTATCTGGATGTTTCAGCTGTACAGTGCTCTATATCCTTCTAGGCTTCATTTTGTTGTTTGCTTTTTAACTAATGCAACAGTATGAGAAAGAGAGAGAGAGAGAAAGACACAGTGATAGAGAATGGAAAAGACTGAGATGATCTAAGGCTGTAGGAGAGGCTTTGAGAGACGTGCTTAAACTTAACTTTAAACAAAACTATAGTAGGGGGTCAGGATCAAATACTTCAATATTTGCTTACTGATCTCGATGAATATGGAGTGTGAAAAATTGAGAAGATGTGAAAAGAAAATAAAAATAAAAAATAATTATCTAAGTGCTTAATAAACAACTGTGAATTCTCAAGAGTTGTATTTCTATTGAAGGAATTAAACTTTAAATATACATCCACATTATGTGAAATTTTAAAACCTATAACTAAATGTGGCTCGAGCTTGATAAATTATTCTTAAAGACAACTGTGTAGAATCCATGGTTTCATCAAGTCAATTTACTTTTTAAATGGTTTTTATAAAATAAAAAATTATCCTTTTGATCTTCCTTCTATAATAATGAGATCCACTATTTTGTTATCAGTACATAGATTGCATTGTAATCATTTCCTTGTTATTATATTCTCTAATCTCACCTTCCTCTCTGTTTATAAAGTGTAAAATTGGATTTCCTAATATTAAAAATAAATTTTATTGACCTTATATAGTGAATATTAATCACTTGTGTGCAGCTCTTGGCATCCAAAATTTAGGCTCCAGTGAAGTGACTTACTCTGTCATGGTGTTATTAATTAGTCCATTCGCTCACTCATTATTCATCATGGCCCACAGCAGTTTTGATCCTCAATTGTTCTCCCATAGATGAATAGTTTGGCTAATTGAGGCATGAACTAAATTTCTTAAAGTGTTTCGGATTTGTTTCTGAAGTAGGACAGTGGGTTGACTTTAATATATTTTTTCTAAATATTCTCAAATCAAAGAACAAGGCTACATCTGCCTGATTTATGCCTTTGCTCCTATTCACTAAGCACTATTTCGAGCTCTGTGTTAAAGTTAGAATAATACCCTTTTCAATTGAGCATGTCTTTAGATATCGATTTTTTCCCCCAGGTATCAAATGAGGGGGTATTTAAGGTGTTTTGAAACTCCAATATTTTATGATTTCCACGATCTCAATATATCTATTATTTTTATACCAGTATGTTAACAAACCTATGGATAAAAAAAATAAAAAAAGAGAGAGAGAGAAGAGAAAATGACATTCACTATTGCTATAGAAACTCCAAGTCTTTTCATTTTACTCATAATGAAATCTTTTGCTAAATTTATTAACAAATAGCAGAGTTGTTATATTTATATTTTTCTTACATTCCTTTAGCTTATTTATACTAGGAAAGAGGTGTTACTAAATAATCAATGTCCAAAAAGACAACAAAGAAGGGGGATAGAAAAAAATCAAAAGAAATGAAGGCATCTTTCGCTTAATGGTTATATAATATCATGAACTGTTTTTTATCTACTGAATAGATTATTATCATTCTATAGAAAAACATGATGGGATTTGCAGCTGGACTCTAAAGAATGAGAGTAATTTAGTGAATTAAATACTTTATTTTTGTCTCCATCTAAGAACTGAGAATATAAAAGGACATTTATGTTGTAAATTATCTGAAAATGGGAAGTTTATGTTGTTAATTATCACAGGTTCTGTTGAATCAAAAGAAAATCTTCTGTTGCAAGGCAGCTTGCAATTACAGCTTTCCTATTTCCAAAAGCTGATAAAAACCCAAGCTCTAAAACATTATAGCAGCAATGACAAAAACATGAAAATATTGTGTGTGAGAGAGATTATGGAGCCCAAAGTCATATTAAAGAATAATATAATTCCTGTCAGAGACTGACCCTTTTAGGGCCAACCATTTTTCCAATTCCAGTGATTTTCCCAAAAAGAACCATTAACTTGTGTTTTATATGAGGGACAAAGGAAGAAACATTATGGCATGAAATGGGCTCTTAAATATCTTCATTGCAACATTTGGCTTAAAACAGTTATTCCCATTTTTTTTTAAGCTCTTCACATATTTTTACATTTAATTTATGAGGACTGATTAATGATCTAGGCTTCATCAGAAATATTAATGTTTAGTTGTCTCTCAATATCTGTCATCAACAGATTAGTCGACAAATACTAATAAATAATGACATTACACATAATCTAGGGCATGAATTCTTAACCTTGGTTGCGTTTTAGAATTACTTAAATAGATAAAAAATAAAATAAAATACTGATTTCAGCTATCTAACCGAATGAATTAAATCAGGAACTCCAAGAGTGGGGATTGGTGTTCTAAATATAGAACTTGACGTCAGAACCATTGAACTGGGATGAAAGTGCAAAGCATTCTAATGTAGTTCAGGTTATTTCACTAGCTTTTCTCATGGATAAAGAGATGCAGTTAGATAAGCTGCAATGTGGCTTAATCCTGGAGTTACTATGATTTAAGACTTTAAATGTATGTGTGTAAAATACATGTTACCCAATTCCAATACAGCTATCCTAATGAGATGATTTCTGTAATTAATGAAATGTCTTAAAAAATTATTTTCTGATTAGTGAATTGAAGATATGACACACAAAAGGGCAACTCCTAGAAGTAGATAAGCTTATAAAATGTGATATTTTTTATTATTTATTATTATTATTTATTCCTACAACACCTGGTCTTCCTAGGTGGTCTCCCATCCAAGTATTAACCAGGCCCTACACTGCTTAGCTTCCGAGATCAGACATTGGGCTTGTTCAGAGTGGCATGGCCTTAGACCATGGACTGTGACTCCACTGAGGTGTGAATCCAAGACCTTCTGCATGTAAAGCAGATGTGCTAATCGCTACACTATGGAGCCATGTCCAAATGCGACATTTTTATCAATTGCTTCTTAAACACTCATTAACTTAATTTCTGTGGTCCCATCTGTTTGGTCTTTCTGTTTAACAATTTAGGAAAATTGTATTTAAAAAATGAAAAGTAAGTCATATTAAAAAATAAATAAATAAAGCCCTGAGCTTATTAGTGATTTCTGTCATTTAAAAAATTGAATACAATGGTCAGAAAATGTCATTGATTTTCGATAAAGAAAGAACACAGTGCCTAACTTCTGGAAATTGATCTGATGCTCACATCTATACCTCACTAATGCATTTTTTTCAGACAGGGGCACCATGTAATCCACAAAATACCAAACCTCTCCTTTTCTCACTAAAAAAATAGCTGCTGTTTTTTTCTATTACAACTTGATCCTTCTTATTTGTCCTTCTATAGGTAAGAAATATTGATATACACAATGATAGACTTTCTCCAGCTTTCTGACAACACTCAATCTACAGCAAAATCCTGCTTCCTTAAGCACACCCAAAACTTACCCAACCAAGGCCCAAATTTCTAATAGATTACTTGCCGTTCTTTCTTACTAAGACATCCCATGGTTCCCCACAGTATGGATGTTCCTTCATTGAAATGAGTAATAAACCTACGAGCATGTACTTGGTGGTCTTTGGCTGAAGGATGTTGACAAGTCTCTAGGAATAGATGTCTGACTGCCCACATGCTGGCCTCAGCAGGCGGCATCACTTGATAAATTCATTTTTAATTTTGCAAACTCTCAAACCACAAAGTTGCTCACTGAAATAATTCACCTTTCATTGGGTTGCATTCTCAACCAATTGGCAACTATTCATGACAGCCGATGCTAGGATGAGACATGGTACGTTTCTATGGGCAATTAAACTACCAAATTTTATCTAGAAGGTGTTTTGCTAAATCACAGAATCATAACCAATGGAGATGGGCCTGGGTAAACGCACTTTTAATAACATCAAGAAAAACAGTCCAAACAGGGATATTAAATCCTTTGGTTGTAAGTCACTCTTCTTTAGACATTGCTTGAAAGAGAACTCCTACTCTTATGCTGAGATTTTCTCTACTTAACCCTGCTTTTCCTTCTGGTTGGTATATCCTTTCTTTAAATAATAACATATTAAGTAAGGTTAATTCAAATATCACTAACAGAGTTATTCTACTTCTCTTAAAAAATTTGCTTCTAACTTCTGAAAATCAGTATGTATTGATTTACAAATTAAGCTTCAGCAAGAATGTTATTTCTTTGAAGATAACTAATTTTTGCCACATCTTCCTTTTACTCCCTACAGTTAAAAAGGGTTTTGTGCATGTAATAATATAGCAGAGCTTAGGTCTTTGATGTTCTTTTATCAGCCTGATATTTTACCATTTTCATAATTTTTCTCTTCCAATGTATGTCTCAAGAATGTCAATCTCTAAAGTACACAACTGGTTCTTTCACATTGTTCAATCAGAAATAAATTACTATACATGCACACAAAATATGATGTTTCTCATTTATTTTTCAATGCATGCAGACCTAATATCCTTCAATTTTCTCTTTGGTCATTTTATTTTCATGTCTATATACAGTAAGCCTCCATCCTATATGATTATAAGAATTTCTAATTATTTTGTTTGTCTCCGAGAATGCTGACATCACATTTCACTTTTATTCCAAATTGTTTTTTGAGGCTTCTTTCTGATAATTCATAGCTATTTTATTATAGCTTATCCACTCTGATTTCTTCTTATAGTAAAAATTTCCTCAAGTAAAAACTTAATTATCTTCTTTCATTTCTTAGAGGTGAATAAGGTTTGTACGTATAATGTATTTTAATGAAAACCGAGATTATAAGGTATTATAATTAAGAAAAATCAATATTAAACTTAATTTCTTTTAGTGTCCTTTAGCCCTGTTCATCATGACCATGAGCTCTTTTGGTTACCTTTTCCCTTTATCTCAGCTTATTTTAAGGTTGCTTTAACCTTCTACTCTTGATATCAGAATGCTATCATATATTTTATTTCATAATCTTTCTTCTCTCCTGTCCTAGACTCCCCAAACATATGTCAAATCACCTTTGAGGGTGAACTATAAATTCTCCAAATTAAAAAAAAAAAAAAAAGCTATCCAGCGGTATGCCTTTCATTACTCCAATTGTCTTTTACACTACATAACATTCTAGTCAGAAGAATTTTTTTATCTTAATTCACAAACACCATAGATAAAGTAGACTAGAGTAAATAAGAATTCACTTGATATATATCTACAATTTCCCCTAAGTGAATTCTTCATAGAAAAAATACTCTGTCTCCCTAACCAAATAACGGCACATTTATTGCAGCGATTTCCACAAGTAAATTTCTAAAAATTATGGAAATATAGTTGGATCCTGCTTCTCAGTACCAAGTGTTTGTCAATATTTAAATCTCTTCTAACAAACAGAAAATAAAATAAATATATGCTACGAAGTTGATTTCTCAGCAGACACTGAGATATACCAGATTGCTACTGTTTAGGAATATTTTACGCGATGAATTTAATTTTGGCGCTGGAAATGTTATATCAAGTGTCAATCATGTAACCAGAAAAAAAGGGTGTTCACTTTATAGAGTTATACTATTAACATTACACGTCGTTGAAGTTATAGGGTGTAAAAACTAAAGAATCGAGTCTTGAAAAATCAACATATGATAAACTTCTGACAGATAAGAAGTGGAGAATTTTATGATTCAGTATTTAGTTTTCTAGGTTAGTAATTTATCCAAATGGTAACTGTAGAATCTGCTTTTCCAGGGGTGGACACTTTAATCAAACAGAGCAAACTAGATTTTAACCTGGAATTTTTTTATTAGACTGAAAAAAATAAAAAAGAAAAAAATGTTTATCATGTTGGATGCTTATAATATGTAGGCAGTTGTGTTTCCTGAATTTTGGACCAGAAAAATAAAAGAGCATCTAAATAAGAGAGAAACACATGAAAAGATGCATAAATATGAAGTGAAAACCCAAATGAATCTAATGGATCAATGTCATTTGACTTCTCAGTTTCCTTATTCACTGAGGCTAAACATATTCTTTTCCTTGAACTCTTGAAGACAGTGTGATGCCATATACAGTAGTCCCCCCTTATCAATGGGAGATATGTTTCAAGACCCCCAGTGAATGCCTGGAACTAAAGATAGGTCTGAACACTATGTACACTATCTATTTTTTCACATACATACATACCTATGATAAAGCTTAATTTATAAATTAGCTATAGTAAAAGTTTAATAAAAATAACTAATAATAAAATAGAATGATTATAATATAATACTGTAATAAAAGTAATGCGAATAGTTTGGGGGTTACTATGAAGTAAAATAAGGGTTATCTGAACACAAGCACTGCTGTACTGTGACAGTCGATCTGATAACTGAGAAGGCTACTAAGTGAGTAACTAACTGTTGGGTAGAGAATACGCTGGGAAAAGAATTATTCACCTCCCAGGCAAGATGGAAAGGGAACAGCGCAAGATTTCATCATGTTACTCAGAAGAGTGTGAAATTTAAAACTCATGATTTTTTTTTTTTTTTATGAAATTTTCCATTTGGTATTTTTGAAGCATGGTTGACTGCAGTCAACTGAAATTGCAGAAAGTGAAACCGCGGACAAGGGAGGACAACTGTAAAAAACATTTTACACATTAGTTTGAATTAGACATTTGTCATTTTCAACCAAATAACTTTATTATTAAAAGGAGCCTTATAATTTTTTTTAAATGAAGAATACTATGACTATTGTGGCCTTTCAACCAAGTATATTATTACATAAAAGTAGCCATTAAAAATTCTTAAGGAGCTAAAACTTTCTTAGAAAATAAAGACAAGCATAAAAAATTTTATAAAGAAAATAATTACATGTATTCAAATTCAGATCTCTATATAATCACTTTGGTATAATGACTAAGGAATGATCATAATAGTATATAGTATATAGTAATGACATTGAGGGAAGAGGAAACATGTAGTAACTTCAAATAACATTAATGTGGATAAGATCCATTTTATGTGAAGTTATTACATTTATTAAATGTCATTCAATTACCTTTAATTCTTCCAAGAACTTTGAAAGGTATTTTTTTCTATGTTAGAATTAAGATGACTAAATCTCTAAAAAATTAGTTGATTAACTCAACATTGCAAAGCTGCCATGAGAAAAAATATTGGAGTTTCAGTCAAAAGAATTAGAGTTAAATGATTGATTTTGTCATAATCACAATAATTTTCATTAATTGTGGAAGAAAATAATAGAACTCAATGGGCAACAGAAGAATAAAATCACCAGTATAGATGAGAAAAGTATGTAACATTATAGAATACCCAGGTAATAATTATCATTATCATGTGTCATTTATTTCATATATATGATATACAGAGCACACTGCTAAGTGTTTTACATTATCTCATTTAATCCTAAAAACTACCATTATATTTTATTATTTTTTTTAAAAAAAAAACATTTCAAAAACAACTGTTTAACAGGTAAAGAAACTAATATTTAGAGATGTTGAGTAATTAAACAAATGTCTACTATAAAATAGTGGATTTGAAATTTAACTCACATTTCTGATTCACTAACTTGAGAACTAAATCAAATGATATGTAAAGATAACACTGGGATGCACTGAAACGAAGTAATGACTTAGAAGTCAAAAAGAGAGATGCAAATACATAAACTGTTTTATAGTTTGGTGGAATTTATGTTTGAATCTAAGACTTTAAGCTTTGGAAATTACCTGATGTGTATAATAAAGACACTGAATGCCATCTTACTAGTTGCATAATTTAGATTCATTCTAAAGAAGTTTTTGAAATAATGATTAAGAGAAAAGTGAAAGTTATGTTCAAGATTTAATAAAATTGCTATAATAAAAAATCCAATTATTTTGGTTTATATATTTATTAATTAATCTAATATTATTTGAGTACCAAATGTATGTCAGATGCCAGTCTAAGGGTTACAAGTGATTAAAAAGAGAGGTGAGATTTCTCTCCACATTGAACTGATATTCTACTCAGAGGAAACTAATATTAAAGAAGAAATCATAAAATAAAATAATTACAGTAATTAATAATAATAAATCAAGAAGACTAATTCAGGAATGGTCGTTAATAGTTCGGAATAAGGAGAGATGAAGAGTCAGAAAAATTTAGACATAGACCTTGGAAAAGACTTGACCAATCAAATTATGGAAGTTATAGAAAAGTAAGTATATATCAAAGATGACATTTTTTTTGGATTAAGCGACTGGATAAATGATGGTGCCACTAATGAAATAGAAAATTCTGGAAGAAAGACCAGTTTTGGAGGAGTGGCAAATGACGAATTTTGGATGGAATTTAAAGCTATGGGCCTTAATGAGGTCATCCTGGATGAGAATTTTGGTAAGCAAAAGAGCCATATAACTGAACCATGAGTTTTCAAACATTTAGCAATTCAGCAGTGAATACAAAATTAAAGAACAGATTTTATATACATGTACTTTACATGGTTTTTCTAACTACATTGTTTTTGTATCTAGAATTTTCACTTAGTAATCTAATTGCATAATTATTCTCAGAGAACTTCCTTTAAGATTGGGTAGAAAAAGAGATTCTGGCCTAGGATTTTTATTTTTTAACCCTTAATCAAATATTGGCTCCTAATCAGTCGAATATGAATTAGAACTTGAAGGGACACATAAAGTTGAGAATAGGAAACACACACATGCACACGCACGCACGCACGAAATGACAGAGCTTGCGATAAACTCTAGAATTTTCATTTTTTTGGAAAAGGTACTATAAAGACAATTTACTTTGTTATAAATGTAATTATAGAACCAATATACCTATATTCATATATTTAAAATTTTTCTAGTTCTTCCCACTTTTATCCATATTTAATATTCACAAATCAACATAATGATGCTATTTGTTCTATGTCTTTGATTAATTTGTTATCCAGGAATAATCAATATTATTTTGAATTTACAAACTAATTTTCATTTGAAACACAGACATAGAATAGGCTTAATATATAATGTAACTGAGAATGAGTAAGAATACCATGTTAAAATCATAGCATTTTTTCAGAACACATTGATAAGAAATTATCTGAATGTGAAAATACAAAATCAGGAATTCTGATGTCTCTGTCAACATATCATGGAATACAAAGCATTCTTAAGTATTATAAATACTTAAGCCTTGTGCATTGACATTGTACATAAAAGCTGTTATTTAAAATAATTCATTTATCTTTTTAAATTTAATGAATATAACACATCAGTGAATATACTTCTGTAGCTTGGGAGTCTTTATGAGTTACTTAGTTCAAATGTAAAACAATTGTTTTCATATTTTTATGCCTTTTAAATACAGAAAATATATTTATTTCACAATTTAATAGTATTTTTCAGAACTATTAGTGTAAACTGACAAGTTTGGATTTCAAAAAGGCCATGAACTAAATCATTAACATTGGCTTAATACTTCCCAATAGTCAAATAGTAGATATTTTTAAAAAATGAAACAAAAATATAAATTTTATGGAAAAGAGAAGTTTTTAAACCAATTGAACTGTTTCTAAAAGTTCTGGAAGCAATTTGCTGGTATGTTTTATATTTCATCACAATTGGAAACCAGTAGATTGCTACAGGAAATAAATTAAACATATAAAGAGCTACTAAACATTAAAAAGATTACTACAATATTATTTAGCACAGCCGTCTCTCTAATTATGAGATATTATGAACACTCACAGCATCCAATAGTTTCAGTGTTGTCTTTAAATGAGTTAGGACACTCATTAAAGATTATTAAGATAACAAGATGAAAATGTTCTCAGTGAATTAAGACTTTTAAATTATGCTTATTTATGAGTTCATTATTTGATTACTTGGAATACTTTTTTTCCCAAGCAGCATAATAGCAGAACACTGTTAACTATATGAAAAATGAACTTTAATCGCTTTATATAAAAGAAAAATAAAATATGAGCTTCTTATCTCATTGATTTTAAGACAATTTAATGACTCTGAAGTGGGGATGCATGTGGGGATGCCTGTTTGAATTGCTGTTGGCCAGACAGTAAATCAAGACCTTCCAGAGTTTTCATTGTATATATGCTCATATTCAGTGCAGCTTGGAAAATAATACTGGAGATAATAAGATAGCTATTATTTTAAGAAATGCTGCATCATTAACACTATTGATAAAATTGACATGTACTGAGAAATAAATTGGACATTCATTATTTAACTTAAAAGGTGACTTGGAAGAGTTGGACTCTCAATATGAAGAAAATATAGGAATATTTTAATTTATCTCCTCCTTTTTTACATATGCCACAGAGTAGCACGTTGTAATTTTAAAAAATAATTCTGAAATTATTTTTGGGGTGTAATACAGGAAACAAAAGTGAAAATAAACAAGTGGGACTACATCAAACTAAAAGTTTCTGACAGCAAAGAAAAAAATCAGCAAGATGAATGGGTAACTTAAAGAATGGGAGAAAATATTTGTGCACCATATATTTGATAAGGAGTTAATATACAAAATATATAAGGAATTTCTCCAACTCAATAGTAAAAAAGCAACAATCTGATTAATAAATGGACACAGGACTCAAACATTTCCCCAAAGAAGACATACAAATGGCCAACAGAAACATGAAAAGGTACTTAACACCACTAGTCATCAGGAAATGCAAATCAAAATCACATAGAGATATCAACTCACAATTCTTAGAATGGCTATTATCAAAACAACAAAAAATAAGTTTTGGAGAGGATTTGAAGAAAAGGGAATCTTGTACACTGTTTGTAGAAATGTAAACATTGTACATTTACTGGTGCAGCCACTGTAAAAAACAGTATGCGTGTTCCTCAAAAAATTTAAAAAAGAACTGCCGCATAATCTAGCAATCCCGCTTGGGCATATATCTGAAGGAAACGAAATCACTATCTGAAAGAGCTATCTTTATTCTCATGATTTGCAGCGTTATTCACAATAACCAAGACATGGAAACAACCTGAATGTCCATGAACAGATGAATAAATAGAGAAGGTGTGAGAATAAATATTTAAATTCAGCTATAATAAAGAAGGAAGTTCTGCCATTCGTGACAACATAGATGTAACTTGAAGGTATTCTGCTAAGTGAAATAAGTCAACAGAGAAAGACAAGTACTGTATACGATCTCACTTAAATGTGGAATTTTAAAAGGCTGAACTCTTAGGAGCAGAGAGTAGATTAGTGGTTGCCAGGGGCTGGGGGTTGAGGGAGTTAGGGAGATATTGGTCAAAAAGTATAAACTTCCAGTTTCGAGGTGAATAAGTTCCAGGGTCTATTGTACAGCATGGTGACTACGTTAATAATACTGTATTGTATTCTTGAAAGTTGTTAAGAGAGGACATCTTAAATGTTCTTACTATCACAACAACAATAAAAAGGTTATTATGTGGGGTGATGGAGGGGTTAACTAACATTATTGTGATAATCATTTCCCAATATATAAGTGTATCAGATCAACACGTTCTACACCTTAAACTTACAGAATGTTATATGTCTGTTACATCTCAATAAGGCTGAGAACAAAGTAACTAACTAAATAAAACCTATTTTTAATGAAAAAAAAAAGTATTTTGTTTAGGTACATTTAAAATCTTTGTTCTTTAAAGAAGGATCAGATCCAACCAGCTGCCTTAAATGATTCTGTAAGCAAATTCTGTTAAGGTATGTAAACACAATCACATTATTTATGCTTTGGGTAATTCAGGGAATACAGAGTTAACTTTACTGCAGTTACAAATGTAAGACTCAGGAACTGATTCAGAAGAAAACTGCTAGAAATTTTGTATGCCACAAATAAAAATACTGTTTGAAATTCTAAGTTCTTTTTTCTCTCACCAATTTAAATAGTTAATAAGCCATATAAATGTGTAAACGTTAATGCACTATGCAAATATTAATTTATATTCTAGGTTTTTTTATTTTTTAGGGTATACTAGGTCAGACTTCAAGGCAGGCTCTAATTGGCTGAGGATTTGTGAGTACCAGTCGATCTCATTAAACTTGAATATGAAAAATAAGGAGGAAAGTAAAAGGACAAGCAAATGTTTTCTGTGAAAATATTTTCCAAAACAGGGCAGTCTTTTTAAAATAATAGTCTTTAGCAATTAAAATAAGTTTTCAGGGTTCTGAGCAAGATAATGCCATGATTAGAGAAATCTAGCTATTTTTTCCTAATATTTACTGAAACACTCAACTAGAGAAAACGTTAAGGGCTTTCATATATTTATGCCAGAAGTCTCTGTATGTTCTATATAAGTGATGTTTCAGGAAGAATTCTGTTAATATTTGGTATGTTGAAAAGAGGATTGAATGGGAAAAAAACAAAACGAAACAAAAAAAAACACGGTGTTAAATGCCCCTTTGTCTTCCTTCAGACACATGCATCAAGAGAGCCTGTAATTTAGTATTGAATAAGGGGAATGTTGGCAGACACATAATGACACCCCTCAGAGGCCCAGAGTTCCTCATCCAGGTAAACATATCAACCACTAGAGAAAATTTTCTGGAAATCACTTCATTATTTTTAATAGAGTTGAAGTTATATGTGTAATGGTTCCCTAAACTTCATTCTCTGTCCCATCCCAATACTATGATTCCATGTCCCTAAATCCTAAATATTAATGCCACCTTTCCATGTTCCTTTGGTCGCACATACTCAAAGCATTTACTTTAGGGATATTATTAAATTAATTTTTTCTTGAAGGAAGGAAGTTATCTCAGCTGGAACAAAGTTATATTTTCCTGACCACTTCACATGTTCCTATAAAATGGATACTGTGAGACTTAATTCTCATTTCTACTTTAGTAAGCCCTAGTCTTTCATGGAAAGCATTAATACAAATAATCTTGTGCCTAACTTTATAAATGATCTCTTGTTTCCTTATATTTTACCTTGTTGCTTTGTCTTTTTTTTTTTAACTTTTTAAAAATTAACATGACAGTTGAGCAAAGACCAGAAAGATGTGACAGCTATTAAGATTTGTCATAAAATAAAACTCAGGTCCCACACTGGTTAGTATGAATCCATCTCTGACAAATGGCTCTACTCTTGGTATAATGATCAGATGTGTTTAAGAACCTCTCAAAGCAAAGGAAAAGACCCAGTTCGTACGTTATATTTAACAATGAAATGAGCACTGCTATTTGGGGCTCCTTGAAAAAGTCAATTGCCTTTCTATTTTTGTGAAATCTCAATATTGCTGACTATCTGAAAGGTAAGACCTCTGTATCTTTAAAGTATAATTCAATTTGATGAGAAAAAAAGATCTAAGGTGGAAAATGGTTGTTCTATAATATCAAGCACAAAAGTATTCTTGAACAAATTGTGATACATTTGCAAAAGGGAATATTTTATAACCATTAAACTTTTCCAATACTACTACTACTACTGATAATAATATTAAATACCAGTTACTAGTTCTCTATATAAATTAATTTTGTAGAAAGATAGGTAGATATAATCCAAGTGAAAAGAAAGACAGCAAAAATATAGTGATAGAATACTAACTTTATCATTTAAATATCAATAAGATGGGGCATAATCTAATAAAAGAATATACCACAAAATTCTAAAACTTTACTGATAATTCTAATTGGTGGTAATTTTTAAATTGTGGCTTTTTAAAATTTTTCTTTATATGTTCAGAAATTTCCTCTACTTTTCTATTATGGGTTTACGTTAATATTATGGAGCTACTGGGGTTCTCTGATATTACTGTGGGAAGTGTAAAATGACACAACCTGTTTAGAAAACAGTTTGACATTTCAAGTTTCTTATAAACTTGAAAATAAGTTTATCATACAAACCAGCAATTTCACACCAAAGTATTTACCCTCCAAAATGAAAATATATTTTCACAAAAATATTCATATAAAAAATGTTTATAACAGCTTAATTCATAATAGCTCCAAACAAGAAACAAATCAAATATTTATCAAAATTGAATCAGTGAGTAATAAGAAGAAAGCAGTCAGTAGTAAGGAGGATTGATACAATAGATGAACTAGGAAAACATACACCAAAGCACATAGGTTAGAAACTTACTGTTTAATTACATTTACATGAAAGTTTTTTTGCAGTAAAGCTAATCAATATTGATAGAAAGTATATTAGTACTTCCCTGAGCCTGGGGAGGAGGGGGAGATGGATGGACTGCCAAAGGGAAAAAAGAGTGTTTGTGGGGGGAGATTTCAGAGGTGGTTAGTAAGGTGTATACTCTTGTCATAACTCATTAAACTATACACTTATAATGGGTTCATTTAATTTCATGTAAGTTATATTTCAATAAAATTGATTTTAATAGGAAAAACAGCCAGCCCAACAACAGCATCTAGTGGCCTGAACAGTGTCCCTCACATTCACTTGACGCCTCGGATTGTGTGGAAATAGTCTTATATGGAAATAGTCTTCCCAAGCATAATTAATTTAAAGTGTCAAGATTAAGTCATACTGGATAGGTGTGCCCTAAATCCAATAACTAATGCCATTATAAGAGAAAAGGACACACAGAATGCCATGTGAAGATGGAGGCAGAGATTGAATTGATGTGTCTACAAATCAAGGAATACCAAGGATTGCCAGTAGCCAGAAGCAGGTGAAAGAGGCAAGAAAGAATTAGAGGGAGCATTGCCTTGTCAATACTTTGATTCAGACTTCTAGCCTTCTAAACTGTAAGAGAATAAAATTTTGTCATTTTAAGCCCTCACTTAGTGCTACTTTTTTACAGCATCCACAGAAAACTAACACTCCAAGTCACACCAAGCTGTGATTCAATATAGACAGATGTGCAACTCTTATGCCTCTACTTCCATATTCTGCATTAAAAGAAACAATATGTTTCAAAAATACCTCCAAAAAAAATGCTTGTTTTCCATGTAAGAATCATAAAATTTTTGGATACGCAGATTAAAACTCATTTCTCCACGTCTTTCCACAATGTACAATTTTATAACAAAAAAATAAATATTTGCGTTTCAATAATATACATATATATATTAATGTAACTTTTTAATTATACACACATAACAAAGTTGAGACACAGAAAAGTTAAGTGGTTGGAAAATTTTACCTAGTTAACTAGTGACAATTTGAAAAAATCAAATATCTATATGCTTATGAAGACAGTGCTCATTTCGTTTCACTGTTTTGACAATAAATATGTAATGAGGGTTTTAATTTAGCTTGAGTATAATACAAAGTACTTTCAAAATAATGTATAAGCATTTCTATAACTTTCTTTGCAGGTGAATATTCATGCAAATGGGCTAGAAGTAGACAGCACTTCTTTAGAGATATATTTTAGATAAGCTGCTTGAAGACTTTAAAGATTGTGAAAATACTTGTAATCCACTGGGATACTTATAGAGTGTGTATAAAGATTAAATAATATATAACCATAATAATATAAGCACTAGAGAGTCCGTTAGTAATGATTTTCAATTACTAAGCAAAATGATCTCTTGATTTTCAATTTTATATGAGCAGCTTAAGATAGCGTGCAAATGTTTACATAAATTGAAAAGATTTATTTCATCATGTAAATTTAAACTATGAAACTTTCTAAAAGTTAGACCTAAAATAAAATATATTTTCTTAAAGTGTATTTTGTACTATGGAGAGACACACACACACATATATAATACTTGGTGATATGCACATATTTGACGAAAAAATAAAACTAAGCCATGGTATCATGTGCTTTTTTTTCTCATCTTACAAATGCTTTGAAAATAGTCAAAGTATCTTCTAGTCTTGAGAACTGTTTTTGATGTGAAGTATTTTAATTGCCAATTAGTCACTTCTCCCATGGTTTATTCAAATTATCAATAACTATAGGGTTGAAAATCAATCTAAAGAAAATAAAGAAAATGTCTGAGGTCTAAAAAACATTCTAGTGATTCAAATTATATATAATATTTCAAATATATATGTGCTTTATGGAAGAGAAACATGAATTTCACCTGACATTATGTTCATAATGTCACATTTACATATCTAATGAATCATATTTAGAAATTAAAATCATGTATATGATTTAATTTAAAATTTTATGAGTTTACAATTTACAAACACAATTTAACACTAGAGTTTCATGAGGAGTTTTTATAGTTTGCATTTAAAACACTTCATTTTGCTTTGTAACAGAATTATAGCACTAGAAAAATTACCTCTTTTAGTACATTTTATCACCTAGCCTTATGAGCTTTTCAAAGAAAAGCTGAATGCTCTATAAATATAGAAATCTTTAAAAGATGTTTCAACAGTAATAATATATTGACTATGAATACTCATTTTAGTGTCTGAAAGTAATGCAGATAGATAATAAACCATAATGTTTATAAAGGTTAAAAAATTCTGAATAAATAATATTTACATTTTTAGTGTTCTATATTATTACCATTCCTATTTTTTTGTGATTTTCTTTCTAAATTTTTGAAAATATTAACTAGTAACTTCAAAATAGATGACAAATATACTTTCCTTTAGTCAATGCACATATCATTATTTTACTTATATTTCAAAGCTTCAGGTAAATATGTCACTTAGAGTTTTAATTTTGTGACACATTTATTCATTTAGACTTTTTTGTGAATAATTGCAAATAGTGAAAATTATTAAAATATTCTTTTAATTTACTTTTTCTTATTGGGGGAGAGATAATTTTAACATCAATCATAGAATCTATAAATTTGAGTGTGCATACCATCAATGACATGATCATTTGTCATTTGGTCAATGCATTTTGTTATTCATTGTGAGTCTATTATTAAAGACATAGTATAGGCAACAAAAAGCACGATTGTTTTCAATCTTCAATCTGAAGGATCAAAGATTTAATTTGATCACAAATTTAATTTGAAGAAATTACTCTATAGTGGCCATTAGACTAACAGAAGTATCCTTTTTTAAAACAATTCCTCGAAGTAGTAAGAGTAAAAAAAAATTGAAGTAAATACTCAGTCAACTTAAATGTATTAAACTGAAAGTACAATTTAACATATGTTTCCTTAACTGGATTTAATATTTTTCTAAATAAAAATTAAATAATTCTATCTTGCAAAACAGTACAGTCTTTTAAAACTCTTTAAGGGCAATGTCTAACTATGAATAAGCAGTATATTTCAGTAATTCCGTAATCACTTTACATAAATTACCTCTTCTACACTAAAAAGGCAGATATGTCTATTCTTTGTGTAGCAGAAGTTGTTATCATTGGTCTATGTGTGTATATATCTCGAGATAATATAACAAGTGAAATAAGTCAGACTGAAAAGGTTGAGAACCACCTTTCCCTCATATGTGGGATTAAAACTGAAAGCAAAAAACGAACAAGACAAAGAAAAACTCATAGACACAGACAACAGCAGTTAGAGAGAAAAGGGGGAAGGAGGAAAGTAGATAAGGATTAAGGGGGTCAAATATATGACAGAAGATTTGACTGGGTGGTGAACACAGAATGCAATATTCATATGATGTATTATTGAATTGTACAAACCTATATGATTTTATTAAGTGATGTCACCCTAATAAATTTAATAAAAAATAAAAAAATAAAAAATATGATCACAACTTAAAAAAAGAAGTTGAGAATCTATTTATGGATTTAACATTTTCTTTGATTCTTCTCATGTTTCCTTTGTACATAGTCAATAAGATCATTAATCACCCTCTTAATTGTAGAATAAAATAGGAATAAAATGTTTCTTTTGTGCCATCTGTAGAAAGTTTTGATATTTAGTGGTGGGGAGCTATTGTTTCTGATAGTTAACGCTATTTTCAATAGAAAATTTATTAATAATTTATAATTTTAGTTACCCTTGTTACTCTTTTCATAATTAAAATAGATCATTCATTGTGTGGTCTAAGCTTTAATTTTATGCTGGAAAAATGATGATTTAATGATTAAGAACTGAAAATTTACCAAAAATAAATGATCCTAGAGGAGTTTTTTTCTGAGCTTAGTAGATGTTATAAAAGTATGACATTACTCATATGACAAAAAATAAAAATAAAAGGAAAAACTACAGGTCAGAAATATATCACATCAATCCATTAAATTCAGGATATACAAGAGAAAGCTGGAAAAAGTCCTATAATTCAATTCAAAATGTCATGATATTTTCAAATTTAGAAAATGATCTCTGACAGGAAATATTTGACAAATCATTACAAGATGAGCATGTGTCTTGAAGCTTCTGCTATGACTTCCAAGCTACTCCTGCCACTGGCATCACTGCCTTTTCGCCCTTTGGTCAGCAGATTCAAAAGCTTTACACAAACAGAGTAACCTTTAATTTCTCGGAGAACCTTTAATCATGCCTTTCAGATTTCACATCAGTTGCAAGTCTACGTTGTTAAATTAGAACTCTATCTGTTCCTCAACACCGATGAGAAAATTGCCTTTATAATGATTTCTAACATACCATCTTTCAAAAAAATTATTGTTTGAAACAACTATGTGGCACTTTTGAAGGTGCTTGGCAAAAGTGGCAAGAAAATACAGCCAACATCTAAATAAGATTTTCTAAATAATCTTCCCTTTTTAGTTGGTTATTGAAATTCAAATGTAGATAACATGAGGCTTGAGCTTCAGGTCATTTTATAGATAGTTTATTTCCAATAGTCTTTTCATTCATTTAAAAAATGCTGAGTGTCTTCCATGTAGTAGACAATGTATTACACATGAATGATAAAATGATAAAGTTATTTTGTTAAATTTAATAATGTAGAAATTACCATGATGACATGAAAGCAAAAAAAGAAGGTATATATGTATATCCAAATTTTGGGTATGAGGTTAAAAGTTTTGTCTTTTAACCTCAAAAAGACAAAACTTAACCTGGAAATTATGCCCAGTCTTTAAATGTCAGTGTGATTTGGGCAGAGTTGATACTGTAAGGCAGTTGTTAAAAATTTTCAGAAGTGTGAAGCCCAGAATTGTAAGCAGTTGATTATGCAAAACAATATTTATGAAGAATATTGCACAATGTGTTAGGAAATGGGCTGTATCATAATATCAATGAGGATCCATGAAAGGGTATCATAATAAGATAAGATGGCTAATTGGCATTTTAAATAGAACATCCTGGCCACTTAATGGAAAAATATGTGAAGGTAATAAGGTGATGAAGTTGGAATTATGACTTGGAATACCTCTGATATTGAAGATAGACTTTTATGCAACAACAATATGGTTGATCTTAGGAAGAAGGACCACTAATACAATCTATAAAAATAGCAGACGATCCAAGAAAATTAAAATATCATCAATATTAATAACTCAATTTTGTAAGAAATATTTCTAAAGTATCATTTATCAAATACTCTATTTCTAAAAACAAATGAGTAATAATGAATGAGGCATTTGAGAGAAAATGCATTTCTCAAGAAAAATGAGGATAATGTGGAGTCATAAGTGCAAAAAGAAAGTAGAATTTTAAGATGGTATTGATAAAAAGTGACAAATAATGACCAGTATGATATCTTGTTAACTGTCAAAATGATAAAAGTTTCTGATGATTATATAACAATAAAAAGTATGAGATTTCCTCCCAACTCAGTATCAATCAGTACCGTAAAACTTACTTAATAGATGTGGCCTTGAAGTATTACCCACTTGAAAGAATCAATTAATAAGTCACTCTAGACTGGTAGGTGGCAGGTTGATAAGCAAGGGAACTTACTTATGAGGCTTGTCTTGGGTGGACAAAAGACAAGTAGATCTCCACTCTCACCTGCCAAATCTTAAAGAGTTCATATAGAGGCCTTAACTAGGGGCGGTCTGATGTACCCGCTAGGTGGTCAGCACCATTTACTCTCAAGATTCATCCTTGGAACAGTTGTCACTGTGGGAACGGTAGGCAGAGCTTACACTCCATGGACAGGGGAGGAGATGAGGAGCTTCTGATGGCCTCTGTCAGCTCAAGGGTCAATTGGTAGTCACGTTGCTTTGATTACCTTGTCTAGCATACTTATTCCTATTCTTCCTGCTAAGTATAACTAAAAATCCTGGCAATTATATTTTAAACAAAATAATGAAGAAAGAACAAGGCAGACAGGGTAGAAAACTTGGGACTCAAGGGACAACATGCTTGTGAGTTGTCTTCTATTCTTCATACATCTCAGACTCTGACCTAGAGAAGCTGGCAATTCAGAAACAGCAACAGAAACAAACAAAAAAGGAAGCTCAATAAAAAGCCTATTCTCTATATCCAAAGGATCACAAATATGGCAGCTGAGCATGATAAAAACATTTAGAGAATAACTACTTTGCTCCAGCCAAACACTACAAAAAGTATTGTGTTCTGCCCGCTCCCATGCCAGGAAGGCTGGGTGGGAAACTTAGACTTCCATGCTCAAGGGGTTGGACAGATAAGCCCCGACACTTACGCCAGCCAGGATCGTATCAGGCAAAGTGAGGCAGGCAGGCAAAAATTTTACCCCCACTGGCCACTAAAAGCTTACCACTGCAGTGTTAGGAGATACAACGGGGCAGGGGAGTTGGGGGGTCTGGAATCCTACTCCCAACAGCAGTAACAAGGTGTCCCTCCCCTATCCACTAAGGTGCTGTGGAAGAGGCTTCATGGAAATCAGAATTTTCACTATCTTCTAGTAGTAATGAGGCAGCCCCCACCACAGTGTAAGTGAAGACCATGTGTGGCACCACAGCACCCTCTATGACTCATCTGTAATGTAGAGTCCCTCCTGATTTCAACAAAAGTTGAATAGGGAACTTGACAGCGAGGAAGTAACATCCTATCAGCTCAGCCCTTGTATTGTCTAGGAAATGCACCTAAAACAGAAAACTTTAGTAAGGACCATAGTCTCAGAATACAATATGAAAATATCCAGGCTTCAAGTAAAAACCATTCGTCATGCCAAGAACCAAGAAGATCTCAAACATAATGGAGAAAGATGCCAATAATCAATAGATGCCAACACCAAGAATATAATGTTAGCATTATGTGACAAAGATTTTAAACCAGAAATGATAAAAATGCTTTAATAAGCTGTTATGAACATGACTGAAACAGATTTCAAAAATAGCCTGAGCAAAAAAAATATAAATAACTAAATGGGAATTTTAGAAATAAAATACAATAACTAAAATAAAAAGCTCAGTTGGTTGACGCTTCACTTCCAAGATGTGAATGGCATGAGGATCTCTGCAGACTCATTCCTAAGTGGAAAAAAAAGAGCTATAACAAAAACTAACCATTTAAAAAATGTTTTTAAATGTCCTAAAGGCATACCAAAAATTAATAACATTTATTTATTCAAGAAAGCTACTAAAACTCAGTAAGAACAGTAAGATTTTGTGGCATCTGAGACACTAACTATTCTCTGGCTCCCACTCTCACCCAGCTCAGCTGGATGGAACCTCCACTCTGGTGAGTTTAGCCAAAGAAATAGATTCCTTCTCCTTTCATGCCCATTCAAGGCTTACTAAATTTCAGTAAGAGAGAAAGGCCACCCTCCGTTCTTATTCCTTCCATCTCCAAGTTGAAACGTTAAATTTATGGATCAGTGAAGTGAGAGATCAGAGACTGCCTTCCTTCACTGAGCCTCTACCCATAGAACAAGGGTTCTATCCCGGACATGGCAGGCCCGGAATACTAGGGCTCCAAACATTCTCTCCTTAGCAAGCTCAAAAGCTAAAAGTTCCAGCTGAAGAGGCAAGCTGAGAATACCAGAGAGCCCCTCCTCTCCCTTCCATCCACCATATTGAGCACCCAGAGTAGCCGCTTATTTTTCAAGGAGCAAAGATAGTCCATCAGCTATCCAAAAAGTAACTGACATTATTTAAAAGAGTGTGGAGAAGTTCAAGCCCATGAGTGCTCTCAAAAATGATAGATTCTATTAATTAAGTACGAGTTAAACCATAGGCCAACGTGTTCACCAGGAAGAACCAGGAAAAGAGACAGTTAAGAAGAGCCTTCCTGGAGTCAGAACAAACTGCAAAAAATTGGACTCACAAACACTCCTTGCCCAAAGTTATTTGGATCTGACTGATGAGCGATGTACATCCAGGCATTGTGGAAACAACCTACAACCTAACTGCAATTAGAGGAGCTTAATGGGATGAGCATTAAGCTCTGGTAGTGGAAACCTTCTTTCTTCCAGAAGGATCACAGATAATTTCATCTACCAATATTCTTTTAAAATTAATAAAGAAAATTGCATCTCATTTATTATTTTGTTTTGTTTTGTTTTGTGTTTGCTGGATGGAAGATATGTATTACACTGTGTTACTAGACCAAATATCTGTCTTTGGACTTAAAATATGCAATACAGAAAATGAAGAATGAAAAATCAACAGATTTTTCTTTATTTGAGATATCACCTCACACCTGTCAGAATAGCTATCATCAATAAATCAAAGAACAATCAGTGTTGGTGAGGTTGTGGAGAAAAGAGAACTCTCATACACTGTTGGTGGGATTGCAAATTGGTACAGTCACTATAAAAAACAGTCTGGAGATTTCTCAAAAAATTAAAAATGGATATACCTTTTGACCCAGTAATTGCATCTACCAATATTCTTCATCCAAAGAAACCAAAACAATAGTTCATAAAGATCTATGCACTTCTATGTTCACTGCAGCTCTATTTCCAATAGCCAAGGTATGAAATCAACTTAAGTGCCCATCAACAGATGATTGGATAAAGAAGCAATATTTCATACATACAAAGGAATATTACTCAGCCATTAAAAAATGAGATTCTACCATTTGCAACGACATGGATGGACCTAGAGATTATTATGCTGAGTGAAATAAGTCCGACAGAGAAAGATAAATACCATATGATTTCACTTATATGCAGAATGTAAAGAATAAAAAGAACAAACTAATCAAAAACAGATTCACAAATATAGAGGACAATTTTGGTGATGGCCAGATGGGAGGGAGGTTGGAGGACTGGGAGAAAGGGGTGAAGGGTTAAAAAAGTACAAATTAGTAGTTGATTGATGGTCACAGGGATGAGGAACATGGCATAAGGAATGCAGTTAGCATTAATGTATTGTCTAGGTGGAAAGACAGAGGAGAGAAAGAGCAGGTAGGGGGGATCATTTTACAAACTATATAAATGTCTAACCAATGTACTGAATAGTTGAAACTAATAGTAAAATAAAATTTTTAAAAAATAAAGAAAAAATCAACAGAAGAGGAATGCGTTAGAGAGGTAGGAGAAATAAAACAGACAATGCATTCAAGTTATCTTGATTCTCATGCTTTAAGAGTAAATTGTGACTGACAAAAGGCTTATGTTCTATAAAGACAATGAAAGGATGGTAGTGATTATCTTTTTAGGGAGCTAAAATTATTTCAAAAAATAGCATATTTAGAAAAGTACTTATAGTAGAAAAAGAAAGTTCATGTTAAAGGAATGTGTATAAAATGAAGGGAATATGTAAAGTGTGATTGGAGATAAAAAGTAAAACTAAGTTCTGTGATACTCATTTTGAAACCTAGTGTTTTTATGTATCGACAATTGTAACTATATAAAAAATGAAAATGCTCAACTTTTTCTTTATGCCAATCAGGATTCAGTTTTTGAGTTAAGTACACAATGATCAATTTGTTCTATTCTCTTAGTATAGATCAGACAACATGAGAATATCCACATCAATAAATATTTTATTTTGTATAAAATGAATACAATCAGTATAACATAATTTTCCTACCTTATAAATATTCCCAATTGTGAAAGCAGATATATCAGCCTCAGTTTTGCCTTGGCTTTTTAGTTTAGGGTCTCTCTGGCAACAGGAAGCCATTATTCCATAACACAAACAAGACAACTGGTAATCTTTCTTATAATTTCCCTGCCATATCAGAAGTTCATAAGTAAAATACTGTGTTTCTTGAGGTAGGGTGTTTTCTCTACAAATTAATACAACCAGGAGCCAAAATATAACATAATTTCTAAAGGAAATGAGCTGCATCTATATATCAGGAACTAATATATTTTTCTAACTCCTCTTGGAAACATTCCTTTGAGGAAGGAAATAATAAAAGAATCTTTGTCTTGTGTTATTGTCATAATATCTTTTGTGTCAGCAGAGATTGCACTCACGTAGAATTGTTGGACTGGCAAAACTTTCAGCTTTACATGTGAGCAGAATTAATCTTGGTGAGTAATATTAAAAAGGTAAGATTACATTTTGGAGGGTAATTATTTGTGTTCATACTCGTTCTTTTTGAAAGAGCAAATATTTTGTGATTTCATATTTTAATGAATAAGTATATTAGAATGAGATGAAATAGCTATACTTTATGTAGAGCTTATATTTAAAAATAAATGACATTTGTTAATTTTTTTTGAGCATAGTCTAGTTTTTAAAAAATACCTCCAAACTTTCTGTGGCTCTTAATCAAATTTAGATTTGCTAACAATTTAACATATAGTTTCTGCAAGAGTTGAACTTCTAATGCTTATGTTCTACTAAATACCATTCCTCAAATTAAGGCTGTTATTCAATTAATTCAGTTCATTAAGAGGTTTTAAAATTTTTGTTCGTCTTCGCCAAATAAAACTTTTTCATGATTAAAACCTTTATATTATTTAAATTTGAGACTGAGTGAACAAGTGTAAGCATTAATAAAAGAATAGATTAAATATTAACTGCAGCGAAATCACTATTAATGTTAATGTAAGTTTTGCATTAATCATAACTTATACAATTGCTGTCATTTTAGTTTGCAGTTATATTGTGTTGCTTTTATTATTTAGAGGTCATAATTGTATTTCTGAATCTGAAAAGGAGGAAGAGAAATAATAAGTAGTGACTATCATTAAATCAGATAATATTCTCAGACAACTATTTTACATTTAAAAGGACTTAATGTCACATGTTATGAATTTTATATTCCTTAACTATGTATTATGAAGGTTAAAGGAATAATAAAATGGTACATATGTCTACATTGTCATTAATTTACTCTTTGTTCTGATTTAGGTTTTGATGAAAGTGGTTAGTTATATGATTAGGTTGTTAATCTTGAGTAACTGAGATGAACATAGAAAGTATTCCAGTTTTCAAAGCTGAACTTGGTTTTTTAGACTGGCTTAATGTCACACAGCTTATAAATGTCAAGCCAGAACTTGAAGTCAGGTCTATGAGCACAGGTTATCTTTAAATGTTCTAGCATCTATACAGATTCTCTTCTGATACTGTGGGATCTTTGAACCTTGCTTCCTTCATCTCAAAAAATGGATAGTAGTGAATTAAAATAGGAGAGAGAACACCCTTGGTTTGGGAGGCTAGCTCTATCTCTTGACATATTGTACCTGGCACATCAGTTGTGTTCAAAGTCCTTAAAGTAATCTTTGAGGCTCAACATGAGGCCTCTCCCCTCCTTCAAGTTTTTCTTAAATGTCACTTTCTCACTCTTTATAAAGAAGGGGGAGACAGAAATCAAAAACAAACAAACCTATTTTTTTATATATTTGTATCAAGTAAACTCCATGTGAGGTTTTTTTTAAATCAATGGTTTCCAAAGCGTGGACCGAGGAAACTTCAAGTGTCCCTCGAGACTAGGCAGTAGGAAAGATAAAACTATTGTTTGTAAAAATACAGATAACACTGGCCTTTATGTTATGGTGTTATCACTCTGACAGCCAGTGGAATGTGTGATTGCATATTCTTGTTTTTTTGTTGTTGTTGTTAGAATTTTCTGAAGTAATAATTTTAGGATATAAATATATACATTTTCAGATATTAACACAGGTAGGACTCAGCACTCCTAATGTTTTCTTACCAGCAATCTTCGATTTTACATGTTATAATTCTGCAACCTCATTTTTGTCCAAGATACTGACATTCTGAAATCTCGAAGTTTTCCTTGAGCCCATGTGGAAGCAAACACACAAAATAAGTATATTCGTCTTGTCTTACAAGAGTATTTTCAAAATCTGTTTTTTTTTTTTAAAGTTTAAAATGTGTTTAATTATAATTACTATTGTTTTAGTATTTAGTACTATTTTATTCTAAAACATGCACTTATATTTTTATCTTTAAAAATATATTTCTGAATTAAAAGAAGACAGACTTATTTTATCACAGCTGTACTATCTATATCCAAAGCTGTTCAAAATGACATAAGTGGCATATCAGAGTTCTCTAATGAAAGGTGGAAACTGGACAAAATTGTAAATAAGAAACGAAATATGACAAACCTATGTTTCCTTTGATTTTGTAGATGTTATTAAATTACTTTATTTTGCTTTATAAAATATACCTTTATTGAAGGTTGTGATGACACTAGTTAAGGAATATAATTGAAGCCTAATCTTTCATAATTTAAAGAAAAACATTCTAAATTTAGATGAGGTTATCTGTTATAGTTTCATATTAGAAATGAAGAAGCTACTGAAGCATCTTATAGGCTAAGTCATCATATTGCATTTCTTGGAGATGAGCATTCAAATAGCTGAGAGACTGAAAACCCGTGCAAATTTCACATTGTTAAATGCCTACCAGATAAAAAGTGAGCAGAGGAAATAATAGAAATGCCACTGTCAAATGATATAGTAACTTCTCAAATTGAAGATTTATTTATGAAAGTACAGCTGGTGTTAGTATCTCATCTAAATCCTTACACTTTGTGCTAGAAGCAACGGTGGGTAAATTGCAATTATCTTAGTACAGATCAATGCAGTGGCACCAAACTGTCCTTGTTGTCATTGTCTTCTTTATTACCCATACCCTTAGGAGAAAAAAAAAGGAAGAGGGAGAGAGAGAGAGAGAGAGAGAGAAAGAGAGAGAGAGGGAGAGAGAGAGAGAGAGAAAGATAGCAGAGCCCAGAAAAAAAAGAAAAAGAAAAAGAAAAAGAAAAAGAAAAGGAAGAGAGGGAGAGGAGGGGAGGGAGAGGAGGGGAGGGGAGGAGAGGAGAGGAGAGGAGAGGAGAGAAAGAAAAGAAAAAAGGCTTGCTGTCCAGTGTGGCATGTAAGGAATTTAGAAGTCATCACTCCTGTCATTGCAACAAGAAAAAAACGTTCCTGAACAAAGTGAAAATTAACAGTTCTTAGATTCATTAGAGAATTGAGGTTAGTCAATACAGGGAAAACTGCGATTCCCAATATTGTAGAGACAAACAGGCAGGTATGAAGAATCATAACTTAGAAGAGGCCTCTGTAGGAAACACAATTGAATGCATCATGTCCAGGTTTCAACAAAAAATTACAAAGCATAATAAAAGGCAACGCCCTCTTCCCTCAGTTTGAAGAGATATAGCAAGTGTTAGACCCACACTCAGATATGGCCAGTATGTTGGAATTATGGGACATGGAATTTAAAACAACTGATTGATATCCTAGAGCTCTAATGGGAAAAAGTGGGCAATGTATAAGAACAGATGGGTATTGTAAGCAGAGAGATAGGAAACTTTAAGAACCAAAAGAAAATGCTAGACATCCACAGTACCTGTATAGCTCATTGAACCAATATTTTCCACACTCCCAATACATGAAGTCCAAAACCATGCATTAGCACAAGATCTCGTAAAGTACAAGATAGATGAATGATTTTTAGTTTATCAGAGTATTAAAAAATTATTAGTATGATTTCAGATGCCTCTTTGCAACTACACTTTGACAAACAACTGCTAATCAAGTTTTGATATAAAATAAAAAAGAAATATATACAATTATCTGAAAAGCTATTAATATATTGATCTTTTTTCAACTGTATCTGTGTGAGACCAGAATTTTTCTGTATTTTAACCAATATCACAGCATATTGCAAGCAAACCTAACTTCCATTAAGCTAGATATTAAAATTTTATAAAAATGTAAACAATTAGCACTCTTCTCACTAAATTTTATTTCGATATTTTTTAAATTGAAATTGTTATTTCTGCTAACTAAAATGGTTAACTATTTTTAAACAAAGGTATAAATAAGTGTTTTCTATTTTATAATTCTAATTGCTAATAATCCATAAAACTGAAGCTGTTTGGGTTTCTCAATAATTTTAAAGCCTGTGAAGCTGTCATGAGACCAAAATTTGAAGAATCACTGCTTTAACAATATGGAGAACTTTCTCCATCATCTAATAAAAACAGTGAGGACGGGGTCATTGTGATGATTTAAACAACACATTAAAAATATTTTCTGCTTTTCATTTTATTTCCACATATATCAACTATAATTCCCGTTTTTATTTACCTTTTTTATTCATTCAACCAATGAATACATATTTTACATCAATATGCAGTTTTAAATATTTAGTTTATAATTTATCTATTGTTGTTGCTGGATATATATAAATAATTATTTTCCCATCCCTGTGTAAGTTGTACTTAAAATACAATGGGGAAAAGACATGAAAGTATCATTCCAAAGCAACGAGAAAAGTCCTATAACAGTAATGAGTTCCAAGGATTATAGGATCGCAGTGAAATTTCGACTAATTTTATATTTTATTACATATAGAAAGGCAACACAGAATAGTGGTTAGCCTGGACCCTGGAAACAGCATTCCTGTATCTAGTCCTATACCTGACACAAACTAAATGTGTGACCTTGATTATGGTATATGATTCTTTTAATGTATTGTTGAATTCAGATTGCTAATATTTTGTTGAGGATTTTTGCATCAATATTCATCAGGGATATTAATCTATTATTTTCTTTTTTTGTGTGTGGTGTTTTTGTCCGGTTTTGATATCAGGATAATTCTGGCCTTGTAAAATGAGTTTCAGAGCATTTCCTTTTAACTTTTTTGGAAGAGTTCGAGAAGTATAGTATTTAAAATAATAGGTAGTAGATTTTTGAATGTTTGGTAAAATTCACCAGTGATGCTCTCTGGTCCTATATGGTTTTGCTGGGAGGTTTTTAATTACTGATTCAAATTCCTTGCTAGTAATCAGTCTATTTACATTATCTATTTATCCATTATTCAGTCTTGGAAGATTGTATGTTTCTAGGAATGTATCCATTTCTTCTTGATTGTCCAGTTTGTTGGTGTATAATTGTTTATATTAGTCTCTTATTATCCTTTGTATTTCTGAGTTTGTTCTTTTAATGTACATGTGCATGCACCAGTTTAATCTACCCCTCTCTCCAAAATTCATAAACTTTTCCATAACACACTGTCCCATAGTAAGTTTTCCTTTATCTTTCAGTCATCAAAGGCCAATTTTCCAGACAATATCGCCAGCCCATTGTTTACTGTCTAAAGATTTGCAAAAATGCATACTCCATCATGATTGTTATCTATTTTCTATGGTGCCATGAGGAACGCATCTCTTAAGTGTGCCCATTGAGAATATTTACCTTTTTCCCTGTAAGCTAAAGTGTAGTCATCACCCAGTCACAATATGTATTTGCTTTCTAGATCCAGTGAGTACTGACCACTCACTCTTAAGCTACCATCTGCGAACCATGCTGCTCATTTAACATTCTCTAATAACTGATTATAAGAAGAATCCCATTCACCTATAGGATTTAACATAGGACCCAAAAGAATGTCAGGTGTCTGCACACAGCGAATACTCTTAGCAGTCCACACCATTTCCTCTTCACTGAGAGAATTCTTCTGAGTTTTTCTTTCCTAGTAAAATGATGTTCTGATATAATTAGGAACATGGCACTTCAGGTCTCAAAAAAGTTGATTTCTTCTGTAATAGAAGCAGTTTCAACTAAACTCTAGTAACAGCTAACAATCGCCTTTCAAATTTTATTTAAAATCATAACTTTTTTATTCTGCTTTGTACTTCATGGGTTAATCAGCTATCTTTTGTGTTATGATTAGAAAGCATTTGTAATTTGATCTTAGTTTTGTCATCAGATCGAAATAACAACATTATATCACAAAAATAACAAATTAGCCCTTTACAACTGAAACAAATCTAAATGTGTTTCTACCAATTTGTGGCAATAGGCTATAAAATTCAAATACCCTGTGAAAGAATAGTAAATGTATATTGAAGTCCATCTCAGATGAATGCAAAATGGCTTTGGTGTTATTCCAAAATAGATAATAAAAGAAAACATTAGACAAATAAATTAGAGTAACAATCTCCCTTAGCTTGTTGCAGTCTATATTAATACCACATTGGGGGCAGTCGATGATATGAAGGAGCCCTATTTTCTTAAGATATCTATAATCTAGAGCTTATCTCCAAGTTCCATCAACTTTTCTCACAGGACTACTAAACAAGAAATTTTCTGGTTATTAATGTACATGTTTCTAACATACCATTTTTTAAAAAAATATTTATTTTAATTAGTTTCAAATATACAGTATATTAGTTAGACATCTATATAGTTCATAAAACGATCCCAATTGCTCCCTCCCTCCTCTGACTCTCCATCTAGCCAACATATTAATGCTAACTGCATTCCCTATGCCATGCTCCCCATCCCTGTGACCATCCATCAGCTACTAATTTGTACTTCTTTAACCCTTCACCCCATTCTCCCAGTCCTCCAAACCCCTCTCCCCTCTGTCTGTCACCAAATTGTCCACTATATTCGTGTCTGTTTTTGATTAGTTCTTTTTTTATTACTTAGATTCAGCATATAAGTGAAATCATATAGTGTTTATCTTCCTCTGCTTGACTTAAATACCTTCTAGGTCCATCAAAACAATATCTTTTTCCATCTTCCTTTTAGTCTGTGTGTGTCTTTTAATCTGAAGTGAGTCTCTTGTAGGCAACATGTAAGGGTCTTGTTTTCTTATCCATTCATCCACTCTATTAGTTGGAGCACGTAACTTTTTTTCTATTCGAAGTACTTATTGATAAGAATGTAGTTGTTATCATTCTTTATTCCTGTTTTTGATACATGTTTTTCTTTTTAAAGAAATCCCTCCAACATTTCCTGTAAAACTGGCTTGGTGGTGATAAATTACAGATTTTTTGCCAAGCCCTTCTGTCCTACATAGTTTCTTTTGAGAAATCAACTGCCAGTCTTATGGGTGCTCCCTTGTCGGTAACTATCTTCTTTTCTCTTGCTGCTTTTAATATTCTTTCTTTGTATTTAAACTTTGGCATTTTAATTATGATGTGTCTTGGTGTGGGCTTCTTTGGATCCCTGGTTTTTGGATTCTCTGAGCTTCCTGGGGTTTTATGTACATTTCCTTCACCAGATTATATATTCAAACAGCTGTTTAACATCTCGTTTTCCTTCAGTTACGCAGATCAGATGGATATTTGGACCCTTAGTAGTGTCCCATATGCTTCTTAAATTATTTTTATAGTCTTGGTATCCTTTTTCTTCCCATTCTGATTGAGTGTCCTCGGCTTTTCTGTCCTCTAGATAGGTCGTTTGATCCTTTTCTTTATTCACTTTGTTTATTCCATTTAATATACTTCTCATCTCAGATAATGTGTTCTTCATTTCAGACTGGTTCCCTTTCCTTATAATTTCCATTTCCATTTTTATGTTTTTTATCACTTTGTTGAAGTGAATTTATCTACACTTCCCAAAAGTTCATTGAGCAAGTTTATAACCAGCGTTTGGACTCTGCATCTGTTAGACTACTTGATTCCATTATATCTGGATCTCTGTTCTGTTCTCTCATATGGTTTCTGCTTCTTTGTATTCCCATTTTGGCTGCCATGACATGTCTGTTTCTATGTACAAAGCAAAGCTCCTAAGTCTCCTGGTCTTATTAATGTGGATTTGTGAAGTAGGTGTCCAGAGGCACAGTCCTGAGAGGAGTTCAGCTGCAGGCCAAATTTAGCTGAAGCCTTTGCCCTTTCGGGGCCACCTGTTAAAATTTAGCAAACAATCCACAGATGCTATGCTTATAGTGGCCTCAAAAGGCCACACCAGAAACCAACGCCAGCTGCCTCCAGTATTTGTCTAGGCACTGTTCATCAAGAAGCACCTGACTTGCTAAGGCTACACCTGGATGTGGCTTGGGTGGGCCCACAAGTTGAAGAAGGCAGGGTTTCAGGGAATCTTCTGGGTGGGGGACCTCTGTTATCCAATTTGATGACATCACAGTTATGATGGCACTGTGTCCACGCACTGGGAGGAGGAAGGGCTCAACAGGGAACAATGGATGCTGTCGGCACTTCTGCACAGAGCAAGTTTCGCCTCAGCCCTCGCTCCAATAACGTCTCCCTGTAAGTCCCTGGTGCCTCCTGTGCAGCTGAATTGGCCCTGGTGTTCAGAGTGAGCAGGTCCATAATCATGAAAACCCGCTCAGGGACGTTGCCCCTTTAAGAGGCGTCTGCCGATGCCGCAGCCACAGCCTCCATCTCATTCAGCTGCCGGAGACCAGGCAGCCCCATGTCCTTGCCCTCTTCTCTCCCCGTCCTACCTTTTGCTGTTGTAGGATGATTTCTTAGATTTCTCCCTGGTTGTATGGCTTGTTCATCTAGATTCCAGGCGATTTTTCCCTGCTGCTACTCCTTGTTTCCATTACAACTTCGATTTGGTCACCAGAGGGATGAACAGAGCCTCTATCATCTACGCCATTTTTTTTCTCCCTCATATCTAACATGTCTTTAATTAATTTCAGAATTTCATGAAACTTTCCAGGTTTCCTATATGCTTTTAAATAAACCACTTGAGTTGCCTTAGGCAATTTTATTATGCAGCATGCCAAACTGAGAAATGAGAGCAGAAATGAGAGCAGATGTGCATGACATTCTGTTCCTCCATGATTTAGGTAGGAGAAAAGCCTCACATTCAAGCATCATACTTATTCCAATAATATGTTTAGATAATGTGGAGCAAGAACCGTAACTGACTAAATAGCCCTATGTTTTGGTAGTCTCTTGATTATCTTTTCATGTAGCTTGTACAGTCTTTTATTAATAATAATAATAATAATAATAATAATAATAATTGTACCATATTCCAATCAAAACATGTATCTGCTGAACTCTCTTTTGGTGTTATATTCTTCCCATTTATAGACTGAAACATCATTCATACCCTGGTAGTCTTAACAGCCTTGAAATAATTGTCGTTTATTTTCATTTTTTGCTAAATAATAAAAGCACCCAAGGAGCTACATTTTCGTTTGGCTTACTTTCCATTTGATTTTCTTTATGACACACTTATCAATTTTTCCTCCCTTGGATCTGCCAACTCTGAGTCTCATCAATATGCTTTTACTGGCCTCAATGAGTAGAGCACTGCCTCACCTCAGGGATGGCTAGGAAGCCAACCTGGCAACCAGGGTTTCTCACCCCACACCTTTCTTCATTCTTCCCCTCCCCACAAAGAGCATTAACCATGACTTAATCTTAGAGAGAGACACAAGTTTAAAAGTTCTGCCAAATATTCCAGCTAAATTTATTTCACAGTCTGGATAACTGACAAGACTCAACAGAGAATATGCAGTTATGGATTTAATATAGGGCTCTTACGGCAGTTCCTATTTTTTCTAAAAATTTTTATTTCTATGAGTTGATTGCTATTGTATCAAAGTAGAGTTGATTTATGTATATTGAGTTTGTATCTAACAACTTTGTAGAAATCTTATTATTTGAAATAAATTTTCTGATGAGTCCGTGAAGTTTTCTATACGGAGTTTTCTATACTGACTATAAGTAATGGGATTTTATTTTTTCCTTTCTAAACTTTACATCTCACCTTGTCTAACATTGCTAAAAGAAATTAAAGAAGGCCCAAATAAATGGAAAGACAATGTTTCATTCATTGATTGAAACACTTAATATTGTTAAGATGGCAATATTATTCAAAGAAATTTACAGATACCAAAAAAAACAGAAAATTACTAATGCTGGTGAGGGTATGAAGAACTGGAAACCTGGTACACTACTGAGGGCTTTACGAAATAGTATCATTTCTATGGAAAACAGTTTGGTAATTTCTCAATAAGAAAGAATTACCATAGTGTTCAGCAATTTTACTCCTTTGTACGTACCCAAAAGAATTAAAAAGAAGTGTTTAAATGAAAGCTTATACATAAATGTCCATAGAAGCCATATTTACAATAGACAAAAGGTGAAAACAACCCACCCAAATGTCTTTCAAGAGATGAATGAATAAACAAAATGGGGTATAGCCATATGTTATGGACTAAATTTTGTATCCCCTAAATTCTTATGTTGAAACCCTAATCTCCAATGTAATTGTATTTGAAGACAGGACTTTTAAGAGGTAATTAAAGTTAAATGAGGTCATAAAAGTGGGGTCCTAATCTGATAGGATTGATAGTTTTATAAGACTAGAAAGAGAGAAATCTCCACATGCACACAAGGAAAGGCCATGTGAGGATACGGGCAGAGGCAACTGTCTGCAAGCCAGAAAGAGAACATACAACAGAAATCAAATCCTGCTGGGAACTTGAATTTGGACTTTGCAGCCTCCAGAACTGTGAGAAAACAAATTTCCATTTTTTTAAGCTACCAGCCTACATTATTAACCCTTTTCCTATTTAGAAAAAAAAAAGTGCAGCTTGCCACCAGCGTTCATTTAACATTATGAGTAGGAATGCTACATTTTCTAGGATTTGACATTTTCAGGGATCAAACTACTAAAAACAGAATGCTGTAAATAGAATGATGTCATTTGTTTCCAAAGACCATTGATATACTAGAGTGATGTGAAAATAATAATAAAATTGAGATATTTCACTGCAAATTTTGAGAGTAAAGTTAGGACTGTAATCTGAGTGTTATTGTGGGGTAAACGCTATAGCCTCAAGTGCCCTGGAGAGTATTCTCAAGGCAAATGAAAAAAGGGTTAAAAAGAACCAAAGTACTAATATATATAACTATGTGTATGGACCTTTACACATTATGGTAAGTGAAATAAACCAGATACAAAAAGATACTTCCAATTATATAAAATATCAAAAATAGGCAAATCCATAGAAACGGAACTCAGATTGGAGGTTGTCGATGGCTGGAGGGAGGGGTAATAAAGAGAGAATGCTTAACAGGTAGGAGTTTTCCTTTTGGGATGATGAAAATATTCTGGAACTAGATAGTGATGATCCTCACATGACATCGTGAATATACTAAACACCAATGAGCAGCACACTTTAAAAGGTTACAATGGTGATTTTATGTTATATGAATTTTACTTCAATAAAAGAAAAGAGAAAAACAGATATTTGAGGACTATTAATCATATATGTGAAAATAATTACTGCAGTGCTATGACTGCTAGAAGTAACTTTTTGATTATAAATCACAGATAATGTGAGGACAAGTGCATTGCTTGGAGGAGAGAGGATAACAGCAAATCACCTTAAAAATACCTGTACACTGTGTGTTTATCCTAAGTGTGTAACCTAAATTGGCAATTATATAAAAGGGAAAAGTGACACCACAGGCTCTCTCATACTAATTGATTTTGACCCTGATAATTCTCATTGCCTTAAAAGCTTTCTAAAATCTTCAGAAAGATGTTTTAAATATTTTTCTAAATTTTTATATTTATGTCCAACAAAAGAAGCAGTCTGACACAACCTAATGTGGTACCACCAGAAGAAAAACTCATAATTCTTCTGGCAATAGCATATTGAAGTATCCATTTGTATATATTTCATCTAACATTCTGGATTTCCAATTCCTTTATTAACTCACCTCAAAAAGATATTTCATGTCAACACATCTTAGCTTCCATTTCCATAGTCATAACTTCGTTACACTAACTGTATCATCTCCAAAATTTAAACTACAAGAGTGAAATCTCTAACACTCTCAAATGTTCAAGGTCTATAACTCTTTCGATCCCATTCTAAAATGATTTTTTTTTCTTATGGATCCCTGAAATCTGGCAACACTACCAGTTGGTGCCTGCGCATGCTCTCCTCCCATGTCTTCCCTTCAATCTTTACGAATTTAGTTTCTAAGATCTATCATTGCGATAAATCCTTGTATATATCCTTGACTCCATTGCTCTCCTCTTCCTTTTTTATTTACCAGGAAAAACAAAACAAAACAAATTCTGGTGACTCCATCTTTTCACCGACTCTTCAACAAGGAGAAACGGCTGAAAAAAACCCCATATAATCCTGCAGGTAGGAATCATTTCAAGTGTGTTGTCAAACCTTAAGTAGGTCTGTAAAAGCTATCCAAAAATTCTACTGTGTTTCTCTGTAGTTGATGCACTTTCTTATGCTCTAGAAACTCTCTTTTTGTCACGTTATTTTTATACTTCATCCTTTCTTCGAAATTCAAATTCGAATTTGAATTTTATATTGACCTTGCTTCTGATTTTACTGGGAAAACAGAATAGTCAAAGGAAAATTTTCACATTTGTCACAAATATTTGAAATTAATATAGGAAAGAGGCATGAGAACTACACAAATTGACTAAATATTAAACCAGGTTGTATTCAGAGTCTGCTATGGGCTGCTAGACAGGGGGTCCTGGCTGATTGGCATACTGCCAGACCGGGGAACCTA
>NW_006439568.1:13911411-13945588 GCF_000325575.1 Pteropus alecto | reverse complement strand
TGAGATTACTAACAACTATTTCCATGCCTTTAACTCTGCACACCCACAACTGGAAAGGAAAAACAGATATAAAACTGAATTCCTCCATCAGGATCTCTCTCATTCTCTGTCTTTTAGAGGAGACTACCACATCCTCTGTCTGTGGAGTGTTATTCCTTTTCTAATAAATTTTCCTTTCATCTCTAACTCTGGCTGACACTTTAATTATTTTTCCTGCATGCAGACAAGGACCCACTCCCTCTCCGTGTACTTGGCTTTTCCTATTATGGTGGACTAGTCATTCCTGCAATTTTGACCTGAGACCAAAAACTCCCATGGAATGGATTTCATCATTTTCTCCTAATCATGTGTTTGACTACTGTGATCATTCCTTTTGCCTTATACATCATCTTTTCCCCCTATTTATGGAATCATTGAAATTTCCATTGAATATGTCCTAATATCTCTCATTAAAACAAACAAACAAACAAAAATAAACATTGACTTTATCTCCTATCATAAATCACTAATTCTCTTGAAAATAGTACTAACTGTAGTGCCAAGGTCTTCTCTAGAAATTCTATCTTGAACCAACCAATTTAGATATGATTATTACTTCACAAAGATTTGTTTCATCAAGGTCACCAGTTACCTCCAGGTTTTTCTATATCAAGGTCAGTCCTGAAGTGATCATTCTTTCCTCATTGAAATATTTTCTCCACTTGGTTTCCAGGACATCATATTCTTCAGTGTTACTTTCTCTTGTCCTGCCAGTTTTATCTCAGTATCTTTTCCTGGCTGTCTTGCCTCTTCCCAAATTGTGAATGTTGGAGTATCCTACAGATCTGTTTTCTAATCCTTTCTTTTGTTCCTTTACACTCATTTGCTAGGGGTGATCTCCAGTCCAGGCTGATGACTTCAAAATTTATATACTCAATTGTGACTGCTCTCTTAAATTCCAGACTCCCAGGAAAAGGCATTTGTGACATCTATAATATCACTAATCATCAAAGAAATATCATGAACATCAATATCACTAATCATCAGGAAAATGCAAGTCAAAACCCCAACGATATCACCTCATACCAGTGAGAATGGCTATTAATGGAAAGACGAGATGACAAGTGTTGATAGGTATGTGGAGAAAAGAGAATCTTATACACTGGTGAGAATGTAAAATAATACAGTTACTATGCAAAACAGTGTAGAGGTTCCTCAAAAAATTACAAATACAACTGTCATATGATCCAGCAGTCTCACTTCTGGGTATATATCTAAACTAAATGAAAATAGGATAAAAAAGAGACATCTGTACCACATGATCACTGCATCATTATTCACAATAGCCAAGATATGGAAACTACTGAAGTGTCTGTCAGTGGATGAATGGCTAAATAAAACATAACGTAAATGCACAATGGAATACTATTCAGCCATGAGAATGTCATTTACAACAACATGGATAAAGCTTGAGAGAATTCTGCTAAGTGAAATATATTCAAATTTAATACCAGAGTGAAATCTAATGAATGTTTTAAACCAGTGTTTAATGTTTAACAATTGCTGCTTTTCTGTTCATGGCCCATGACTGAACTATTTATTTCTCTTGTGTAATTTTTTCACATTCCCCAAACTAGTCAGATTATGAAATTTTTTCCGCTCTCCTAGTCATGTGACTAAAAGCTTTGAGAGACTGTGGATGTATTCTTATGTTTATTCAGTTAGTTTACTTTCATTTTCCTCTCTTGCAAATCATAAGGACATGTTCTCTAAATGTGTGTTGCCATTAGAAACTCTGCTTCCTTCCTTGATAAACTATGTCGTGGTCAATTGCCTATGTGCCACCAAGGTATTAATTTCTTCTTGCTCTGCCTCCATTGATCATTTTTTAAAACTGAGACTTTTGTCCTTCTATTAATGTTGGTTATGTTTTTGGATTTTGTTATCTCTATCTTGCATTTTAAAATCCTTCATAAAAACTCACTTTAGTATTTTCTTCCATAACTTAACTTGACTGATCATTGGAAGAGAGAAACAAGGACAGACTTGGATAGAATTCCAGTGTTATTAAGTATGAAATAAGCACAGGATTTTAGGAACATTCATATTTCTCATTTTTCTCTGAATATATTCTGTTCCTCCTTCAGGACACTTTCCATAGCTTGTTCCATGCATTCCTATGTCATCTACCACTTCCCTTGATATATCTTTCTTAACGTTTTTTTTTGTGTATTTACAGTAAATTGCAAGTTAAATGAGAACAGCTTCTAATTTATCTTTTCGCAACCTTGTCTGTAGAGCCCACAGAATGCTTAGCATTTAAGGAATGGTTAATAAGTTAGAGGAAATGGTTAACAAGAAATACCCAGGAATTTACTGAATCTGAGATAAATGAGAGTCCTGCTAAGATTTCTCTGTACTGAACCAAGCGTCTTGACTATTTGTCAAGATTGTTTATTGAGTAATCTGTCATTGACAACCTGTAATTTTTGAGTAACCTGTAATGAATGACCTCCATTTGATACAATTATGCTGCAGTAAAGAATAAGTAACAGTCACAGAATCCTGACAGTATCCCTTCATGAGGATATGTAACTAGAATTATATGAAGTAGGAAGATCTCCTGATCTGATGACTTTTCTTTTCTAAGCCTCATTTCTGTGGCCATTGAAACCTGATGTGGTACGATCGAGAATGACAACTGAAACCCTCAACTGAAAGTCACAAGAACTTCGTGTTAATGCAATGCATATGTGCTGCCTTTCTACTGTCATTTCTCAAAAGTACGTGGCCATTATACTGGATGAAACCCATTTTGTCTAATGAATTTGATTTTCTAAAAGAACTCAAGACCACTGTTACACTATCAAGAGCAAAGTAAATGTTGCATGAATATTGTTGAATAAATGAGTAAATAAAGCATAGAAAAATGTGGCTGTGATTGTAAAAATAAGCATAGCAGTTGTTAACTGACTGAATATATATATAAGGATAGATATGTCAAGCTAATAAATAGCATTGCATAAAATTTGTATCTGATCCCTTACCTTGTACACTTTTATTTAAACAGATTTTGGTTATATTTGGCACAATGAAAATTTAGGTTAGTAATGGTTACTATTAATTGACATCCTTGTATATTTAAAAACTTGCACTGAGAATTTTTCAGGTAGATTAATCAATTAATGCTCAGAAAATTTCTGACAAATAGTTATTGCTATTACTGTTTTCAGTGGAAAAAAATATGGCTCGATATCCAATAACTTGCCCTAAGTAAAACAGATTGGAAGTGAAAGGAATAAAATCAAATCTAAGCCCAGTATGACTCCTAGATCTTAGAACCTTTCATTAATATTGTAATAGTATATTATCTAGGTCATATATTAGTTTTATAAATGTGTTTTGTTTTTAAATATCATTTTTAAAAGAACATTAAACTTAAAACTGAGACTATGTGGTCCAAGTTTATATTGCAAAATTGTCAAAACATTATGGGTATAGATGCCCTTGAAATTTATTTTTATAAAACATAACAAAGTATTGTTTCCAAAAAGATTCTTTAAAATGAGTCAATCAAGTTATTTAATATAATTTAATTTATATCATAAAACAAAACAAACAAAGCAGTTACTCCAATGGGTTTACCATAAAACACATGAGTGCACATGCATGCATATATAATTTAGTAAAATAAACTTTATTGTGATATTAACATAACCAGTATAATCATATTCTAATGCTAATTTTACTCAACTTCTGAATTTTTTTATCTTCAATTTTTATGAATAACGGAGTTGAATGATTTGGGAAAATGTCATTTTATATTAATACTAATTTATAATTTAAAATGCTATCTGTACTTTTGTTATCACAAATTTAAAAGAGGTAATGATATTTACTTTTATTAAACTACACAGATTTTTAATTAAAATAAATGGCCCTAACATTTAAGGAAAAAAAATCTTGTTTATTTAAATTCATATTATTCCATTTTAGAATTTAAATCCACTTGTAAACATTCATGTAATATAGCAAGATTAAGTGAGATAAATATAACACAGATTAAGTTAAAATAATGGTAGAAAATGAAGTGGAACATTCACGGTGACCTATAATAAAGACATAAGAAAATTGGGTACTGCTTTCATTAGGATAAAGCTTAACAAGTAAGCAGTACGTATTCTACACTGGGCACCCATTTATTATAATTTATACATACTAGTTCATTAAATCCTCAAAATAATCTTCTGAGAAGGTGCTATTTCCATTTTATAGATGAAGAAGGTGAGACAAAATTAAGTTCATGATTAGGTTCACAAGCAAATAAACGGGAGAGTCTGGCTGGCTATCCCCAAGAAGTCTGGATCCACAGTCTAAGCTCTTATTTATTTCAATCCACCTTTCTTATGCATTGCATTAGGCTGAACAAGGGAAACATTAAACTCTGCTCGATTCATCAACATGATAAAGGTCAGCTATGCTATAAAAGATTGTTTTTAATTATATAAATATATTTGTGTTCTTTTTGGCCTGTTTTAGAGGGGTAATATTTGAGGCACAGCAGATGTTCCTATAATAATTGTAAATGTTTACCATTTCAAAAAGGCTTTCTAATCTATACTAGTTAGCAGGTTACTAGGGTATACTATTCCTTCTAAATGAAATATCTAAAAGGTTAATCTATCAAAATAATTGAGGACACGATTTGTTATATTTGCCATAGTTATGAATAGGTCATGAACTTCTGGGCAGATAAAAAAAATCTGATCAATAGAAACTGCAAAGATGGCAGAAGACTATACTATCCATTTAGTGTAAGACTTTTAAAGAATTTTAGAAAGACAAAACATTTCATAATTGTAGTAATTAAAATTTGTATCTTTAATTTTATTTTACATGTGCTCTACTAGTCAGGAGTGAGCATTTACCCATTACTTTTGAAATTGATCTATCAAACCAAAACCATATTGAGAAATATTGAATGATGAATCAGTACTTTTCTGACTGAACTAGTGAAAAATGAACTAGTGTCATTTTTTCCTATAATAATTGTAAATGTTTACCATTTCAAAAAGATTTTCTAATCTATACTAGTTCTATGGATATCAAAAATAGTAAACAAAAACTAAAATGCTAGAAATAATTTATATGCTATTTTAGGTATGTTCTATGATATTTTTAATGTTATATGAAATAATGGATATTAAATAAGTTAATGAAAGGGTAATTGAAGCAGAATATAATATCTACTTCACACATATGTAAACTAGCCATAAATTGAAAACAATTTTATATTGAACAATTATATTCATTAAGATGCCCTTTATTCTTCTGTTTTCAATGTTTAATTGTTAGCAAATAAATCCTCCGTATGCTTTAGAGCTACTGGTTTAAGTTTATTGCAATCCTTTGAAAACAGATTAGCATTCTAGAAATTCAAAGCCAAAACAAGTTTTTCCCTCATATCAGATAAGACAGCACTTTTCAGCAAGGTATACTGGGTTCAATTAACAACTCTGTGACCCTTTGAATCATATAAAATTTTAATGGTAATTGATATTGCTGAATTTTTAACTAAGAATTATATTTCTATAGTCTGCTTTGCAATGATTTCGTTCAATAAATTAATTTCTGGGCATGACACAAGGCCATAACTGTAATAGTTAAAATATTACTCAGTCATTAATAACTTATTATGAAGTTGACATTTGCAAAATTTTGTTATTTTTGTTAGCATTGCATAAGCATACCATTTTTATAAACTAGTGACATAAAATTGTTGAAGCTGGGCAAAACTATGTGCCAACAAAGTAGGAGAATATTCCTTTTAGCAAAATTGTAGAAGCATGCCAAAACGATGTCTTTTAAGAGCATTATTTCAGAATCACAAATATCACACATTTTTAATTTATTGGCCTGTAATGATTCGGCTTCCCTTAGAATTGACTTAAATCTAAAAAATAGAAACTAAAATTCTAAAATCAAAGATTTTAACAAACTATGTACTGAATTACAACCATACAAAAAGGAATAGAAAAATTACATGTTAAAAAATAAAGAGATGACATGTTTTCAATGTAGGAAAGAGGCAAATATATCACACACATATTATAGGATTCAAAATTAAATAGACAATAATGGGTTGGGGAAGCTAAATCAGTGAGCTTTTTTTGTGCCATCTGAAGGAAACCTGCTGGATCAAAAGTGGCAAATTACTATAAAAACAGATAATGCAAATAAACAAAAGGAGCAAGACAAAGCAATATAAAGTGCACTGTTAAAGAACACCTATTCCATCTTCAGCAAAATATGTTTGTGATGGATATAATCATATTTCACTGGCAAACATCTAAAAATCCCTGAGGTAATAAATATCAGAGAGCAGTAAACTCTAGGATATATCCAGTGTGGTCTGTGTACTTCAGATCTTGTTTAAATAACTCATGTCACATCAAATTTACTTAGTTCCCCTCTACATATCCAATGACAGTTAAAACTGTGAGCATAATATATTTCCTTACAAATAAGTGATCTGTCACATTCATTGTAGTTTTCTTCCCCTCCACAATTTCCCCTTCCTCTTGGCCCTCATGCTTTGTGCTTTGTCACTGTGTACCTTATATCTGAAGAAAACTGATTTTTAGAAATAATTGACAACTTCTCATAAATCAACTCTGTCTTACCATTCAATTAAATGAATCAATTCTCTCAAAAATAATTATTGAATTCTTTTTCTCTGTCTGATAATTAGAGGTTATAGAAATACAAAATCAAAAAGACAATTTTCAGACTTTCAGGAGTACACAGCTGAGGGACTCAAGTGCGTTTGCTAAATTCATAAATATAAATTATTTCATATAATGTGCTAAGCAAAGTCAATTTTAACATGAGTTTTCTGAGAACGCCACAAACCAGGTGGCAATTGGCAATGACTGCTATTTTAGATGCAGCTACCTCAGAGAAAGTTCTGAGGTCAAAAATGTGCAGAGAGGGTTAATCCAGTTTATTATGACCTTTGCTTTTGCAGTATTAACCTTGAACTGTACTCAAAAGCTTTTTTCCCAGTAGTCAGATTTTCCCTTGAGCAATTCTTTAGTAAGTTTGTGTAGAACCAGTTATAAAATGTTAAAATGTATTAAATAAACAAAATTTAAACTTAAAAAATAAGTCTTTTAGTAAACCAGTTTTCATTTAATTGGATGAATTTTTTTCTACTTGTAAAAGTGTTTTACATCAAGATTTTTGTATAAGAATGTCCATTAAGAGTAACACTGAAAAACAATATTTTATGTTCACATAATTAAGCACCAGACATGAATAAAAATTAGTGTAAGTGTATGCAAAAGCAGCAATGAATCGTGTAAATATAACATGAAGTAAAAGAGACTATACCCAAAATAATATTTGCAATTAGGTCGTAGCCACGTCAGTTTAAATTGAGCAAAACTCGACCATATTACTTAGGAATGCATATAACAATTAAACAAAAAGACAAAAACATAAAAACAGTTATTACAAGATAAACATAGTGTTACCTCTAGTAAGACAGCTATTAATTAAAATTACCCATGTATTTTAATAAAAATTAAGACAATTAAACTGTTTTTAAAATTTGTGATTAAAAAAATTTTAAGATTCTTAACTTTTGAAACTTGATTTCATAGTGACCTTTAGAAAAAATTAAATAATATTGTTTTTCCTATTTGGGTCATATTTACTTAAAACTTATCATAAACTAGAAATTTATAAAACATAATACCTTCATTGTAACCATATACATTCTTCATGAAAAAAAAGCATGTTAAGTGGTTAATGTTGCCAGTTTTCCTTTGGAAACTTCACTCCCTATGCCACTTTGAATTTAAAATCTGTATTAATAAGAAAAATAAATGTTCATTTTCTGGGGTTTCAAAAATTGAAACCAAATGTTGCAATTGAACTAATTAATTATCAATTAACTTGCTTGTTGACATTAAAAATTACTATAGCACCACTTTGATTAAAAATGTTTTTAAAAATTCAGAATTTCTACTCTGTTCAAACTATAATTTGTCATTTTAAGTTTTTTGTTCCAAGTTTTTAGCAATAATATTTATAAATCTTTTGGATTTAAATTAGATACTAGAAATATAACCTTTTGTTACAAATCTCTTTTGTGATTATTTCCATCAAAATAATTACATTTCATATAAATAATCTTTAAAAGACATAGATAACCTTTATGAAATTCAATAACTAAAAAGAAAACACCTAAATAATTTTTAAAGCTTTTTTGTGCATTTCAAACTTCTTTAAACATAAGACTACTTTGAAAAGGAATAAAGCAAACTCAAAACCCATTGATAAAACCTGAAGTAAATAAAGAAGGGAGGCATACCTTTAGAGAGAAGAGTTATAGGTCAAAAAAGTTCATGCTCCAAGAGAGTCAGAGAAAGAGGAGAGGTGAGGACACATTTCAGCTTTTTCTTGCTGCATTAGAAACCATCCTAAAACTTAGTGGCTTCAAACAATACCACTTTTTTTTTTTTTCTTCACAAACATAGTATGATGGTTCTTCTATGGGTCTTGCCTGGAATCACTCATGGCTACATACATCACATGAGGGTATTCATGTAGGTGCCTCCTTCCATGGCAAAACTGCCTGAGCCTAGCTTTCCTGCAGAAAGTAGAAACTGAAATGAGGGCTTGTGTGTAGCTGCTTTATTTTAGAAATTCATTCCAGGGAACAGGAAGGGGGATTGAAAAGAGTGACAGAGAGGAGCAGGAAAAGTCAAAACAATGATATATTTTTAATCTAGTCATCACTGTGGGCAGCTTAGCCTCTATATCATCAAAAGCCTCAGAGGAGCCAAGAAAATGCAGCTCAGAATTGTCCAGGCGAGGGACACAAGATGAGCATCCACAGAACAGGTAGGTCATCCTCACCACCTGATTGATATACTCTTCTGGTAAGGCCAGCATTTGGTGAGTATTCACAAGGGGTACAAATATCTACTCTTTGTCTTTTCTTTTCTTCTCTCCGCCCCCTCACCTGACTCCCACATGAACAGATGTCTATCTAATCATGTTCCTTCCAATTTTCTGACCATGGAGCCAAAATATTGGCCACATTCGTAACATCTTTATATAATCACACCTCTGGCCATTTCTCCTTCCAAGCAAACTGAATAAACACATCCACTGCTCAGAAAGCCTACACAGTGTCACAGCTGTTGACGTTTGGGTGATACCTGCAAATCCTGTGGAACCATTTGCAGACCAGTCCTGACTTTCTTTCTCCACAGTCAACAGACCTTACGGAACTCCCCATGAAACTGTAGGTGCAGGCCAAAAGATAGAAGGTAACAGAGCAGGAGTGGGAGTCATATGAGACACTTCATCATATAATTTATATATGATGAGATTATAAATTATATAATTCCAGAAATCCAAGAACCAATTCAGAAAACTCATCCTCAAGATTCTGTTCCTCTAGATCCACACTCAGTACCAAATCTGTATCAGGCAGCGTTCTCCAGAGAAACTGAAACAAAAGGGAGTAAAATCTCTGCTATATCTGAGTCTTGTTCTGTTGCTTTCTTTGCCTATTCTGGCTATGACTTTTTTCTTGCCTTATAATTTTGTCATTGTTGTTGAAAGCCAGACATGATATATTGAATTTCAGAAATTGAGTGAGAGTATTTATGTTTATGTTTATGTGACTAGGAAGGAAATACACTGTGTTTACTGTTTGTTGTGGGTACAGCATCTGAGGTTTCAGTGTCCTCTAGTCTTATTTCTATCTCTCCTATTTTAAGGTTTCCCTAGAAATTCCTCTTTAAATAAAATCTGTGCCTTACAGTTCTTTCAGACATAATCCTGTTATTGTACAAGAGTCCTGTTGATATGGTGGTAGGTATGGAGGGAGGGAAAGCTTCCTATGATCCTATAGTTAAATTATGTCTGTCTTTTAGTAGGTTTGTGTCCTTGGGTTTGAGATTAACAAGTACTTCTCAGCTTCCCCCTAACCTCTTGTTGAGAAAGGAAGGCCAGTGGGGGCTGGAAGTTGGATGTTTTCTTAGCTACACTGTCAAGCTTTTGGCAAAGTAGTTTACTTTGAGTGCAGGCAGAGAACAAATATAGACATTTTGAAATATAGACATATTTCAAAATGATTACTTTCCTATTAGCATATTCAATACGAGTCAATTTTCCCCTCCTCTCGCTGGAAGCATGGCAGGAGTTTCTCAGATCTTTACGATGGAAAAGTAGGAGAGCTCCTGGAGGCAAAACTTACTACAGTGCCACTTAAAGACTGGGTTTTCAGGAGTTTTTAATTATCAGGCTACTCCACACACAGGCACCAACAGTTTGTTAAGTACCATTTAAATTTTCTTCCCGTTCCTGCTCCCACATCTTCTGCTCTGGGTATGCTGTGATTCTCTGTGTTTGCTTGTCTCTCCAGTTTTAGGGATATTGTTTTGTCATGTAACCTCAGTTCTCTGACATATCTAAGAAAAGCTGCTGATTGTCAGTTTGTTCAGTTTTGTTTTTGTTTTCGTTCTTGTTTTATGGAAGAATGAGAGTGATGCCTTTCAAGGCCTTTGTATGTCCTAGCAGAAACAGGGAGTCCTGAATGCATATATTTAAATAAGGGATATTGAATTTCTAAATGATTTAGAGACTTTAACATATTTAAATAATCAAAATCTGCAACTGGAAATAATTTCAGTGATAAACACTACATCCTGAACTGTTATGACAGGGAAACATCTTAAAAGTTAACTGCAGCACTTATTTAATTGCTTATGATATAAGGAATCCTGCTTAAAGCAATGGGACAATAAGTTTTAATTTTCTGCAGCCTAAAATCTATTATCGCCACAGCAGGTGTCGTATAGCACATGTTTTTTCTATGGTACTGTTTTGGATATGATGAAGTGTCAATCCATTTGCCAACTATCAAGAAGTAAGCCAGTGTCTTATTTCTTGCTTTCAGGCAACAGTATTTGTAAACCTTGAATACGAAAACATCACTTAAGAGTAAAAGAAAATATGCACTTAAGTGAATTCACAGAAATACATCACTGAATAATATTGTAGTGACTTTAGATTATGCAAACCAAACTAAATGTATAAATTATACGATAGCTTTGAGCAAGGGGAAAGGGGAAAGTGGATGAGGCATTAGAATTCATAGTTTCCATTAAAGGGAAAGGCCCAGTAAAAGATGGCAAAGTCCGAGAAACAAACAATTAAAAACCAGCATTAGAAAAATAAAAGGAGCAGAGAGGCAATAGGATCGCTGAAGAAAATTAACATCTTCGTATTTGATGTTCTAAGAATGTATAAGTTAACTCTTATTGACCTGTTAAAACTGTCATTATTTATCTCCCCCAAATATCCATACTTCCACTAATTTGAAATTTATTTTAGTTTCTAGTTTAATATCTTGGAATACTTAAACTTAAATGAGCTCATCATATTCTCAAAACTCAGAGCTAAAGAGTTAGAAATGCCATTTAATTAAACTAGTCTATTTGAGAAAATAAGAATTTTAATATTGGAAGCTGGTCATCACTTCAATCGTGTGTATATTATCTTCCTGCATTGACTGATAATTTTAATGTGTTACACACTCCATGGGCATCCTGAATTTTTAAGAATCCAAAATAATTTCAGGAAGTTTAATCACTGCAATTAAAGATAACTGTCTCAATGTTACCATTTATAGGTAGTTACTCACTGAAGGCTGCAATATAAATAAAAGACTGCAGAATTACCTGAGATTCTTGGTAAAATGAATGCAATCCCACCATTTATCTCACATTCAAGAAATTATACTTGAGTAAAAGTGAAAGAAAGTCACATTGTTACCTAAATAAATAAAGCATTGGTTCTATTTGATAAAAACATAATTGAAAAAAAAAATTAGTGTTCGAATACAATGGCTATGATGAACATTACTACTACTAGAAAAGCCTTGAGTCAAATTTATGGTGAGAATCACAGAATAAAGGGGGAATATTTAGCTGGCTAGCTAGACCCTGTAAGGCTTTGGTCTTTGAGGATGTGGATTCAATTATCTTAATAGTTGTTAGTATCCTATATAAAAATGAAAAGAGCACACATATGAAAAATCAATTCTAATTGTAATACTTTGTATTTATTGCACATAACACAGGTATTTTTGAAATTCCAGTTTACTCATCTTTAGCCAAGGCCTATTTACAGTTATAAGATGAATGCAAGGATGAAAAGATATCACCAAACATAATTGAAAGAGAGAGGGAGAGAGAGAGGGAGAGAGAGAGGGAGGGAGAGAGGGAGGGAGGGAGAGAGATAGAGAGAGAAATCCAAACCAAATGAATCAGAATCATCATAATGTTAGGATATAAGTATCTTTTTCAAAAAGAATCATTTCGAGATAACTGTAGTGCACTGACAGGATAGAGGACATCTATTTATAGTGTAAGGTCTGTCACATAAAATATTCTTAGTTAACTGGAGCTCTCATTTATTTCCCCATCTCTTCTTTCCAGATGGTCCTCAAAAACTCTGTTGAAAGTATGTAAATTTATAGACATTTATCTGAACTGTCATTATGTATGACACTTCTGAGCATCAGCCTAAATTTTCATAATGTAATTTCTGGATTTTCCTAATGTGTTGTTTTGTAGTATAGGCATGTGAGCAGAAATCAAGAAAATTCAAGAATATCTGTGACATTATTTTTAGCAAATTTCTAGCTGAGAGCCTGCTCAAAGTCTGAAGTCTTAATGTTTTAACAATTAGGTCACAATTATTTAAAATTAGCATATTCAATGTTAGCATGCAAATGTTTTTGTTAAAATAACTTTACAAGATCGCAGATGGTTTGTAGCCCTTGTATTTCCAAGAATTTAAAGCTTTTGCTCAGTAAATATTTTCCACTGGCTAGTCTAACATTAACACATAATCTTGCCAGTCAGAATGGATATATATATAATTTACTTCTCTCTTCTCATTTTCTTCCACAACCAAACATAAAAATATAAGAAAACGCATGGTAATTTTGTTGAAAACTTTCCAATTCATATGAAAATATGTTTAAATTGAATTGAACCTTTGGTTGACTATTTTAGTAAATCCAGTAAAGTTGATAACCTAAGCTGTCTGAACAATTCAACTCCATGTAGTATTTCCAGTTAATGAGTTTGACTGAACTTAGAGGAATGTCTTAAATATTCTATTTTCATGGAATCAGTGATAATATCAAATTAGATATGAATTAATTGTATTGTATATTTTAACATACAGTTAATATTAAATTTTTGGCATTTTTAATTTAACCTTTTTACTCATTTCCTATTAAATAGTAATTACATTTTACTTTTCAAATCATTACATACTCATTTCTAAATTTATAAAGCAGAGATAACAAAGGTAGTACTTTGAAAGGCAGTGGCACGATCTGCTTGTCAGAAGGTTAGATACGTGAGATCCAAAGCCTTGAAAATTCAAAGTATTTATAGATAATTATAAAATCATGGAAAATTTATTTGCATTGGTTCCTACTGTTTTAAGAGACAAAGATTATATCAATTTCGGCTTCCCTATACAGACTTTAGAGTGTTATGGAATCCAAAAAATTTCTATAGGCAATTTTATGTTCTACAACATCAAATATATTAGATTATGCATTATATGTATATATTTGAAATGTTGATGTATATATGCTTAAATGTATTTTCATGTATACATACTTACAGAAAGTTGCATACTATACCTTGCAGCTATCAAAAATGTAGTTTTTATCACTCAGCAGAAATTTACTTTTCTTATAGATGCATATGTGAAAATATGGTAACACATAAATATATAATCATTTGCTTTAAATACTAGTTTCCAGGAAACAATCTAAAGGAAGATTACTTTCTACGAAGAGTGATTAGTATACTATTCATTAAAATGTTATAAAAATTCTAACAAAATGTATTAAACTCCCACTGTGATCATATAGGAATATTACATTTCTGGTAACAGTTCAGCCACTGGCATTAGATTTACAGCAGAAAAAAAGTAAATGTTAATTACATTTCTAAAAAAGCAGATGAAAAAATATGTAAACATTATTTGTAGTCCTAATTGTCCATTGATTCTAAATTTTATTTAGATGTTTATGAAGTTCTAATAAAATTACAGGAGATAATGCCACTGAGATCAGTTTACCTACACTTGTTCTTCTAGTACAGAAGTCATTAATGTCATGCTTGAATCAAGTTTATCCTAACTTATTGTATTTTATAACACCCTTAATCAACAACCTCTACTATTATTTCAAGGGTTCAAATTTGACAATCTATTTTTCTGACAGCAAAATTAAATCAACAAATGAACGATATAGTACATTATTTTTAAAAATTTACTGCAACTTGAAATAAGATAGCTAAAATTTTAATAGAAATGAGTTTAATGTGTGGTAGTAATTTTGTTTGGATCATAGTTTGAATAACTGTCATGTAGATAATTAAGGGGGAATTAAAAAGCAAACTACTATCCACCAGGATAATTCACCACATTTCCTATTTATATGATAAGAGTCGCCTTTGATGAAACTTTGGAAAAAAAAAAAAAACTATGGCACAATAAATTTTCTTCTATTCTTCAAATTACCATACAATAATATACATTCATCCTTAAAATATCATACCATTTTTTTTACCATAGCAATACAAGTCAATATCCAGATTTCTTCGCCTTGAGATTATTCTTTTGAATAAATAACTTCTTTATCGCATATCAACATATTGTTGCTTGCAATGTTATTAATTAAAAATCATTTTTTTAATTTTGCACCTTTATTACTGACAATAATCATATGGAAGGCTGCTTAGATTCTGTCTGCATGTTCTATTTAAATTAAACACACACACACACATACACTTTTTAAAAATAGATATCTTAAATCAAGTCTCTCAACACATGCACAAATTCCCAAGTGAACCTTCCTTTCAGAAAGGTTTTTGCCATATTCTGTATGTTAACATGATGTACAACAGAGAACAGTACCTGCTATACTTGCTAATATGCACATATCATTCAAAGCTTGTTGGGTTTAGTCTAATGGCCCCTTCTTAAAGATAATTTAGTTAAGAACTTTATTACCAGATCACCATGGAAGTACTTATGAACTCAAGTTCCTTATTAACACAGAACACCGCTACTGAAACAGTGAGAAATAATAAAGATATATCTGAGGAAAAGATTAATTAGTACTATGAAGCTACCTTAAGCAAAAGAACAGAATTAGTTGAATAAAAATTGAAAAGCATATTACAGAACCATATGTGCTTGATCGTATCATAGTTTAAAAGCAAGATCATATTATATGGGAGACCTTGAGCCTAATAATTGATAATCTGCCATGTCACCTTGAGTATTAACTCTGAATATGTTTCCTTACCTCTTAAAAACATAAATACAAGTCCTTTATAGTAATGTAACTATTAAGTTGCAACATTACATGTCAAAATTCAAGGTCATTTGGCATTTTGGACATTTTTTCCATCTCTTAGATCCAGTCCGAATTTGCCAAATGTTAATTTACACATGAAGAGCTAGCGACAACTGCCTTATTGATTCGTGCAAGAGTAAACTAATAGATATATATGCCTTGAAATAAAATACACTTTTCTATCTATGAAAAAGTCCATATTTATAACATTTGATACTTCAAAGATAAACCAGAAATGACATCAGAAGTTGTGTTGGATGTGTGAAGACTCATGACCAGTGAGATTCCAGTAGCTACTGGAAGTTACTCTGGTATGTAAATTAATGTACTGTAAGTGGTGGCATAACATGAGCCTGTAGATATCTCTCTGAGTCTATGGCAAATAGGGCATTTGTAATAGAAAACTTAGAAGGAGAACACAATTTACATTTATTTAAACAAAACATATAAATCAATATTTATAACTACCTGTGTAGTTTGTGCCATGTCCCAATATAATGCTTCATCTTTTCAAAATAACATTATTCTTTTGTATGTATGTGAGCTCTGAATAATATTCCATTATCTGCATGCAAAACAGTTTATTTACTCATTCACTTACTGAAAGACATCTTGGTTGCTTCTGAGTTTGGGCTACTATAAACATTCATCTGCAGCTAGATTGTATGGTAAGAGTATGTATAGTTTTGTAAGAAACAAACTGTGTTCCAAAGTGACTTTGAGTACTATTTTGTGTTCATACCAACTACGAATGAGAGTTCTTGTTCCATATCTTCACCGGCATTTAGTGTTATCTGTGGTTTGAATTTTGGACATTCTAATAGGTGTGCAGTGGTATCTCATTAGTATTTTAATTTGCTTTTCCCTGATGACATAAAATGTGAAGTATCTTTTCATATGCTTATTTGCCATTTGTATATTTGCATTGATGAGATGTCAATTAAGATCTTTGGCCATTTTTACTTAATCTGATTATTTTCTTATTATTGAGTTTTAAAGTGTCCTTTGTGTATTTTAGATAACAGTCCTTTATCAAACACATCTTTTGCAAATATTTTTTCCAGTCTGTGGCTTGCCTTCTTATTCTCTTGATGCCTTTTTCAGAGCAGAAGTTTTTAATTTCAATAAAGTTCAACTTATTTATTTCTTTCACAGATTGTGATTTTGGTATTCTATCTAAAAATTCATCACCATTCCAAAGGTCATCTAGGTTTTCTCCTACGTTATCTTTCACATGTTTAATGTTTTGCATTTTATATTTAGGCCTATAATGAATTTTGAGTTAATTTTTATGAAGGTATAAGATCTCTGCCCAGATTTATGTTTTTGCATGTAGATGTCTAGTTATTTCAACACCATTGGTTGGAAAGACTATCTTTTCTCTATTGATTGCCTTTGTTCCTTTGTCAAAAATTAGTTGTCTACATTTATACAAGTCTATTTCTGTGCTCCCTATTCTGATCTGAAGATCTATTTGTCTATTCTTTTGCCAATGCCATATTATCTTAACTATTACAGCTTTATAGTATGTGTTTTTTCTTTTTTTAATTGAAATGTGTTTGACACATAATGTTATGTAAATTTAAGGTGTACAACATTTTGATTTGATATATTAATACATAGTAATATGATGACCATTGTAGCAGTAGTTAACACCTCTATCATGTCATATAATTATCATTTCTTATTTTGTAGTGAGAATAATTAACATCTAGTCTCTTAGCAAGTTTGACGATTATGATGCTATATTGAAAAATAAATCTTGGAGATCGAATGCAGAGTATAATAAAGTGAAGTAGACACAATAGAGTAAGTCTTGAAGTCAAAGTGTGTCAGTCCTCCAACTTTATTCATATTTTTGGTTATTCTGGATCTTTTTCCTCTTCGTATACATTTTATAATCAGTCTGTTGATATCCACAGAATATCTTGCCGGGATTTTGATTGAGACTGCATTGAATTTATCAGTCAAGTTGAGAAGATACCTTGACAATATTGTCTTTCTATCCACAAACATGGAATATCTCTCCATTTATTTAATTCCTCTTTGATTTCATTTATCAGAGTTTTGTAGTTTTCCTCATATAGATTCTATACATATTTTGTTAGAAGTTTACCTAAGTATTTAATTTTGGGGGTGCTAATGTAAATGATGTTTTTAATTTCAAATTCCATTTGTTCGTCGCTGATATATAGGAAAATGATTGACTTTTGGATATTAAACTTGTATCTGTAATGTTGCTATAATTGCTTATTGATGTTAAAAATTTTGATTTCTTTTTTTAATTTTCTACATAGATGATTATGTCATCTGTGAATATAGACAGTTTAGTTCCTTCCTTACCAATCTGTATACCTTTGATTCCCTCTAATTTTCTCATATATTTGCTAGTACTTCTACTACAATGCTGAAAAGGAGTGGCGACAGGGAACATCTTTTCCTTGTATCTGATCTTATTAGGGAAACTTTGAGTTTCTAACCATTAAGTATGATATTAAGTATAGGTTTGAGTGTGTGTGTGTGCATATATATATTTTAAATTGGATTTAGGAAGTTTCCCTCCATTTCTAGTTTATTGAGAGTTTTTATTATGACTTATTTTGGTCAAATTTTTTTTTCCTTTATCTCTTAAAATAATCATGTATTTTTCCCTTTTTTTTTTAGCTTGTTCATGTTATGAATTATTTAATGCTATTGATTTTTTAATGTTAAATCAGCCATGTGTACTTGGAATAATCTCCATTTATTTGTGGTACACAACTCTTTTACACATTGTTGGAGTCAATTTGCTAATATTTTGTTCAGGATTGTTGCTTCTATCTTCATGAGATATATTGGTCTATAGTTTTCTGTCCTTCGAATATCTTTGGTTTTGGTATTAGAGTAATGCTAGCCTAATAGAATGAGTTAGGAATTATTCTCTCTACTTCTATCCTCTGAAAAACACTGTAAAGAATTGGCACATTTTTTTCCTTCAATGTTTAATAGTATTCACCAGTGAACAGATCTGACCTGGTGCTTTCTATTTTGAAAGGTTATTAATTATTGGTTCATTTTAATAGATATAGTTCTATTTAGATAATCTATTTGTTCTTTATGAGGTTTGGCAGAATGTGTCTTTCAAAGTATTGGTCCATTTCACTAGGTTAGCAAAGTTGTGAGCATAAAATTGTTCATATATCCTTTGCTATATTTTCATATCCATAGGATCTGCAGTGATGTCTTCACATTCATTTCTGTTATTAGTAATTTGTGTCATCTTTTTCTTAGTTAGCCTGGCTTATTGATTTTATTAGTCTTTTTTAAGAAACAGCTTTTTGTGTTGTTGATTTGCTCTATTGATTTCCTGTTTTCAACTTTATTGATTTCTGCTCTAATATATTCTTTTCTTCTGCTTACTTAGAATTTATCTTCTTTTTCTAGTTTCCAAAGATGAAAATTGAGATTATTAATTTTAGATCTTTGTATTGTTTTGTTTGTTATGTATTCAATGCTATAAATGTTTTTCTAAGTACAAATTTTGCAGCATTTCCTCAAGTTTTAATTTAAAACAAATCTTTTGAGATTTTTCTTTGAGTCATGTATTAATTAGAAGTGTGTTGTTTAATGTCCATGTACTTTGAGATTTTTCAATTACCTTTCTGTTGTGATTTTTAATTTAATTCCATTGAGGTCTGAGAGCAGACCGTGTATGATTTCTAGTTTTTAAAATATGTTAAAAGTGTGTTTTATGGACCACAATGTGGTCTGTCTTGGTGGATGTTCCATGTGAATTTGAGAAGAATGTGTATTCTGCTGTTGTTGAATGAAGAAACCTATAAATGTCAATTATATTTAGTTGATTGATAACATGATTGAGTTAAACTGCACCCTTACTGATTTTCTGTTGATTTCTAGATTTGTCAATTTCTGATAGAGGTGTATTAAAGTTTCCAACTATGATAGTGGATTAATCTATTTCTTTTTGCAATTCTATTAGTTTTTGCCTCTTACAGTTTGACTCTTTTTGAAGCCCATACATTTAAGAACTGTTGTGTCTTCTTGGAGAATCAATCGCTTTATTAATATGTAATGCTCTTCTTTCTTCCTAATAACTTTTTTTGCTTCGAAGTCTGCTCTGTGTGATATTGATAGAGCTTCTCTTGTTTTCTGTTATTAGTGTTAGCATGGTATACCTTTCTTCCATCCATTTTCTTTTAATCTATGGATTAAAATAGATTTCTTGTAGACAGTATAACTTGGGTCTTATTTTTTGATGTACTTGAACAATTTGTCTTTTAATTGGTGTATTTAGAACACTGAAATTAAGAGTGTTTTTTTTAATATAGTTGGATTAATGTTTATTATATTTATTACTGCTTTATATTTGTTGCCCTTGTTCTTTGTTCCCATGTTTGTCTTCCACTCTTTTTCTGCCTTTTATGGTTTTTTACTGAGCATTTTAAAGGAACCATTTTCTCTCTTTTCTTTGCTTATTGATTATGCTTTATTTTTTTTTTACCTATGTGTAATGGTTGCCTTAGAGTTTGTAATATACATTTACAGTTAATCTAAGCCAACTGTCAAATAACACAATACCTCTTCACAGGTAGTATGGGTACATAGTAATAACAAGATAATCCTAATTCCTCTTTCTGGTCTCTTGTACCTTTGCTATCATTCATTTCACTTGTATATAAGCATATATAGGTATATCTGACATATAAGTATACATATATGTTTATAAGTATATATTTGATATATATGTATATATCTGATATAATTATGATATATACATAAGCATACATAATCAAATACATTGTTAGATTTATTATTTTGAACAAGCTGTTATCTATTAGATCAATTAAGAAAAATCTTTTTATTTTACCTTCACTATTCCTTCTTTGATGCTCTTTAAAATTTATGCAGATCTGAGTTTATGGCTGATATTATTTTCCTTTTTTCTAAAAAACTTAAGATTTCTTGCAAGGCAGGACTACTGGAAACAGATTCCAACTTTTGTTTATCTGAGAGAATCTATTTTCTCTTCACTTTTGAAGGATAATTTCAGTGTAAATAATACTAGTTTAATAGTTTTCTCTCTCAATAATTTAAATATTTCACTCTATTCTTCTTGCTTACATGAGTTCTGAAGAGAAGTTAGATGTAATTTTTGCCTTTGTTCTTCTATAGGTAAGATGTTTCTTTCAGAATTTTTTCTTTATCTTTGATTTTATGTATTTGAAAATGATGCATCTAGGTGTAGCTTTTTGGCATTTTTCCTGCTTAATGTGCCTTTAGTTTCCTGGATCTACAATGTGGGTTGACAGTGATTTGGGAAAATTTTCAGTCTATTATTTTGAATATTTCTTCTTTTCTTTCTCCTCTTTCTGGCATTCTCACTATGCGTATGTTACACCTTTTGAAGTTATTTTACAATCCTTGGATGTTCTTTTATTTTTATTTCAGTTTCTGTATTCTTTGCTTTTTTACTTTGAAGGTTTTATTGATATATCCTCTAGCTCGGATTCTTTCTGTGTCCAGTGTACTTATGAGCCCATCAAAGGCATTCTTTATTTCTGTCACATTCTTTTTTTATCTCTGATATTTCTTAGAGATATTTTGTTTCTTCTTTTATAATTTCCATCTGTATGCTTACATCACCCATCTATTCTTGTGTGTTGCCTATTTATTTGAAACTTTAGTTCCTTTTTTCAAAGTATCGTTATTAAAATTATTTTATAACCTTAAATTATTATTTTTGCTTATTCCTGACTCAAATGGCATTTTATTTATTTATCCTTGTACATCAATTCATAAATTCAATAGGTATCTATTAATTGCCTCTCTCTTTTTCAGATATAGTGTGTTAAGATACTCTTAACAAGCTTGAACGAGTGAATAGGACATATCAATTTTATGAGACTAATAAAAACACGACAGAAATGTAAATAGAATAAGTTTTCTAGAATGCATTATGCAAATAATTTAGAACAGCAAATAGACATGAGAAAACTAGTAAATATAAATTCCCTAACATAGAAATTTTCATTATTTGAGAAAGAGTTACCAACTTTCCTTTGAGAGGAAAATATTGCTGGGCACAATGAAATAAGCATTAGTAAGGTAGCTATTACCATACCTGGAAGTCTTTAATATTAAGTGAAGTAATTTGCAATGGATATGGTAGTAAAAGGTGCACATACTGCATTACAAAAATGCATTAGAAATATTGTCTGGAAATTTAAAAATTAGATGGAAAAAGATACCATCTTCAAGAATATCATTTCAGAAGTAGAAACCAAAATGACGTTTGAGGTAATGACGGACAATCAACTTTGGGAGCAGTGGAAATAAGTTGTAAGTGGCAAATATTTGTGATAATCTAAAGTAAACATAAACCTACATATTAGTAATACATTAAATGTAGACAATAAACAATAGCATATTATCAAATATTGTGCCATAATAACCGTGACAAATGTTTTATGAACATTTAATGCTATTTTTACTCATAATTACTATAACTTCTAATGGAATTACTACTGTTTTCTCCTCTTCTTCCCTTTTAACTGACAATTTATTTCTCTGTAAGAAATTGGACAACTATGTGTCATTAATTATTGAGATAATGAAGTCCATATAAGATATCTGAGGAAAGTGAAGAAATGGGGAATGATATTCGCTAAGTTTTTACTATGTGTCAGGTAGCTGGCCAGGTGCTTTACATTCCTATTGCTTAAAAGTCTCATGACATAAGTGTAATCATCTAGTTTATGTAAGTGGGGAAGAAAAAGCCTTAGTTTAAAGATAGTGTTAATTTGTGTCTCCAAATTCAAGATTTTGTTTGTTTCATTTTTTGTTTGTTGTGTTGGTTTGTTTCTGCCACTGCACAGTCTTAGTGTCTACATCTAATGTTCTATTTTAGCCATCAGTTATTCATGAAAGAGGAATAGATATGTCACTAGCAGTACCATGAATGACTCAGAAAGAAATAAGCCAAAGGACAAAGATCAGAGTTACTGAGGGAAAAAATGAAAAACTCCCTGGGAGGTTGTTTGTTGTTGCCAGTCAACCACAGTCTTTCTTTAAAGAGAATCTACAGGTATTTGCAGTTACACAGTAAACACCTGCAATCTGCAACTTTATTTAGGTTATATGGCTGAGAAATATGATGCTGACAAGGTGACAATGCTTCTTTTGCTATATAAGAGCACTTTTAATAATTGTTATCAGAATCTTCCCCTTAAAAAAACAATGGTTAGTACATAAGTTGAAAATTTCATCAAAGACATATGTAGAATGTGCAGCATAAATAAAAAATTTTCAGCTTCAAGTCTCCAAGTGTATCTTTACTTCAACAGCTCAGAAATGGAGACTCTTTTTTTTTTTTTAAATAAAATTGGTGTTTATTTTTTGTGGTTAGAAGCTACTCTAAAGTTATGAGAATGATGATGTTTTTAATTGTCATAACCTCATAATAAAAGACTCCTCAATATTCCAGCTGTTATGGGTCCATTCTGATAGATAATACTTGTTTTACAATTTAAGACATTATGCATAGATTTTACAAAAATAAAATATTTTACTGGAGCACTGAGGAAGCTTGAAACTCATACCCCAAATGAGAAAATTAAGTTGAATGTTATTGCTGTTAATCATCTTGCTTATTGAGACAATGGCCATGTCATTTTCACCCTGGAGAAACATTATTCTGGGAGTTTATCTATGGATGAGTTTCTCTACATCTTTTCCTCCTAAAATAGATTTGTCTTTACTTTTTAGATTCTAGAAGAGAAAATTACCAGAAGAGGCCTGAAAAATCAGTGAGGGTGATGTCTAACTTACTTTTAAAAATTACTTCTTTTCTTTTTTTATTTTAAAAAGGAAATTGGTTAAAAATCCTGTTTGATATCTGCTCTTTAGAATAATGAAATTTTCACACATTGTTTTATAAAATAAATCAATTTACGATATAAGAAAAATAAAGAATTCCTCTGATATGGGCTAGAAATTTCCAAGAGATTGGTATATGAGCTAAAGTGACTATTCAAATCTGTGAATGGTAGAAACTTTATTTACCTAATTTCTATTTTTAACTATGACCAAATAAAATCCTGATAACATTTAAAATGAATCGAGGTTAATTAATAATTTGAATACGAAAAAAATTAAGGAACAAGAAAATTTTAGATTATAATTAGTCTCAGTTTAGGAAGAACATTCCAAGTGTAAAAACAATAATAATAAATGGAAAGATTAAACATGACAAAATATTTCAAAATTCCACAGTATAAATATAAACACAATTAAAAATCAGTATGAAAATTCATATATTTCTAAGGTACTTTTAAAATTAATTAAATAATTAAAAAATCTAAGAACAGAAATAAAAGGATTTGAGTAGAAAATTTTCAAAAGTAGAGATAAAATGATAATAAGTAATTTTCTATTCATTCACTCTTTTCTCAGTCCAACAATCAATCCATCTCCCAGCATACATCTACTAAGCCTCCAGTATGTTTCATGGAACAAGTATGGAAACACATTTACCTTCATTTATAATGAATGAAATAAAAACTTTTAAATAAAATAACATTCTAATACATTACTGTAATAAAGTGATATTATAATGAAATAATTACGCCGAAATGGTAAACCAGATTTCATAAAATGTGGAAGAGCGCATAGACATTTTCATTAAATGTTCAATGAAAACTAAATCAATATAACCTTTCTTCAGAAAAAGTCATCACGTTTTATGTCATCTTAAAGAAGGAGGTATTCAACCATATTAATAAAAGGTGTCCACAGTTCAACTTTACTCCTGCATATTGTCATTTTTTCCAAGTTGTTTCTTGATATTGTTTTCATAATGTCTTTATTGTTGAAAAGAGCCAAGGGCAAGAAACAAATTGTTAGATTGAAACTATTCTAAATTATTCTCTGACTACCTATTGCAGCATACAGTTAGTTAGTTCAGCTGAAAAATGCTTCTTCTTGGTGTTTCTATCGTAAAGGCAGATATCTCAGGATATAATTTTAGGTCAAGTAATCTTACTCTTGCTAGATTATTATCTTGGCTACCTAATAGGAAAAATTTCCCTTCAGTAATGCCATGATTAGCCCCTTAAAATAAACACATGAATAAACCTTTTATGAATAAACAGGTTAAAACATTTTCTTTTCGGTTTGTTCTGCTTAGCCTAGATCTGAATATATTTACATAAAAATAAGTCCTGAGGCAGAAATTCTAATAAAGGCTATAGACTTCTATTTATGCTTCTATTGCCAATAAATTATTGTTTTGTATGTGCTTGTGTTTAATTAATGCCTACTTTTTTAATTACGTGTATTAGCAATATGTGTTGAAATTTGTTTCCTGCTATGAAATATGTTATTTTTGAAAATTTCAAAGATAAATACAGTTTACACATCAATCAAAGGATATTAATTTTCTCTAGCACAGTCAATACTTATATTTGACAGCTGATAAAAGTAAGTTATAAAGTAAATGTAGCCCATTTCAGATCTGTTCCAAGTAAAGGTAACTTTAAGCAAGAAAACGAAACTTCAAGAAAATGGGAAGTTTATCTAAATATATAGCTAAATATGAGAGCATTATAATTTCTCAAAAAGATAGAAATGAGTTGGAACATGGTGTAGAGTTCAGAATGCCATCTTTCTATTTCCTTCCCTTGGCATCTAATGTGAAAATATCACTCTTCATATCCGATATATTCATCTTTTTTAGGAGTGTGAATAGTTTGATTATATTTGGTGAAAGATGACATGCCATATTTAAATAACTATGGTTTAAAAAAATATTCAGAATAAACTAGAATCTCTCACTCCCAATTTCAAATCACTAAGGCATGAATCACTATCCTTATTTTGAGCAGGTGTCCACCTCTGTTATCATAAACCATGGCCAGAAAGTGTGGCAGACCAAGACAAACATGGTGGTCTCCATCCTTTCCTGCGAGAGGGTAGTTTTCAGACAAAAGTGATTATTTAGCCGATCATCCACTTCTTTAGTATATAGCATATGAACACAACCAGAAAAAGTTATAAGCAGATGAGACAAATGTTAACGTTATTTTATGGATTCGTTTTCTCTTTCTCACTTCTATTTTCTTTTTATACTTGAATTTACTAAGTATTAAGATACTAAAGGTTTATTTATTTATTTTAATACAGATGTTTGGTTGAATTATGGTTTTGCTTTCATTATGTTACCTGCATTATACACTTGGCACTAATTCTGAATGAGAGGTGAGCTGAGAGGACTAAGGGGAGGCTGGAAGAAAATGTGAAAGAGGATCCATAACAAGTTAGAAAAGCCAATTTGACACTGTCTGTTAAAGCCTTAAACTTGGGTGATATGTATGCCTTAGGTTGGCCATTTTAATCCTGTTTACAATACAAATAGTTTTGATTTAAAATGCTCAGGGAATATCTATATCCTGGTATCCTTAAATGAGGAGGAAGACAGATGGCTAAATGAATAATTTAGGTATGGTTTGGGGATTTATTTTCCTTTATCATTTCATTTGGAGCATAGCAAAACTTTCAGAGAGTAGAGGATAGAAAGTTGATACTCTACAATTTTTGTATTTTCATTTTCTCCCTCACACATACATTCTCATTATGCTGGTCTTTTCTCTTTTAATCCTCCCATTAAGAAGAGGGTAGCTGCCTCGCAGTTAACAGCACTCAGACATGCACACAAAGTTTAAAAAACTGCAACTTCTTAAACTTTGGTTTAGAACACAAAGTAGCATTTTAGCTACTTCTTAATCAGTTTCATATTAATGCAGTCCACTGCTGACAGTGACAACCAGCCTGCATGGGGCCAATATTGACACATTTATATAATGTATCTGTCCAGGTTAGGAAAAGATAAATACCTCCATATTATTCTTAGCATATTTGTCTGTATTTATAAATGGGCAAACATATACTTATATATATACATACATACATACATACATACATACATACATACATACATATATTTTTGTCTCTATTTTCGAGATTACAAATTTCTTCTTTCTATGCTGTATGAACTGATTATCTATGCATATTGTCACAGCAGAGAGAGTGCTATAGATCTATGTGTCCGTTCTATCATGTGTCTGTGGAGCTATTTCTCCATTCACTAATACATTCATTATGTAGGTCCAAGGTCCAGTGTTTTACTTTCATAATCTAAAGATAGGATATTGAAATTGTTTTTAAATAAAATTGAGGATTGACTGCTACATGGCACTGATATAGATGGTTGAATAATATCAGCAAAATGTAGCACTTAAGTTTGACCCAGATAGCATGCATGTATGGGCAAGCTTGTGTCAAAAATCTCTAACATACCAGTGTAACTTATGAATTCAGTTCTTCTTTCTGGTCTGTCTCCTTCTTGTCTTATTTCCTTCCACTGTTATCTCATCTTCTACTCTTTTTTTTCTTAGTGCAACTTGGGCCAGTGAATTCTACTTAAACAAAATTTAGTAACTTTTATCAAACAGTGTGCCAGTCCAATATTTGAACATAAGGAAGACATATTGATTTATTTTTAGATTAATTATCGGTCTACAAAATTAAACCTACAGAATTTTTCATTCACTTAAGAATATCTTCTATATTTTAAAGCTGTATATCAGAAATGAGATCCTAGAAGACTAACTAAAGAAATCAATGATTAACAAACAAATAATTTTCATTTCAGTTTGATGTGCATTTTTGGTACTGAACGTTGTTATTTATTGTAATTTTATAAAATTGTAACACAGTAATGAAATTTATATATTTTATAATTCTGAAACCAAAAAATATGTATACAGAGACTAAATAAAACAAAAATTAATTTTAATTATTTTTAATAAATATAATAAGAATCGTCAACTAATTAACATATTATAGAGTATATTTTTCTCATACCGTAAATTTAATAATGTGAAGGAAATAAGAGCAAATAGTTCAAATAGAAAAAAATCACAGAATAGCATGTATTTAAGTTGCATAGCAACATACAAAAGCAACCAAGGGAGAAAGTAAATTCCTTGAAATCACAAGTTTTTAGAACAAGAGATATGCATAAGCAAAATGCCTTATATTTTTAAAAATTAATTATTTTTAATAAATATAATAAGAATCGTCAACTTTAATTAACATTATAGAGTATATTTTTCTCATACCGTAAATTTAATAATGTGAAGGAAATAAGAGCAAATAGTTCAAATAGAAAAAAATCACAGCATAGCATGTATTTAAGTTGCATAGCAACATACAAAAGCAACCAAGGGAGAAAGTAAATTCCTTGAAATCACAAGTTTTTAGAACAAGAGATATGCATAAGCAAAATGCCTTATATTTTTAAAAAGATTAAAAGGCCAAAATAAGATTTTTGGAAACGGAATATTCATATAAAGGTATGATGAATATTTAAAGAACAATCTATATCTCTATTATAACAGTATAATTCCCAGTGGAAGGGAGTAACTAAATTCTCAAATATTTCTTAATTTCTCTTTAACAATAAAAGAAAATTAATAAAATCATAGCAATACTGTTAAAACACATACTAAAAATGGATGTCATAATTGAGTCTAATATTGTATGATTTAAAACCTATTTTAAATCTTACTGCCCACTCCAGGTACGTGTGTGTGCACATGCACAGAAAGGGGCTCACCAATTATTTAAAAAATGATTCAGCACTGAAAGAATATGCACAATTGTAAAGAAAAAGCCTCAACATTAGTTCTTTATTTTGTATTTCAGACTTTGAATTATAACTTAAAAGCTAATCAAGGAAATAAATGTACTCTTAGTCTTTGTGACAGTACTATCCAAAAATGGACAAATAATTTCATTCCGACGATTATAGTTTCACATACTGAAACTAGTGATGGATGATTTTCTTTATTATTTTCAAGGATATGTCAAAAAATAGAGATGCATATTTTTACGTTAAGTAAGTTGTATTGTTAGTCAGCTTCCATGGGAAAAATGATCTAATACAGAGATTTGTATGCAAGCAGTTTATTGCTTTAGAAATAACATCTGTGGGAGAGTAAAAGAACAAGACAGGGCAGAGGAATAATCGGAACTGCATGACTTTGCAACAAAGACTTCCAGCCCTGCTGGAGCTGAGAAGACCCTTCAGCTTTGTCCTGAATGGAGGAAGAGAGACTGAGCCTTATAACAGTTTCTCACTCCCAACCCTCCTGACCATACCTCTGTTGGCCAGTCTTCTGCATTTCCAGGAGACATAATCTTGGTAAAGTGACTCTCTAAAACCTAGAGTAATTTTTTCAGGCAGACAGTTGAGAAACATTTCCAGCAGCTGGAGGAGTAAGTGCTTCAGTTCCGAAGGTGGTTGAGGATTTTTAAACCACTTGAGCTTTTGTGATACTTTAAGTTTGATAAGTTGGAGTCAGAGATATTTGGATTCATTCCAAGTTCAGTGTAAAAGCACTCAAAGCTTTATCAAGCTTATAATACTTCCTGGACTTCAGCTAATCCTTACTGGGGGAAAGATGAGGACATAAAATAATTTTACAGTTGTGCGGGTTTTGAAATACCTTGAGTGATGAGAACGATGTGCAAAGTTCCCTACAATAAAGCCTTTTGCCAATTGCATTCATATTTTGAGATTGCTGAGAAAGGATGCCTGACTGACAGTGCATAAGAATGTTTTTTTTAGAACAAAGTCACATCAGAAGCAATGCACTTGTCATATGTGCATTAGTGACGGATCTTTATCCCCAAAATAGAGACCTAAAATATTTTATTTTGAAGTGAAAGACTAGTAAGTAGGCAAACTCGGTTAATGGAATAAATGATCTCTTTTCTTCCATGCTCCATACAGAAAATTTAGTCACATGATATCTGTTTTGCAAACATAAACATATCTAGTGTGTTATTTATTGCAATGTTAGGCCCTTATAAATAATGAACAGAATGATAATCTGACTTCTAAAACAGTTTTCATGTGAAATTAAGTTTTATAAACAAGGACTTTCTTAACTTTCTCTCCTTTTTGAATATAGTATGCAGTTGAGAGACATCTTTCAGGGTACCATGGTCCCATGTTCATCCAATGAAATCAATGATTTAATTTCTGCTGAATCTCTTGACAATAAAAATTTGTCATTTTAATGTGTAGGCTGATTCACATACCCCTCCACTGAAAAATATGAAATGTATTATTGTGATTTTGCACTGCCCAGTATAAAAAAACTATACCATATCTTTCTAAATGTTTATTTCATTTTATTTGATTATCTTGTTCTCAAGAATATCCAGTGACTTATGCTTGGCAGTTTGTGTGAAAATGCATGCGTCAGAAATCCGGGTATTTGAAACTGCTTGCAATATCCGTCCATCTTAGTCACAAGTGTGTAGGAAAAACAAACTGCATCTTGTCCCTGAGCCAAGATTTTGGTAGAGATGGGATCATCAAGTTAAGTAGACATGTTTTGTGTCTGCATAAAACAGTTTAGGGAGGTGAAACAATTGTCACAAGGTGTTTATATAAAATGAATGGATGTGACTGTGTTTAATAAAATCGTGCAAATGTAGTTCATTCTTAATGTAATAACACTTTAAAAATAAAGTTAAAATAAAAATGATTTCACCTCTGACAAGTAAATGAGATAGAAAAAAATAAATAGAAGAAAAATATAATTAAAACATATGCAGTGTTTTAAACATTGCTTTTGATCCTGTATTAATAATTAAAACAATTATTTTTATTTAAATTCCAAATTTAAAAATAAAGAAATAAAAAATGAGAAAAGAAGAATCAAGACAGGAATTTTGAAAAGCATATCACCATTTGGAATTTAGCTTTCTGTTTTTTATAAGAAGAGCCTTACTGCATTACTACTCTGTACGTTTCTGTAAACAACAGGTCAAAATAAAAATATAGTTGAATTACAAATCATAGAAGTAAATACTTAAGGCATTCATTAAAATTAAAAAGCTGTTATTTAACATTGTAATCCTGATAATAATAATGATAGTGATAATAGATATAATCTTAAATCCTTCTATAAGAAATGCTTTTTAAATATGAAAAAATATCAACAGCACTGTAAGCCTCTTGGTATATTTGCATCTGTTTTCAACATTTTCTTAATGTATGCATATATGTATGCATGTATGTACATACTGTAAACATATAATTTTATATTATATTTTTAATGACAATACAGTTCCTAAAAACTAATATTAGGTTTCTCTCTTCCATAACAATTATGATTTTCCCATTTAATTCACAATTGATTTTGCTTTCTCTTCGTTATTCTGTACTGCAGGCAGTCTTAATAGATTGTATCACTGGAAATTCTTACCCTCTAGCTTCTGGTTGAATTAGCAAGAGATGCATCAGCAGACGACTGGAGGAGAAGACGGGAAGTATATTGGGATGTTTCCTCAATTTGGGCCTTGGTGGCAAAATTTCTGTGTTCCCTCTTCCATGATGTCAGCTACTCTTGGTTTCAGAAACATAACTTTTCTATTATCCCTGTCCTTTCAGGCCTAAGGCAGGATATGGCTTCTGGCTATACTAGTCCTTGATTTAGCCAATATCTTTGTTCTCTTAACCCTTTCCACAGCCTGTAAATACTACTGTCATTAAATTATCTTTAGAATTCCAGAAGAATGTGTCTTTAAGATTCTGTTTAGACCATGACTAATATAACAAATTTGGAAGAAAGTTTAATAGCATTACATAAAACAAACTGACACAACGTTAAATTAACTGTTTAGATTTCCATAATGTGTTAGATGTGGATAGCAGTCTCATGCATTATGTAAAAATATAAAGTATATGCACATGATGTTCCAGTCTTTGATGAAACCTAGATGAATAAAGCATGCTCTCTACAGTCAGGAGAAGACTACTGAGAAAACGCGTTCCTTCCAGATTGCTACATACTTGAGATAAGCAAATTCAGTGGTAAGAAAAAATTATATCATTATTATAATGTGGGCAAGGGATTCTATCCAAGTATGATGGTAAGTCACAGTAAACTTCCTGGAGGAGCTGAAATAATTCAAGTTCAGTATTCTGAGGATATATCTGGATTTGGCTCATGCATCTGCATTCTTAAAGTAAACTAGGCTTCTAATTTTAATTTTGTCTAGGAAAGATACTTCATTGAAAAATTACACGTAAATTCAAAGAAAGAGAGCCTCAAAGTAATGTTCTTTTGCAAAGCTGTTCCCTTCATTGTTAGTTACATGAGACCTTGAAAGGATTGCCACAGCCCCAAAACACAAAGGTATATGAAACATTTAAAGACATTAAAATGATGCTGTCAAAAAATATTTAATGATATAGGAAAATAATCATGATATAAAATTAATTTTTTAAAAAATGTCCAAAACATCATTCTGATATATATTTCACATGCATAAAGGTGGAAAACCAGAGGAGAGAAGGAGCAATTAGGGGGATTATTTTATAAACTATATAAATGTCTAACCAATGTACTGTATACTTGAAACCAAAAAAAAAAAAAAAATGATGAATCAATAAGAAGGTAAACAAATATCAAGAAATGCTCCCTCATCTCAAACCAACCCAAGAGATATTACACAAGAGAAAAGTATGTGGACTTTCAAACTAAATGAAAAATGTAAAGAAATCATGGAAGATGGAAGGAAATTCCAATCCAGAGTGAAGAAGGGTTGGATGTCACAGTGGGGGATAGTATATGCAAAGTTTTTGACTCTATACTAATATATTTAAAAAGGAAAATGAACAACACCAGTCCAGGAACATAAGATTTGCTAGGGTTTCAACACAGCAATGCCAGGAAGGGCTGAGAAGCAGATGGAATTAATGCAGGCAGATTTTTCCAACAGTGAGTGATCCTTGCTTAACCCTCTGTTCTCTAAACTCAGGGCTGGAAAATCACAATTTTATGAGAATGCCAGTGCCCAGAGTGTAAATACACACAAGTCAGGCATATCTGGTGAGAAAGCATCAAATAAAGGTAAAGGAAAAGGGAGGATGTGGCTTTCACCTTAACTGTCATATCTTTTCTTTTTCTACCCAATTCTTTTCTACCCTGGGGCTTTCTCCATCCTCCTGCTTTATTCAACAGCAACACTGACACAAAAAGCCAAAGAGATAGCAAAAGTCAATCCTGATTTTTGGATTTGTTTTCCCACATAACTAGTTGATAACTAAAGCTATCAGTGAAAATGAATACATGTGAGTCATAAAAATTCTTAGTAATAACTTCTACTTTTGTACTGCTATTAAAAATGAGGGAGATGATCTATATGAGAAGATGAATGTCAGCTGAACCTATTGTAGTAATCATTTCACAATACATGTAAATCAAATCATCATATACACCTTAAACTTATAGAGTGATTTATGCCATTATTTCTTAATTAAACTGAAAAAAAGGAAAAACTGGTGAGATAAAAGCTTTAAAAATTAAATAGTATGTTACAGTCTGTTTTAGATTTCTAAAGTTATTTTATAAATTAACCTTTGTCATCTTCATATTTATTTTCTTTTGAAATAAATTGTTTCAGTTTAGCATTTAAACATTTATCACAATGCCTATGGATGCAAAAATACTTAAAAGTGCTAAAAATATGTGCATTCTATTTGCTTACATTATTTTTATACAATTAAAGATGAACAAAGTGAGAATATTTATTAGCTGAATTAACACAAAATCTCCTCCATAATTTCTCAAACTGTATCAACATGATTACTTTTAATAGTATATTTGTGAGTGGTAAATAAACTTTACGAACTCGGGGCATTATTTTCACACATTTAATCCTTCATTAATAAGTTTTATAGCAGTACTTGCCCCTCTGCCCTGTGAAGTGCTTGTTTTGCATTTCTTTTTGCCTGAAAGTCTCTTTCTCAGCAGTGTTGCAGAACTGACAGTTTTGCTTGTGGTGATAAGAGCTCCAGGCTTCAGTGGCATGCTGAGTACTCTAGGGTTTCCGAAAAAACAAACCACGGCCCTACTCCTCTAAAATCAGAAGAACAGCAAGACTCTGACAAACAGTAAGCACTAGCGTGAGGTAAAAAAGAATAAAGCAAGTAAATTAATCATAATCTAGCCTTACCTTTGTAAAACATTCAGGTTCAGCTATTTTGTATTATGGTTGGCCCTTCCATTAATTTCTCATTTTGCTTTAAATTCTGGGTGACAGCCTGTAAGGAAAAATGCTGTTTACTAACAAGGCTTAAATATGTGTAAAATGTTTTTAGAACTGTTTCTAAAGTAGGTTTCTAAATGCCTTGCAAGATGCCCAACCAATGTGTTTAGGAACAGTTACACTGAGATGGTGAAAACTAATGAAGGATTAAATGGGCCAACCATTATCTGCCCCAGCAGCTTGTAGATAAAGTAATCATGAAGAACTTTATTTTTTTTAAAAGAATCATGGCATTTTTTAATATGAGATTTTCCATAGAGCCAAGAGAGAAACATTTTTTTTTTTTTTTCCGCAGTGATTGAGTACAATCTAAGTTTCTCAAGCCTCCCACCTGTATTTACGGATAGGGTTTGATAATAGGATTACCCAGGATGTCACAGCCTCTTTCCTGTAACTTCAGATATAAGAACCTCAGTCTTTCAAAATCATCTTTCTAAATATTTCTGGGCTATCTTACATGTGCTCGTGAGCATGGCTTCTCCTGTCAGTCATTGATGATCCAGAGAGCATGAACTAAGGACGGCCTTATCCAAAAAG
>NW_006439568.1:13909414-13911355 GCF_000325575.1 Pteropus alecto | reverse complement strand
GTTGCAAAAATCACAAAACTTCCTTCTTTCCTTCCTTTCCTCCTTTCTTCCTTCCTTTCTTCCTCCTCCTCCTCCTCCTCCTCCTCCTCCTTCTTTTCTCTCTCACTCTCTCTCAGATTGAGATCATTCTTTCTTTCTCTTTGGTTATTAAAAGAGGGCAATATGTGCCTTACTGTACATTATTGTGAAATGCCTCTTTATATTTTGTTTTTATTTTTTCTTTCATGCCTCCAATCTGCAAAATTTCAAAAATTCTGTACCAATAATATGTAAAGATGATTATTTATTTAAAATTTAAGACACATTAGCAGCAAATGTTAACCCATAATTAAGAAAATACTCAAAAATTTATAGTTATAAAGATTTTTAAAATGCTATATGAATACATTTTGATTTGAAATATTTTGATTTTGATTTCACAGTTGCTATCTATTTAGTCATAGATAAAACTCAGTTGTGCTTTAAGTCTGTCTCTTCATTGTCTGTCTACTTATTTATACTTTTTACTTCTATTAATATGTGTCACAAGAGTCTCATATGAAGCATGAGCCCAGTGGAAAGGAACAAGTTACATTCTGGATAACAAACATCGTAATAAACTCAACATCTTCACTCCCTTCTGCCAATTAAAGTTTTTCACTAGGTCATACACAGTGTACCTGAATCTAAGCAAACTTAATACTGATGTAAATTGTATTTGGGACCTGCCCCTTCAGTTTGCCAGGCATATCCAAACCTGTCTGATGGCTTACACTTGAACTATAAATCTGCTATATCAACCAATTTTACTGTTAATTTCAAAGATCAATTAGGTTGATGTATCCCTCTAGAAAATGGTTACTGAAAAGTCTATGTGAAACTGGCAGTTTTATGCTGATTATGTGATCTTCCATTCCAACTAAATGTTTTTAAATGTGTAACCCAAAATAGAAGAAATTGTGAAAGAATTTATTGGCTCACTCACATTAGACTCATTATTACATTTTTTGAGATATTAGGGAAATAAGTATAAAATATTTTAATCAATAACCAGAGCCATCAGTTCTCACTAGATATGATTTTCAGTCCCTGAATAAGTATGAATGGGTATCATTCAATCATACCCCTTCGCTACATTCGCTAGGAACTTTATTAGATCGAATCGATATGAAATGAAAAAGCAGGATTATATTTAAAAGGAAAAAAATAAAGGAAAATAGTTACAAAACATCAATGTGAGAGGTTTAGGTGCATCTGGGGAGTGTCTTGTTTTAGGATATATGGATTTATGTAATTCCTTTGGCGTCTTTTAGCACCACCTGTCAGGCTCCTGTGGTGGGTTGTCTCTCTTATTTTATGTACCAGGTTAGCTGAAGAGGTAAATGAAGGATTATTATCTCAGATCTTTTATATAAAGCATAGTGATTTTGCACAAATAATTTTCTTAACCCTCCTATATTTTTAATGAAACAATTGAAACAATGTGCAGAAGGCTGTCACTCAGTTCCTTAAAGCTTCCATAATTCGATAAATTTTCTTACAAGTACCAGTAACAGTGACCTGAGTTTTCGAAAAATACATGACTTGCCCAAAGCAGTATCATGGATGAATCGTTTTGAAAATCTGACTCAGAGGACAAAAGTTACAGCTGTATAACAATGATCCACAGCAAACAGCAGTGACATAAGTCAGCTGAACATCAGGATTTAGATTCTTCATTTCTTCAGTTGCTCTTAATGAGCTTTGTGACCGAATCCTGTTAGCTTATTTTATAATGGTGAAAAGTAGAAAATAATTCAGATTATCTTCAGATCCTCCCTTGTGCTTCACTACTTTGTAAATGTAGAACCATCTTCAAATCATCATTCACATTACCATCACTAACGGAGAAAAAGTAACCAAGTAATCAAGCTGATCACACAAGTTCTGGATTATCTACAATGCCCGCCCTCCCCCCTCCTG
>NW_006439568.1:13841350-13909153 GCF_000325575.1 Pteropus alecto | reverse complement strand
TATAATCTACTTTGGAATTTATATATATCTTATATATATATATCAAACTCAAGACTCTTGCATTAGGTCTGTGTTTCTTCATTCTTCATCCACTTATTTTCACATCTTCATTCTACAAATATGCCTTCATTCTTAAGGACATTTTCCTCCTGCTAACTTAAATTTCAGGCATTCTAACAAAACAACTCTGCAACTTAAATAATAAAATGTAGAGAAACATACTTCTTCTGATATTACTCTATTACTATTGTAGCACTTTGAAATAGAACTATTACATTTTTGCATATAAAATAAAAATTTTTTGTAGCCTTCTGAAATATATTCATGTTTCTGTAGAGAATTTTCAGTGTGATCATATATTATTGTACACCATTTCCAGTATATTCATTTGTACACTGGTTATATTACATCATACTCACTTGTCTTTATAATGAAATGCTAATTCACACCTAGCATTGTAGTAGAGCAAATTCTAAAATGGCTCCCAAGATCCTTGTCCCTTGTATGTACCCTACACAATCCCCTGGAATTGTACCCCTGTGATTAGGATATGATACATGGCATAATTGATACATGGCATAATAGGAGAGTATCTGGAATGAGCATGCCAGTCATTTGAGCCTTTAAAAGGGACTGCCATCTTCCTGAAATCAGAGATTCAAAGTATAAGCGACAGTTCCCACTGTAAGTCATTTGACAAAAAAAGTGGGTGGCCTCCAGGCACTGAGAGCATCTGCTGATTATCAGCCAGCAAGAAAACAGCTATCTCAGTAGTACAGCTTCAGGGAACTGAATTCAGCCCACAACTTAAATGTGTTTGGAAGAGGAATCTTCCCCATAGTCTCCAGAAGGGTGCACAACCCAATGAACACCTTGTTTTCAACCTTGTAGGATAGGACAGTGAACCAGCTAGGCTGTGCTCAGACTTCTGGCCTATAAGTAGGTGACCTAATAAGTAGGTGTTGTTTTAAGACACTAAATTTGTGGTAATTTGTCATGTGGCAATAGCACATACTAATACAAGTAGTAACTATAATATGCTAAATTCTCTAAATTTATCAACTCATTTAACATTGATTATAGAACTATTATTACCACTAATTTATAAGGAGAATATAAGGAACATAGCTGAGGGGAATAACTCGCCTTGAGTCTGAAAGTGGATTCAATACCTGGTCTATCTGAATCTAAAATGAACTTTTTTTTTAATCAACTGTATTCTGTTTTATCTGTCATATTTCCTTCCCATGCTGTGATCTGAACCAGTTTATGCTGTCTTGATAATTAAGCCACTAAATAGATGGGATTCTTAAAAATTGTCTAAATAACCAACAGAAAGGCAGGAAAAAAACACAAAGAAATAAAAAACAGCAGAAACAAACATAACACGAAAACTAAAATGGCCAATATAAGCCTTAACATGTCAATAGTGCATTAAATATAAATAGTATAAATATACACCAAATTACAAGACAGAGACTGGAAAGACGAATTGAAAAGCATGATCTGACTATATGTTGTCCACAAGAAAATCATTTTAAATATAATGATTATAGGCAAATTGAAAGTAAAAGTATGGAAGATATCTATCTATCATCTATCCATCTATCATCTCTCTATTTGCCTATCTATCTATCTAATCTATCTATCATCTATCCAGCATCTATCTGCATCAATTAAAAGAAAGCAAGAGTGGCTACATTTATTTCAATAAAGTATACTTCTGAACAAAGAAAATTTCTAGAGACAAAAAGAAACATTATATAATGATAAAATGGTCAGACCACCAAGGAGACATTGCAATGCTAAATGTGTATGTGCCAAACAACAAAGCTACAGATTATGTGAATCAAAAACTGATTGAACAAAAAGGAAAAATACACCCATCCACAATTATATTTGGTGGCTTCAATACCTCTCTCTCAATAACGGACAGAACTAGACAGAAAACAATCAAAGATACCAAAACCACCATCAACCAATGGATAAAAGTGAAATTTATAAAACACTTCATCCAATAACACAGTATCTTTGTCTGTCCAGGCTGCAATAAAACAAACAAACAAACAAACAAACAAACAAACAAACAAACATGCAGCTTGTAAACAATAAAATATATTTCTCATGGTTCAGAGGTTGGAAAGTCCAAGATGTGAGTACTGACAGATTTGCGTCTGGTGTGAGCCTGCTTTTGGTTCATAGATGGCACATTCTTACTATGTCCTCACACAGTGGAAGAGATGAGCTAACTCTCTGAAGTCTCTATAAGGACCTGATTCCATTCATGAGGGCTCCACCTTCATGACCTAATTACTTCCCAAGGGCACTACCTCTTAATACCATTGCCTAAGGGTTAGGATTTCAGCATGAATTTTGAAGAGAGACACAAACATTCCAGTAATAGCAAACAGAATACACATATTTTTTCCTTCAGAAAATTTATCCATATATGCCATTTCCTGGATCATAGAAAAAGTCTCACTAAATTTAAAAGAAGTGTGTTTTCTGATAATATTATCAAAACTTGAAATTAATAATAGAACAATAATAGATGCTCCCAAACTTAAAACTAAAACATACAACTCTAAAAAAACCATGTGTCAAAGAGAAAGTTTCAAAGAAAGAAATCATAAAATTTAAAATATAATATACGAAAATTTGAGCACTGACTGTTCATAAAATAAAACATTGGTTTTAAAAATGTAAAATTTTAAAAAGGAACAAAAGTACTAGTAAAAGAGGATAAAAAATATTGGATAAATATAGGACGATGTTGACAAAAAATATTCTTCAATATAGGCTATTAATTCATATAATCATGTTAAAACTTTAAATTTTATTTTAAAGTTTTTATTCTTCCATCAGAAGAATAAAAATAGAATGCTTATTTTCTAAATACTGGCGAAAGTGAATAAATTTAAATTCATCAATAAAAAAGAAAATGAAAGAGAAAAAAGAAAAAAAGTGTAAGTAGAAAACACAAAGTAAAATAGAATCAATTCTCATATATTTAGAACCAAGATAAATGCTTAAGTACTGTAGCTGTAACTGTTCAAGAGTAGATGTTGCCTGACTGAATCTAAGAATTTTACAGTATGAAAAATAAAATAAACATAGAGCTTTGCTCTATACTCCAGATGTAGTATAAAATTATGCTGTTTATAATTTTTATGCTTATTCCTTTTGTTTTATTTTGCTTTTAATATTTCAAAGCCTATCTGGGAAAGCACTAATGCAATTATATAGAACAGTTAATAAAACTTCAAAATACGAGAACATTATATAAGCAACAAGAAAAAGAGATTCAGGAGAAAACAATTTAAATATAAAATCATTTTTTTGTTTAAAATATAAATTTTATTAAATGAATACTAAAAGTACTTTTTGGAAATGAAGTTAAGATCAGTGTACTCATTCAAAACTTTTCTGTACTATTATAATTTTTGAGTTTTTAGAAATATTTTTGTAAGTTTAGACTATCAAAGGTGTTTTAAATATAATTTTGTTTTTATTTTAAAATGAAAGTAAAAGCATTAAAATGATTTTAAATATTAGTTCGAATATTTAGCTACCCACTGAAACAATATTTATTCTCGAAATATTTTAAAACGACTGTTACCTAAAATATCTAAAACATCATTTTTGAAATCTTCGTAGGCTTTGACCTGCTTGTCTATAAGGTCAAGACAGACACTAGAAAAGAGTAGCTGTCAGTGAGGTTAGGATGAGGAGAAGTTGTAAGATCTATTTCACCAAGACATGTAGCCATTAAGATTTTACCAGTTTTGAGGGAGGCCTCCATGAACTAAAGCCATAAATCCTGCTACATTGAAGACCTTCATTTACACGTGATAAAAAAGTGAAGAGTTTGAAAAATGGGAAATTTCATTCTTTATGTCAATTGCTCAAGTATTCAAGGGTAATTTAAGAGGCACCAACTTTTGCTTACAGGTACTTGCTCTTTCCTTCTGTCCTTTGGTGCAGTCTGAGAAAGACATTGCTTAGGACTCTTGAAAGTCATTATAGATTGGAATACATATCATGACTTGAGCCAACCTGTGTTTAGATTGAATGAATGACTTACGTATAATATGTTGTATACAACGTTTTTGACTCTCCTTCTGTAACACTGTCATCTTTGTGTAAACAGTATGGTGAGGATTTCTTGTTATCATCAACAAAACTTTCTCAGTTATATCTCAATTATAACTTATTGATCTATGCTGATCCGACCTGAGTGTTCCTTGGTAAAGCATTCTGTGACTATGGTCTTTTATTATTTATTTAATCTATTGATTTTTAAAGATTTTAAAAATAAGTTAGGGCAACATGACTGACTTAAAAAATAAATCAATCCAATATTATTTAGTATCCTCTTTTTTTTAGTACTCTTGTTCCTTTTTATAATTAAAGGATTTTTAAAAATCTTTAAAAAACTAATGAATAAAGTAAAGCATTAATCTAATTCAAAACTCAATAAAATAGGAAATAAATAAACAAATAAATATTTGCAATGAAAGCTGCTGAAATGTTTTTTTTGTCATTTGTTTACTTTAATGTCTCCAACATCTATACATTAGAAAGTTAGTTTTAACATAAGTTAATTATTTCCATGCTATGTGCAGGAGCCATGCTTTTCCCTAAAAAGTAAAAAGGTAACATTTTTTTCAAAAACTTTCTCATACTATCCTGAAATTAATATTTTTATCACAAGCAGATTAAGTTTTAGAGCTAAGTTTAAACAAACTTTATAAAATATGTAATATATAATTCCTAATTAATTGGTGTAATAGCCTAACTTTTGTCTTAAGTGGAATAAAGTTGTATTCAAGAGTAAAAAAATAGAGCTCATGCTGGCAAATTATATAGTATTTGTGATATACAGTGTGTTTTTTCTGCAACTCCCATTCTAACTACCTCACCTTCCTATAATGGGGTTTACATAGAATTGACCATACCTCTACCTCAGTTGAGTACCAAAGCAGATTTATCCTAAAGCAGATTAACCATATTTCCCATGCTCATTACCTGATTTTGCTAACTTAGCAAAGAGCCTTCCCCTGACTATACAGTTAGATTGGAGGAGGGTAGAGTGTCATCTATGTAAAGCTCAAGTACTTTTACTTGTAGGTTCAGGACATTTAGGGTCTATCCTGGATAATGTTGACTATAGACAGATAGAAAGATAAGAAAGAAGTGAGCTACAGGGTAAAGAGAATTGATAAATCATCCACTTGATAAGACATATCACCTAAAACCAAAGGATAGAATCCCGATCAAACTATTTCAACCTTACGTTACTTACCACATGCCTTTTTATCTAATAGATTCTCTGTATCATGTGAACCAGATTGAATAGGATTTTCTGTTTCTTCTACTATACTTGAAATCATAATATCCTCACACAGTAGAAAAATACATCCCCTAATCTCTACTTTCTGAGGTCTTGAATCCACTTAGTTGCCATTCCTCTTCACATAAGTATATGTTCAGCATTCTCGTTCTCTGTTTTACTCCATCATTCCAAATAAGGCTTATTCACAGGAAAGAATCTAATATTGGTCATCATATTTTAATTTACTACGGAATTGAGTCATCATATCGCATTATCTAGAGCTTTTCACATTACCTTTAAATGTAGAATAAATGAATTCATAGGTTCACAGTTATGTAAAAATTTTAACTTCTGAATCAGAAACTTTGTCAAAATTTTAAGTAGCTGTTATTCGTCTTTGAATCCTCACACTCAAGTTTGTCCTTGATGGTTGAGAAGTCTAAAACATGAGTACAAAAGCAGTTGTATATGGTGTATGTCTAATTTTTAAAATGAACTTTTAGTAAAGGTAAAACAATTGTTAAAAATGATTTGTTTTTTCATTCTTGAGAAATATACCCTTAAAATGACCTCGAAGACCAGATTCAAATGCAGAATTTTCAGATTCTTTAAAGAGATATATGGCAGCAGAGGGATTCTGGGCCCTGGACCCACAGTTTGTCCCCATTCTCTTCCTATCATTTGGCTAGATCCTGCACCACAAGGACCCATGTGCAAATGTGTGGACTACTAGCCCCCAAATCTAAGTTCTATTCACATCTACCTAAAAAAATATTGTCCTTGGCCATGACACAGGTTAGGGGTCTGCACGATGGTCCCACTGTCTGCTTTGGAGAGGACGTTCCTATGGAAGAAATGGACTAACTCTAGACAGACTCAAAGCTGTTTGAACAGTGAATTCCAGGGCATAGAAAACCAGAACATGGTCTAGAAAAGTAGATGCTGGCTCCAGTTAGGTATGTCCTCTTGGGTTCCTTTACCTCTTGGGGGCAGGTAGGCAAAAGGTCCAGAGTAGGAGGTATATAAAGGTTCCTGGGTCAGGGGCTCCTCTAGGTGAAGTTCAAGGGTCATACTTTCCATTCTCTAGCACAATGCCTGCAGAAGTACAGAGACTAAACATTACTAAATGCCTTAATGTAGGGGGTTATTAGTGTTTGAAATGTTAATGTGTTACCTGAGAAATAGAAATACTCTGAGTGAACGTAGATTAAAGGAAAGTAGCATGCATTTGGAGAAGACTCAGCAGGGCCTTGGTTCTCAAAGCAGCAGCAAGGTGCATTCTGGACTACTGATTTAGAAATTCTGGAGGAGGGGTTCAGCAATTTGCAATTTAGCAAGCCCTCTAGGGGATTTTGATGCATACTAAAGTTTGAGAATCACTAGAGTCAAGAGAATAAACCTAAAAAACAGGAGCAATTCTCAAATAGAATAAATATGTAAAGGAGAAAGCCACTTGAAAGAGAACCAAAACAAAACCAATTCCCTGGAACTTTGTTGTTTTCTTCAACTATAATGTGCTTATTAAACCACCAGTATGTGAACTACTGTGAGCTAAATTCATTATCCTTGTTGAACTTATGCAGTTTTTTTTTTTTTTTTTTCTGATAAAGCCTCCTGGGGGCTTCACTCTAAGTCATTAACTAATTTTCTTCTATCTGTAGGATAACTGAAGACTGATGTATGTTTAAAAAGATAATTCTGCAAAGCATCAATTTGAAGGATGGGGATATTTAGGAAAACGCATGCCTTTTTTTTTTTTCCTTTGTCCATGTAGGAAGAGGAAAAAAAAGTACACTATTATAAAAAGACAACTTTAAGTAAGTGAGCCTTTTCCAATCCTATTATATAAAACCTCACTACATCTGTAAACTCAATGTCCACTCACATTGCACGGAGAAATAAAAGCACTTAATCTTTACATTACACCATAATCCACATATTTAATTTATGCCTTATCAGTTCACATTTATATATTTCAAATATAAGCTTTGAACTAATGCTTATTTGAGGAAATTAATTGTATGTGTGTGAACAGTTATATGTTTTGTTTATGCATATCATAAATGTCTCTAACTTTCTTAGGTTTTTACTAGGTCAGTACAATATCTGTTAAATTAATAACGTTTCTACTTAAAACTATTCTCAGAAATAGAAGCAAGCCTCAAGCAGAAGTGAAAATGAAGATTTTTCACATATCCCTGACAAAATGGTAATTAATTCCACGCAATCAATTGTAAAATGTGTTTTGTTGCTAGAGTTAAACAATTTTTTTGACTCTTAGCTTTATTTATAAACCTGCTTTTCTTCTAGTTGAACTGGTCACCAATCTGCTGCCAACAGTTTTTTCCCAGGAAACTTACTTTCTAATATAATTAAAGAGAGAGTGACAAGATGAGATGATAAATGAAATTTCTGCCTGAAGCCAACATAGATAATTTAGGTAGAAGAATTCCTTTTACTTCAACTTTCCAGCGTTCTTCACTTTTCCTGCAATAAAACTCAAAAAGAAATCTAGTAGGCACATTCTAAACAAAATATGTATGTAATTATATTTGATGTAGACTCTTAAATATTAACCAGACACCTGCTTTGATTTCTAGGTATAGTAAAATTTTTATGCATTTAATAGTTTCCTTTATCACGGATGAGTGTTATTTTTTTCTCTCAAATAGAACACTGCTTATTACATTAAATGTTTCTTTTTTTATCATATTAATTATTATTTAAATGTTATAAGTTTCCACAAGCTTTGCCTCTCACTTGGCCTCACAGAAAAAATAATCTACTTTAATTTGATTTATGAACTCATATTTTTATAAAGAGTGAGATAAAATCATGAGTAAAATATTTGCAAACATACTGTCCTTCTGTCTTTTTCTAGAATTTCACCTTAAGGCAGCTTTATTTCATTTCTGTTACTAAGATGTTTACTTAGAAACAATATTTTTCAAGCAGGGAAGCAACCATGAAAGAAACCTGATTTTAGAATTCTATTTCAAATTATTACTTTATTTTCTGAGATTTGATTTATTCACCAATAACCTGTAATAATGTTACACAAAAAATTGTGATAGTCGATGAAATAATGTACATAAGTACCTAGTCTTGTGCCTAGAGCATAATTAAAACAGTACAGTTTTATTTTTTGTTTCATTTGATAGTTTATAAAACCAAAGCAATATTTTAACTAGTATGTAATATTCATTGAATAGGCATTATACTAAAGGCATGATACTCTGTGCTTCCAAAAATAAAAAGATATAAATGGTTCAGTCCTTTTTACCTCAAGGAAATTTCAGTCTTGTTTAGAAGAATACACATAAAACAAAGAATGGACACTTTTTATTATGTTTCAAACAATAAAAAAGTCATTAAGGAGTATTATTATCATATTAATTTGGAGAGAATCACATTTAAAAATTAAGTTATTTTACTACTTACAAGCTTATAAATTAAATATGTGGATGTCAGAATCAAAAGTCACATTGTGAATAAATAAATACATAGTTTTTGTGTGTATGTGTGTAATCGTAGTTTATTTACTCCCAACTTTATTAAGGAATAACTGACAAATATAATTGCATATAGTTAATGTGTACAATGTGATGATTAGAATACATGTTCATTGTGGAGTGATTACCAAGATAAGGATAATTAACATATCCATCTTCTTACATAGTTAACTATTTGTGTGTGTGGTGAGAATGCTTAAGGTCTACTCTCAGCAACTTTTTAAGTATACAGTGCCTAATTATTAACTATATTCACATGCTGTACATTGTACCCTCAGAACTTCTTATCATTGAAAGTTTGTGCCTTTTGACTTTTATCTCCCATTTCACACTTTCTCTAACCCATGGTAATGACCATTCTATTCTCTATTTCTCTAAAATCAGCTTTTTTTCTATTTTTAGAGTCCACATTAAAGTGATACCTTATAGTTATTGTCTTTCTGTGTCTGGCTTATTTCACTTAGCATAATGCCCTCCAGGTTAATCCAGGTTGTTGTAAATGTATTTTTTCCAAATTTTTACCTTGAGAATTTTCCAAATTTTACAGTAGAAGTTGATGATGAAGGTAACAAACCCATGACAGGTTTTAGAAGGCTTAAATTCAATAAACAATTTGAACATTTTTGTTTTCCTTCAGGAGAGATAGAAATCAAGATTATTGTGTTTAGATTCTTCTGGGTTCAATGTGCCTTTATCGTCCTTTATCATGGTATAGCCTTAGTTTAAACTGCCTCCAACATAGCAACTATTTACACTATTGTAGTGGTTCTCAAAATCTGAGCTCCAGACCAAGAGAATCTGCAACACTTGGGAAACTGTTAAAAAGGCAATTTCTCAGGGCCCACCACAGGCCTACTGAATTATAAATGCTGAGATTGAAGTGCAGGACTTTGTGTTTTAACAAGTGATTCTGTTGCACTAAAACATCAGAACCACTGCTATGATATGATGACATTTCTATATGGATATTCTACATGCACCACACTAGAAATCTATAGAATCGAATATATGTAATTTATCATCCAAACTTAGACATATTTGAAAGTTAGCTGTAGTTCCATTTACAATTATACTGAAAAACTGTTACAACAGTTCAGGGCAAATCATGGCTACCCTAACTGTAGTGTCCTTGCCAAATAGAATGAATCCATCAATAAAAAATAATAATCAAATTAATATCAATTAAAATACTTATTGTACATCTGCATGAGGTATGTGAACATAACGGAAAACATTCAAATGTAACAGAAACATTATTTCCAACCTGGAAGTGGGAGAAACTTTCGTCTTAAACCAAGCAAAAAATATATCTTTAGACTTAAAGAATTTCAAAAACCTTATGTTTGTACAGGCAAGTAAAAGTGATAATAAATGTTTAACAAGCTACCCAACCATTCATTGAAACAAGAATACAAAGTATGTTTGCTATCAAAAGTAACTGTATTTGAATTTTTTTTTCATAGACAGATATGTGAAACCTGGTCATGTGACATTTATATAACCATAAAATAAGACACACAGATTCAGAACATTATTAATAGATATGTACATGGCACTGTGCTAAATTCTTGACTTGAAATAGCTCAGTCATTATTCAAAACAACCCCTCAAAGTAAAATATTATCATGCCCATTTCACAGTTGGGAAACTAATATTTAGGAAAGTAAAATTCGGCATACCAGTTACACTATTATTAAAGTAGTGGGTTTCTTCAAAGGTCTAAAATCTAAGCCTGCAGCGTTAACAATACCTATGCAATCAAAACTATAAAACCAACAAAATTTAAATTTATTATTAATTAACCATGGTAATATTATTTTGCTGAAATTCATTACTTCTTATAAAAAATTAAGATCATGTCTGCAATGGTTTTTGAGATTCGAGGTGCAAATCTTAGACTATACACATCTTGACTAAATTTTCCAATAATTATTTTCTATTCAAAATAAATAATGAATACAAGGTCTCTGATGATAGGCAGACAGTCACACACTGGTGACTATTCTAGTCCATAATCCCAGGGGATGCCTTTGGGAGGCATAATTAGGCTTTTGCTAGAAACTTCAATCTGCAGAGATTTGGTAGAAGATACCAAAATCACAGTTATTTTAGGATCATCGGTTCTCAGAATGACAGCTTGAACAAATGCCCACTCTGGATCTCTTGGCGTTAACATTTATCTATATATATTTAGAAATATTTCCTTGGTCACTTTGTATATTAAGGCTAACATGATTTACAAATAGGAGATATCTATTTATCTATATATCTTTATCAGAAGTATATTATACATAATATATATTTATCAGAACTTAGAAAGATCTACAAGAATTGTCCTTTTCTTATTAATAGAGCTTGAAAAAGGATAGCTATTTTTTCTTCACTGTTGTTGCAATGATTCTACAAACTCCTAAGTACAAGTTATTTCCAGGAACTGAGCTGATTGGGCTGACCCTGAATCCTGGCCAGATTAAAGAACCATTCTTGGCTAGTCATATGTATATTACACTTTCCAAATCTTCCCTGATACCCTCTTCTGAGAGAATACCTATCATTACAATGTCAAGCTCATGAATTAATTCAATTTGCTTCAAATCTTGTCTTATAGGTTGTGACAGAATGCTGGAAAATTTTGGTGTCCTTTGGAGGGAACAATACATATGTAATGAAGTCTGTCCCACATTAAAGCCAACCATATTTGACTTATGCTTTTCAAGATTGGATTAGAAAAAATGGCATTAGGCAAGTCTGGGAGATCATATGAGTCAGCTTTTATTCTTTTGAATATCTTGAATATTCTTCTCCATTATGGACATTAATATTTTTCTCCTTGACTTGGGAGACTGGGACACATTTTCAAACCCATGGTAGTCAATAATCAGTCTCTAAAAGCAGTCTTATCTCCTGAGCCATCCAGGACTACTAAAAAGAAGCATGGAACTAGCAAAACAGCTTCCATAATCTTCTAATCAAGGCTATTTTTCTGTTATATTTTCTAATCTAGGATTGCTTAATATTTGATATTGTTTGGGAAATTCTAAGGCCTCACATTTAATATGTCCAGTTAAAATCTGGAGGAGGATGCACTTGCCCAACATTTACTTATGAGCTAGTACTGACAAGACCATAATGCATATATTACATCTATTCCAATTATACATTCACATAAATGTGATATCAAACCTGAATATCTCTCATAGGCTCGTTTTTCTATCTTCAAATTTCCGAAGGCCCTGAATAACTCCCAAGCTTCACTTACATCCTTTATGTTGCTTAGGGATAATCAAGTATACTGTGCGGTGATATATTACATAATCCTATAAAGTTTTGTTCAGCATCTCTAGGACATTCAACTTTTACCATAGTGTATCACTTCAGACACCAGGTAGTTGGACATACAGATCACTGCACTTAGTTTTCAACAATGTCAGTGGCTGAACTATCTTAGTAGCCTGTGTCAAGGCCTTTTGTTTCTCTTCCTTATTGGCTCGATTGGATTTATATTCATCCAACCTGGGACAAAGGGAGTGACTCTGACAAGGTTCCTTGGGAAAGCTGGCTTCTGGAGTTGAAACAAGCATTTCGTCAGTAAAATCATGTGTAGAAAAACAGCCACTGGGCTATCATATTCTCATCAGAACTCTCCAGGCTGCCCCCGTCCCTATATTCTTCAACATCTAAAACCTCTATGTGGCAACACAGCTATAGTTACAGGTTGGTCATCAGTTGAAACCAATATAATATAATGTCATATTTACTTAGCTTTATAGAAAGATATTAGGCAAAAGATACAGCAAGTATGGCATCATCTCACTATATTGGGGGCCCAGATGGCATCCATTTTTTAAAATTCCCTTGTCCATAAGGGAAATTAAGACTGCCACGAATAGGTATTGATCACTCCAGCCTCAATGTCCTGATAATATTTTATCACATGCAATCCTGTAAGCCAAATGCCTGAAATCCAACTCTTAGCTTCCCCAACAGTGGTATAGCTCCATTCCCATCCTTTACAAACCCAAAATGGAGGATCTTAACTCTAAATTTAAATGTAACAGTACTGTGTGGAGACAGAGCCCAAATGCATTCCAAAGCATGCCTGCATCAATCCAAATATGCCATATGTCCTTCATGCTCTAGTTCCTTCTTTTATAGTTAATATTTTTTTCTCAATAGCTAATGGTAGTCCAAATAATACTATATGACATCAAGGTGACTGCATAAACAAATTAGATGCCGAAGCTGTGAAAAAATAGTTTTAATGTGGTAATTGATATGACATGAATATGCTGCCTCTGTTTAAGATTTCAACAATTTTTGACAAATAATAAATTGAGCTTAATATTTAAAGTAAATTCACAATGAGCCAAGAATCTATGGACTCTAGTTTGAGAATCACCCTTCAATAAGAAGATATCTGATCCAAATTTTACTCTATGTCTTTATCACTAACTCTCTGTTAAGTAAAAAGAAGGGAATATATAGTGGAAAAATAATTATTCATCACTGACATCTCACTACTTTTGAGATTATCTCTATTTTATCTTCTCATGTTAATCAACAAATTAAGCTATAACCAATCAATTATGATACTTATGTATACTGCTTTCATTAAAAATCACTTTGTTTTATTATATATACATATATTTGTATATGTATGTATGTGTGTGAGCATAATATCTATAATCATACTCATAGAATTGACGTTGCAATTCTACGGGTATGATTATAGAGACAAAGATAGTGAACAAGATAAAAAATATTTGCTTGAAATTTAATTAGTAATAATGACTAAAATTATAATCTGATTTTTAACACTTTGAGAATAAAAAGAAACAAAAAGGCCTTGTTGAAAGTAGTTAAGTCTACAGTCATGCCATCCTGAACACACCTGATCTTGGAAGCTAAGCAGGGTTGTGCTTGGTTAGTACTTGGATCGGAGACCACCTAGGAAGGCCAGGTGCTGTAGACTTTAAAAAACAAAGTAGTTAAAAGTGTTTTGACATAAGTTAATAAATTAATAAAATCAATGTGCTTTTAAGAAGCCATATTTTGCATCATTATAATACTGTTCATTCCAGAATAGCACAGAAATTTTATTAAAAATTTAAGTGACAACTCTTTATTTAGAGAATTGTCAGTTTTTTCCTGGGAAAATATTAGAGGTACAATTAAGTAAATCACTAAAAAAAAATGCTTACATTTTGAGACACTAGGGGAAAAATAAACTTTCTAGAGATAATTTAAGTAGTATATAACTTTATGTTATAATTGCATTGAAGACCAGATATTATGGTCATTGACTTTTTTTTTACTTTTATTAATAGTCCATATAATGCATGTAAGATAAGTAAATTTCTGTTGCTAATACGCTGCCCAATCTATGATATTTTGTTATTAAAAAAAGTATCCCTCAATAGAAACACACACACACACACACACACACACACACACACACACACACACTAATTGATAAGAAGATCAATTTACCTGTTATGAACTGAAGCGTGCTTCCCTTTCTTTCCCCTTCCCCCCACCCCGCCCCCTCAAATTCACATGTTGAAGCCCTAACTCCTAATGTGATGATATCTGAAGATGGCATGTTTGAGAGGTAATTAAATTTAAATTCAGGCATGAGGTGGGGCTCTCATGATGTGATTAATGCCTTTATAAGAAGAGATACCAGAGATCTTGCTTCCTTTCTTTCTTTCCTATGCAAGAACTCAGCTAGAGGGCAACAGTCTGCAAACCAGGAGGAGAGCTGGAAACCAAATTTATCAGCGTCTTATCTTGGTCTTTCCAGTCTCCAGAACTGTAAAAAATAAACTTCTGTTGTTTAGATCACCTAGTCTATGATATTTTTTATTGCTGTTCGAGCAGATTAAGATAATACAGTTTAGAATTATATATCATGTGAAGTGGGAAAAAAATTATTTTTTCAAATATACTGATCTGAAACAACATCTTGAGCCAGGATTGTCCTCTAATGAAGTGTTTTTGGATATTTGTGTGTCTTTTGTTTTCTTATGTTTTCTCCCTATACTCTCTAATGTTATTTTGATAATACTATATTAAGTGAGATAAATGGATATTACCAATTTATTGATGAAGAAACAGAGACATACAGAGTTTAAGGGATTCACTTACTGCTTTATAGTCATGTAAATGACTTTCAATTAAGTTATCTGACTTTAGCCCTGTTTCCTATTTTATTATCACCTTAAATAATTTTTGGAAATAATGGTCAATATTATGCCACTGTATACTTACTAAGACTAAATATAAAATGAATTGAGTTAAAATAACTAATTATTAAAATAACATGCTAATAATTTAGCTTGGGATATCTTTATTTGGTACCCCCCTTACTATGATCTGAATATCCCTTCCCCCCAAAAAAAACAGTCATATATTGAATCCTAGTACTCAAAAGTGATGATAAGGAGGTGGAGGCTTTGGAAAGTGATTAGGCCATGAAGGCAGAGCCCTCGGGAATGAAATTCTTTTCTTATAAATGAGGCTCCAGAAAGATACCTAGTCTATATGAGAGTACAGTGAGAAGTCTACAACCCAGAAGAAGGCTGTCACCACATCATTCCCGTGCCACAATCTTAGATTTCCAGTCTCCAGATCTGTGAGAAATAAATTTCTGTTGTTGATAAGCTACCCAATCTATGATATTTTCTTATAACAGCTAGAACAAACTAAGACAGAAAATTGTTATAGAGAGTCGGGTGCTGCTGTAACAGATACCTGAAAATGTGAAATTGGCTTTGAAACTAGGTAATGGGCAGGGTGTGGAAAAGTTTTATGGTGCATGCTAGAAAATGTCTGCGTTGTTGTGAATAGACTGTTAAGGACAATTATCATGGCAGCTCTAAAGAGAGGAGAACTGTAGAAAAAGAAGCTTCGGTCTTCTCACAGAATACCTAAGTGGTCATGAACAGTGTTGGTAGGAATATATGTGGTGAAGGTCATTCTGACGAGGGCTCAGAAGGAAATGAGGAACATGTTACTGGAAATTGAAGGAAAAGATATCCTTGTTTTATAAAGTGGCAAAGAACTAGTCTGAATTGTGTTTGTGTCCTAGTGTTTTGTGGAGGGAAGACCTTGTAAGCGATGTAATTGGATATTCAGTTGAAAGCATTTTTGAGCAAAGTGTTAGAGGAGCAGTTTGGTTCCTTTTGAATGCTCACAGTAAAATTAGAGAAGAGAGAAATGACTTAAAGATGAAATGAGTAATCAAAAGTTAAAAGTTTAAAAAATTCTCAACTTATCCACATTGAAAGAACTAATAAAATGGACTAAAACTGATAAACATGTCCTCCCTGTGGACTACGCATTCACACACACCACACAATTGGATTATTTCTACTCATTTTTCAAATGTCACCAGTTTATGAAGATTTCCCTGACACTTACCTACAAAAACTTTTTTTCTTTGCTGTATTTTATAGTAGTCTGTGATTTTATTACAGCGCTCCTCTTATCATAGTTCAATTTTAAGTTGATTAACTGTCTCTTCGTACCACTAGTTTTTAAATTAGATTTATGCAAATTTGTAAAATCAATACCTAGCTCTCCTGTTCTCAAGAAATATGTGTTTATATGTGTATGTACATATATGTATACAAACATGCATACGTGTACTTAAGTATATTATTAAATAAATTAAAGTTGTAAAAATGTTATTTTATTGTAATAATAAAATCTGTATATATTAGTGAATTTATGTTGTATGCTCAATTATTCCAATTAATTTCTCATGGAACTGTCTGCCCGTATCAATAAAACATTTGAATATTTTATGCAATTTGAATAGCTTCTTCAAACAGAAAATGATGTAGCTGTAAGAAAATGGCTATACCAGAAAATAACATGTTAATAGATATCAAAGTGATCTACCTTGAAGTGTTTTAGAAAGAGCAGGAAAGTAAATAATTATAATATAATCAGTACTTGATAAATATGAATGAATTATAAAATATAAACAATTTCTCTACCTCAATATTTTATATTAAGATGGCTTTAAATTTATGAGTCAATGTATATTGTTGTATAAATTTCAGTATCCTCTTAATATGAGTTTTTTTTTAAAGCTGTGCTTGTGTAAAAAAGAGAATCAAACCTCTAAAAATTCAACGTAGCAGTATTTCTTTCTCTATATAACATGTATCCACATAGTTCTGCAAAATTTCTGATCAAAATGATAGCCATATTTTAAAAATTACCAAATAAGAGGGTTTTGGGTAAGGGGCAAAACTGTGAAGAAAATGGTAAACATACACTTCTGTTAGCACATGTGAGTTGTCAGGAATAAGCAATTACTATAGGATATGCTTACTGGAGGCTGGCCCTACTAGCAAAACATCTGTCCTCATTTTCAGACTTAAATCTGAGTTTTCTGGTTTTCTATTTCCAGGAAGATATTTTCTCAAAGTTTGTGTATACCATACCACAGTATTCTTTTTAGAGTCAGTTTTACCATTTTCTTTCCTTAGCTTTTTTTATAATACTTCACAGAACTCTGCATCACAAAATACAATTTTGTTTTGGGGATAAAAATTCTTTAAAGTTTTGTGGTCTGCCCTAATAACAATAAGAATAATCCAGAGACATCATTATTTTTTGTTTTAAATATCTACTCTACATGCTTTACAGTGATATAACTGACCTCACATGACAATTATGCAGTCACTCAATTCTTGTAACAACAGTTCATTTAATTTTTAGAGTAAACAGATAGAATATACAGAAGCTACAGACATAGACATCCTCATTAGTTTCATCTTCTGTGAACATTATTTCCCTACTATGTGCTTTATGTAATTGGAAAGGTAGAAAGCATTTTGAAAGGAAAGTGGATTTTGGAGATAGAAGATGCCATTACACAACAGAAATTCATGATGATTCTGAGTAATAGTAATAAGAATGGTGACTGTTGGCTTTGTTTCCCATAAGAGCTCTCATTTCTTTCTTCATAGTCTATCTAATTTTATCTCACATGCTAACTCTTATTTTGGGTTTCAGATAAAATCAGAAAAACATTTAGGTTGAATCAGTAAAATGTGACTACTCAACTTAAAAGCATGGAAGTAGAAAATATGAAACTGTGGCAAAACAAACAAGATATTCATTTGTCCTTAAGGTAATAGAAAGAGCTCAACATGATGACACAAAATTTTGCTTTAAGGAATGGACTTTATTGGGAGATATGTTACGATTTGGTTTTTCAAAAGATAAGACTAATGAGTTCTGACATATTTCAGTTGCAGTCACCATATTCACCTTAGTCTTAAAATTCTAAAAATTGGTAGATATTTGCTAATTCTTAAAAAAAAAAAAAAAACTCTTATATTCTAAATTTCAAATAATGGTAGACAATTTTGGTGGCATTATAAGTTTCAAATCATATACATATACATATAATACACATATATAATCATATATATATATATATACACACACTAGGTATATTCTGTTCATATATACTTATAAACTTTTTCCTGCAAGTTGTTCAAAGATTACTTGCTCTTTGTAGAAACTACTTCTTTCATCCAGAAAGACCCTGTATTAATAGTGTCTATAAAATGCCTCTCTTTCTCTCTAGATTTATGTCTAGCATTATGTATTCTTAGAAACTTTATTCTCCACCTGGGCGCTATGGTTGGTTAGATGCCTCTCCTATTTGATTTACCCTTATAATTCCATAACTCCTTTTGTGTATCTTTATTATGAACATTTTTAATGTGCTTTAAATACTGGATCTTTGCTTATGTCAAGCACTCTACTATAAAGTTTTAAAGGGAAAGGTTGAGGCCTTACACTTGTTTTTCACTAGTTCAGAGCCAAGTACTGGAAATATGGCAGGTACTTGATATTGCTTCCTAAGTGAGATACATAAATTAATGAATGATAAGTGTATTAGATAATGTTTTCTATGATTTTTTTTTCAGTTTCTGTTGCAAGGTTATTTTAAAAGATTTGCTCTGATCCTAAATAATACATGCTCAGTATCAAATTATCAATTCATTTCGCTGTATAAAAATTATTTTCTTTTAGTTAATTTCTAATAATTAAGCATGCTTGAAACTTTAAAGCCATGTTTGACTCTCCACAAGCATTATCATTTTTAAACACAACTACCTTTTAAAATTTCCATAAGTTGTATGTTTCTAATGTTCAGAAACTGATCTAACCATCATACATTTATGCCCTTGTTATCCTAGCATCCCACATTCTAATCTCAAATCACATTAAATGGATAAAAATATTTTTTAAGAATAAGTAAATTCTAGAATTCAAGAAAACATGTTAACAATCGGCAGTCATTTTGAGGAATCCCTGAAAGATAAAAAGAAATATATAAAATATTGGGAGAAAATAAGACCCCCAACCAGTGGAGAAGACTTTCAAAAAGTCTTTTGGAGAAAACAGTAGGTGTAGTTTGGGCAAGTGGCAAGCTCAAAATTAATTAGTATAGAATTGAGTGATATGGAAAATCTGCATCCCTCTAGGAAAAAGCTATACATGTATAAAATTCATAAATATCACACAGATTGTGCAAACCTTTACTGTAACTTGTATCAGTAATCACATTGCATACTGCTTATATCAGTCATAGGCATAGGGGTCAGAAATGCAGGTTGGTATCTCTAAGAAGATAAAGCATTTCCTCCATAATTATTAGAAGGATGCTCTGATTAAGAGATGTAGTATCCAAATGAAGAAATAAAGAGCTCAATTACTTATATGGACATATAAGCTCAATTACTTATATGGACATATAAGTTTTTGATGAATGCCGACAACATAGGGAAGAAAAAAATAAGAAAAAATTCTAATACCTAAACAGAGAAAATAAGATATAGAGAAGACTTTAAAATAGACACAACTAGTAGTTTAAGAAGGATAAAAGTCTCTCCATTTCCATTAAATATGAGCTGGTTGATTTTGAGTGCAAAATAGCAACAGGTACATATCAGGAAAAATAAAACATAACTGAAACCCCAAATTCTATTTCCTAGGTACCTGAATGAACATAGCTAAATAGTCATTTAGTGAGCAGAAAAGTAAATGAATTGGTTTTTAAGAATAAAATTCAAATATTAAACAAGAGTAAAAATACAGAGATTTGAGGAATAGTCTCAGAAACTACAATACCTAATTAGAACTGGAACTAAAGAAGAGAGATAAATGGAGGATAAGAACAGAAAGCAATGCATTCTTGAAGAAACATTAGAAAAATATATTCTGATATAAAGTAATCAAGGCTTTACTATGACAAAATAATAAAGCAAAGTACAAGGAAATTGTTGTATGCAAAAAAAATGTATTAAGAATAAAAAACGCACAAAAGTGTTTGTTCTTTTCTCCAAATAATTGTTAATGTATCATTATACAATCTTTTATCTGAAACATATTAGCTAATTGTATTTGAGAATTCAGAAATTTTTAGATTTGCAAAGGTAAAATGGATTGCTTTAAGACTATTTTAGCTAATTAGAGAAAAAGGGTAATTTAAATCCAAAAAAAATGAGAAGAAAATAAATTAATAAAAAAATTAGAGCAGAAATCAAGAAAACTGGAAAATAAAAAACAATAAAGAAAATCAATAATACCACAAGCCAATTCATTCTAAGATAAATAAAACTGATAAAGCTTCAGTCATGAAAACTAGGGAGAAAAGAAAAAAGACACAAATTAGCAATATTAAAAATAAAAAAGGAGTTATTGCTACTGATCTCATTGACATTAAAAGAATAATACAACAACAGAGAACTCTGTGCCTACAAATTTTATAACTTAGATGTAATAGACCAATTTTTAGAAAGGTATAAACTACCAAAACACATATTAGAAAAAAACCAGATATCCTTAATAGCCTCATCTTATCAAAATCTTTGATCAATAATTAAAGAAAACATAAAAATAATATCTGGTCCAATTCACTGGTAAATTCTACTAAATATTTATAGAAGAAATTATATTAATCTCTACAATTTCTCTCAGAATATACAAACAGAGGAAGAATTCACAAACTTATTCTATAAGGCTAGTATTACCCTTATAACAGAATCAGATAACGATATTACAAGGGAGGAAAACCAAAGACCGATATCTCCCATGAACATAACTAAAAAACTCTTCGATAAAATATCAGCAGACATATTTCATCAATATATAAAAAGAATTATATAGCATGCCCTAATGGAATTTATTCTAAGTTTTCAAAGCTGATTCAACATTAGAAATTCAATCAATGAAATCCTAAATAGACTGAACAAGAAAAAGAAAAAGATCGTATCAATTATTCACAGAAATTGTTTTTTCATAAAGTCTAAAATGACATCTGCTATGAACTGCATGTTTATGTTGAATGCCTATGTCAAAACTCTGTGCACCCAAAGTCATGGTATTAGGAGAAGGTGCCTTTGGGCGATGATGAAGATTTGGCCCTCATAAATAGTATTCTTACTACAAAAGAGGACCTAGAGAGTTCCCATCCCCTTTCCACCATGTGAGGGCACATCAAGAAGATGCCTACCTATAAATCAGGAAGCAAGCTCTTGCCAGACATGAAATCTATTGAAGCCTAGATCTAGGATTTCCCAGCCTTCAGGATTGTGAGAAATAAATTACCATTGTTTATAAGCCACCCAGTCTATGGTATTCTGTTATAGCAGATCAAATGAACTAAGACAACATTTATGATAAAAAATATCAGTAAACTATGAATAGAAGGAACACTCTCAAATCAACAAAGATCATTTACAAGAACTTGCATCAAACTTAGTGGTGAGAAACTAGGTGCTTTTTTCTTAAAATCATTAACAAAGCAAGGATGTCTTCTCTCACTACTTCTATTGAATGTCATACTAGAATCTATAGATAAAAATCACACTAAGAAAAAATATCAAATGTATATAGATTGAAACACAAGAAAGAAAACTATTTGCAGTTGACATGATGTCTATAACATTCTAAAGAATCGACCAAAAAGCCCCTAAAACTAGTTAAGTAAATATAGCAGTCATAGGATACAAGATGATTATATAAAATTAAATTGCTCTCCTTTATACTAGCAATGAACAATTGGAATTAGAAAAATTTTTAAAAAGACATTCAAAATGTAACAAAAATTAAATACATAAATTTTTTTAAAAAATTAGACAGGATCTTTATTTAAAAACTACAAACCACTGGAAAAAATTTAAATAATTGGAGAGATATTCCATATTTATGGATTGATAAATAATATAGTTAAAATGTAAATTTTTCCCAAAATGAACTATAGATTCAATATAATCCCAATTAAATTCTTAGAAAGTTATTTTGTAAATACTGACAAAATGATTCAAAGTTTATATGGAATCAAAAGATATAGAGTAGCCAACACAATACTAAGGAAGGAAAGTAAGTTTGGAGGAACTGTCAATTTCCAGACTTACTATAAATCTACTGTAATAAAAACAGTGTGGTATTGGCAGAAGAAAAGACATCAATAAAAAGAAAAGAGATCTGAGAAACAGACCCACAAGTTTGGTCAGTTGGTTTTGACAGACACACAATGGCAATTCAGTGGAGAAGGATAGTCTTTCCAACAAATGGTACTGGGACTATTGGACATCCACATGTTTAAAAGAAAAAAAATAAGAACCTAGATAAAGACCTTACATTTTACACAAAAATTAACTCAACATGGATGTTAGGCCTTCACATAAAATATAAAACTATATCATTTTTACAAGAAAATAGGAGAAAATTTATGTGACTTTGGATTTGTTAAGTTTCTAGATACATCTCTAAAGCATAACTGATTGAAGAAAAAGCTAAGTTGACCTTATTAGAATTCAAACATTTTTATTCTTTAAAAGATGTAGTTGAACTAGTACGGCCAGAGATGATTAAAGAATTTATATAACTTGTCCAAAGCTAAACAATAATTTGTGGAATCAGAATTATAATTCAAATTTGCCTGATATCAAAGTCTTCGCCTTCTGACTTACTTATGGTAATAATGTATCTAAATAGTATGCCAAAGTTACTTTTTGGAAATCTGCTCAACAATATACATTTATGTACTTTGGCTCATTTCAGATTTATACATCAGGGAAGAAAAATAAAAAACCTTTCTAGGTATTTTAGGACCAAACAGATTTTATAGAGCTACCCAGGAGCCTATGAAATAATTGTAAGAACAAGAAGTGAAAATACCAGGGGATATTGGTTATATTTCGTGGCTGAATCTAGCTGTCCAAGTGAGAAGAAACCACTGCTCTACCCAAAGATTAGGGAATTGCAAGAACTCTGTGAAGTTTATAGTCAAAGTTGCCCCACAGTCCTGCTATACCCTTCAGATCAGTGTAACTGCCTTTCAAATCTCAAGAATATTGACAAGATATAAATTTCTTCTATAGTTTATCAATAATGTTTATTTGCTACGTGATCTTTATTCGTATTCTCCAAATAGCTCAGGTGACTGTGGTCAACCTGACAAAATATTACTTGCTTCAAAACCAGGGCTCTATATCTCAATACATACACTATGGCTTAATCTTCAAATGACCTCGGAAAGTCCTAGGAGACCACAGATAGTGATGCATACTATAATAGGACCAGGCCAGGGAATGGAGACTGTAACAGAGGATAAAGCTTAATTTAAGCTAAGACAGTTTATCCTTCTAATGTCAGCGTGGCCACTGGCAATGAATATTCACGCACGCTAAATGGTGATCTTGACCAAGCTTATTCAGGTAGTAAGGAATCAACTTTAAGTTGGCCTGACTCTAAAATCTTTGTTTTATGTTTCTCAAGGAAAACATGTGCATTGAAATCTGCAAAGAATTGTATTGTTGTAAATTAGAGATAACGATGTCTCAAATAATCAAGAAGCAACAGAAAAGAAAAGAATAAATATGGCTGTTTGTATAGCCAGGGTTGAACGGCAAGTTCACAAATAGTCTGTTATTTTTATTATATCATATTTCAAATGAACATTTCTTACTCAGTTTTTCAAATTGTGCATAGAGGAACATCTTAATGCAAAACCCTATCATGCTTCATCAAATTCCATTATGTATTTAATTAAGATATTAATGAGACAACTCTTAAATTGAATGAGAAATTAACCTACTAGTTTATTGTTAATAGCCAAAATTATTAGGCCTCCCTCTCCACTTTCCTGCACCACACAGCACTTGGTAAATTAATTTTCACTTGCTGTTCAAAGTTCTCTTCTATTATTTTTTGAAGTCTTCTCGTATATCTTCTAAGAACCATTTAGAAATGGCTTATTTAACCTTTGCAAAACATAACTGTAATTTCAAAGATAGCATTTGGCTCTTTCTGAAATTGACCTCATTTACATCCTTCATATTTAAGTTTCAAGGGCTTTTCTTTATTTAAATGGTTGTCTTAATAAAAGATTGGCGTACATATATAATATCAGTCACAAATGATTTCTGTGCCAATAGTTTTCCATTTAAGTTGAAATATTAACATTATCATAAATTTATGTATTTAAAATAATAAATAGTTATATATAGAATTACAACTTGACACTGGAGAAATTAATGTTACAGAATTAAGTGTAAAACTTTTCTTATATTAGGCAAAACAAAGATTTTTTATAAAAGCAAAATTATAGAAATTAGAAACTACAATATGTAGATACAAATGTTCAAGTTAAAATGCAAGATTAAACTAGAAAATACAGAAAATATAGACAAAAGATTTTTTTTGGTTTTAGTGCATGGATATTATTTTAGAAATATATTTGATTTAGAAACATTAATAATTTTCTTATTTTAATTATCCAAAGTTTTGTTTTCAATTCATAGGATAAATACTAAGGAAATAAATATTCTAATATTATATATAGGTCCCAAAATTTAAAATTACATTGTATATAAATAGTACCCTCATTATGTTTATACCCAAGTACTTAATAATTCTGATACCATTGAAAGTTATATACTTTATGATTTTATTTCTAATTATTGCTATTACATAGAAATCCAATTGATTTTGTATATATTGATCTTATATTCTACAACACTGCTACACTCTAGTAGGATTTTTGTAGATTTTTATAGGATTTTCTATATAACCGGTTATGTTATCTGCAAATAAAGACATTCTTAATTTTCAATTTAGAAGTGTTTTATTGTACTAATATACATACTGGATTTTGTGGTGAATTATACCAATTGATTTTCAAATGTTAAAATGACTTAATTACTATGATAAATCTCTGTCATAATTTATTATGCTTTTCATATATTTAATATGATTTGCTAATATTTTGTTTTATAATTGCATTTATGTCCATAAAAACTATTGGTCTTAAGTTTTTCTTTTATTGCAATATCTTTGTCTACTTGTGTTTTCAGTGTAGTATCAGTGTAATAACCCACAATTTATTATGATATATAATTCATTTTATGTATTGTTAAATAGGTGTCCTAATATTTTGTTGAGGCTTGTGCCTGAATTTATAAGAAATATTAGTTTGTATTTTTCTCTTTTGTACTTTGTTTCAGTTTCGTATTAATGTAATAATAGATTCATAAAATGACTCAGGAAGTAATCAGTTCTGTTTTCTGGAAGAAACTGTGTAAAATTGGTGTTGAGTCTTTACATGTTTGTGCAGTTCTTCAGTGAAACCATCTGAGCCTGCTGATTTTTACTTGGGGAGCTTTTTAAATACAAATTGGTTTTAGGTATTACTTAGAAGACGAGGTTATCGATTTCATCTTGACTGACTTCGTAGATTGTGATTATTGAGGATTCAGTCCATTTCTTCTAAGTCGTTGCATTTATGAAGATGAAGCTTTTCATAGTATTTCCTTATTATCTATTTAATGGCATCAGAATTTGTTATAATATCTTGTGTTTTGTTCGTGATATCATGGGCTCTGTTTTCTCTCCCTTTTATTTTAATGTTTTCAGTTTTGCTGGAGGTTTATCAATTTTGTTCTTTCATGGACAAATTTTTTGTGTAATTAATTTTTTCAATTTTTATTTCAATTTAATTGATTTCTACTCTTATCTTATTTCATTTCTTCTGCTTGTGTTTATTTTGATCTTTTTTCTAATTTCTGTAGTAGGAACTTAAATTAATGAAATTTCTGGCTTTTTTTTCCCCAATGTAACTAGTAGAGTTATCCATCCTTTTAATTTTAATCTACCTATATTTGTATAAAGTGTATTTATTGTAGACAGCAGACATTAAATGTCTTTATATATAATTGATCATTCTCTGATATTTAAATGATATAGAATTAATATTATTATCATATGTGATATTGATATATGTGATGTGAAGTCTACCATCTAAAAATGTTTTCTTTTTAATTCCTGGTTATCCTTTATTCTCTTTTTCTGATTTTCTTTTGGTTTAAATAAGGTTATTCTTTTCTCATAATTCCATTTTACCTTCTTTATTAGCTTATTAGGTATAAGTCTTTGTTTTTAATTTTGTGACTGTATTCCTCCAACTGATCCTCATTAATTTTTGTGAGCACTTTTGCTTTCTGATGCTAAAAAATGATCCATGCTCATTTTGTATATTTCTTACGCTAGTTTTAGAGTCTGAAGTATTTTTAAGGAGTACTGGTTTCTTTTACTGGGAAATGTTTTTAGAAACCAAGATCTAGGTGCTAGGTGTACTCATTGTGCCTGGGAGGTCACTGCTTCTAGGGCAACTCATCTCAAAGGGCCAGAAAATATATCTTTGTATTATAATGTGTAAATATATGCATATTTATACATATTTCCACATGTAATCTTCTATATCTATATTAAGCTAAATATCAATTTCTACTGATGTCTCTAACATCTAATACATTATTATATGTATTATTTTAGTCTTCTTCTTGCTTATTTGTAAATTTTAACTCCAACACTGAGAAAACGCTCACTATTCCTCATCCATTTACTTAATTGTTCAATTTCAATATATCTTTATAACAATATCATAATTAATTAATATTCCCATGAGAAACAACTAAAATATAGTGCTTCTGTGCATTTCTTGTTTTATGCAAAATAATGTACAATTCATTGTACAATTTTCCACAAACTTTTCCAGATATCAAATAACTTTTATAATACAGACTCATCCTACAGCATTTAACCTGAAATAGAGGCAATATAATAAGACCTGTTGCCTAGAGTTGATTTTATATGAAATTTCTAGCACAATTTGTTTTATAATGTTTTATGCATCATTGAACTATAGATTATTTACAGTTTTTACTTGTAAAACTATTTCAATATCCTATCAGATTAGTCCTGTGATAAATGGCTTTTGGGATAGAATGGGTAGGCACGCTGGTTTAATGAGTTATTTAAGTAGAATAAATAAGCACATCTCAAACTAAGGATTACTGACTACAATTAAAATAGCTTATTAATAGAGACTAAGAACAGTTGTATTTACTTCTACCTAGGTATTATTACATGTAAGTATTGAACTGGTTTTATAATACTTAGAGGGAATATGACTTTCTATTAAAATGATATGAATAAAGTGTAACATGCTATTGTTCTTGAATATATGAGTCTACATCAAACAATAAAACCTTTAAACTGTGACATTGTACTCATGCATATTAAATCATAGAGTTATTCTGGATCTCATTTTCCTAATTCTTTTTAATATGATAAATCCATTGCAATTTTATTTCATATCAAGCATATGTGTGCATTCATTTTTGGAGTTACTGACAAAACAAAAATAATTTTAAGATGCTCAATACACCATTTTAAATTTACTATGAATGTTTTCATGAAAACATATGTATCTGAAGTCTAATCATTTCTTGGCTGGTCGTGGCAGTAAAAACTGACATGTGGAGAAAATACGAAAGGAAAAAGGAAGGCATCCTTTTAAAACCAGTTACTGTGTATTAACCCTCCTCCATTTTGTCTCATTTAATCTTTATACCAACCTTTTGATACAGTTACAAGCATATCCAGTTTAGAGAACAAAAATTTATATCAAGAAAGGTAAGTAATCTGTCCAATTTTACATTGCCGATCAGTGCAAAATTTCAGAAAATCCAGGCTTTTTCCCTATCAAAATTACCAGAAAGTATTTCCAGTATCACAGGAAATGGTAATATCACAACCAAAAATAACAAAATTTTATGAATACCAACACGAAAAAATTCAAGTTACAGTATATCACTTTTTCTGAATCTATCATAGTTTTTATGGATTTTTACTTTTACTGAGCATGTTTCATATAAAAATCCATTTTAAATATCAATTACAAGTTAGTGCTTTTGAAGGAAAATTCATCTTAAAGGAATCAAGGCTTAAAGTTATAAAAAAAAGTTTAAAATACTATCTGATATCTAATACAATAATAATAATATAAATTATCTTGTTAAAAAATAGAAAGAGAAGACAAATCTGTCAAAATCTCAGCAAATTATTTAATATTATTGATAAACTGAGTATAATTAATATGGAAAGGCGAAAAAACAGAGTAACCAACAAAATATTGATGAAGAACAAAAACAGAGGACTGACACTACCCTACTTCAAAACTGACTGTAAAGTTACAGTAATCAAGAGCTTGTGGTATTGATGAATGCAAACATATATACTAGTGGAATAAAATAGAGAGCCCAGATATATACTAACATGAATATAGTCAATTATCTTTGAAAAAGAAGAAAGGGCAATTCAAATGGGATGAAATTGTCTTTTGAACAAAAGTTGTTAGAACAGGACACACATACATTTGAAAAAAATGAACTTAGAACTGACTTGACACAATTAACAAAAATTAACAGAAAATATAGTAGACCTAATGGTAAAACACAAAGCTGTAAAATTTCCATAAGATAATTCAGGAGAAATCAAGGTCACTTTGGGTTTTGCAGTGAGGTTTTAGATATAATATGAAAAAGCACAATCCCTGAAAGAAAAAACTGATAAGTTGGACTCCATTAAAATTAAAAATTTCTACTCCTTACAAGACACCATTAAGAGAATGAACAAAACAAATCACAGACTGGAAAAAAAAAATTTTGCAGAATATATATATATATGATAAAGGACTGTTATCCAAAATATACAAAGAACACTTAAGATTCAAAATAAAAACCTTCCAGTGAAGAAAAGCCCAAGACCAGATGGTTTCATAGATAAATTATACCAAACATTCAAAGAATTAATACCGCTCTTTCTTAAACCCTTAAACACTTCTAAATTCATTTTATGAGGCCTGTATCACTCTAATAACAAAACCAGAAAAACATACATAAGGAAAGAAACCTACTGGACAATATCCCTGAGGAACATAGATGTGAAAATTCACAACGAAATATTAGGAAACTAAATTCGACAGCCCATTTAATGATTATACACTATGACCAAGTATTATTTATTGCTGGAATGCAAGGATGTTCAATATATGCAAATCGATCAATGTGATACAGGACATTAACAGAATAAAAAAAAATAAGAACACATGACATATCAATAGACACAGAAAACACATTTGACAAAGTTCGCCATCCATTCATGATTAAAAGTCTCAACCAAATAGGTATAGAACTTATCTATAATACTAATTCATAGGTAATACTATAGTCATTGGTGGAAAAGCAGAAAGCTTTTCCTGTAAGATCTGGTACAAGGCAAGAATGCACACTCTCATGATTTATATTAAACCTAATATTGGAAGTTCTATCCATAACAATTAGGCAAGAAAAAATAAATAAAAGATATACAAACTGAAAAAGAAAAAGTAAAATTATCTCTGCAGATGACATGATCACGTGTGCATAAAACTGTAAAAACTTAAAAAACTCTTAGAACTAATAAACAAATTAAATAATATTGTAGGATACAAAATCAGTATACAAAAATTAGTCATTTTTCTATGCACAATGAACTATCCCAAGGAAATTAAGGACAAAAAATCTCATTCACAATAGCAATAAAAAGGATAAATAGAATACTTCCAAAGAAGTGAAAGACTTGTATACTGTCAATTATAAAACACCGATGAAAGAAATTTAGGAAGGCATAGATAAATGGAAAGAAATTCTGTGTGCAAGGACTGGAAGACTTAATATTGTTAAAAGGTCCATACTACCCCAAACAAGCTACAGATTTAATAAAATCCTTTTCAAACTCATATGGTATTCTTTACAGTAAGAGAAAAACTAACCCCAAAATTCATACAGAACCATAAAAATCTCTGCATAATCAAAGCAATCTTGAACAAGAGAGTAAAGATGGAACAACCTACTTCTTGGTGTAAAAATATATTACAAAGCTATAGTAATTAATACAGTATGTTACAGACATAAAACCAGACTGATACACCAATGAAACAGAATAGAGAACTGAAAAATAATTCCATTTACCTATGATAACCTATTGTTAATGTGGGTGTGAAGAACACACAAGAGAGAAAGAATTGCCTCTTCAATAAATTTTTTGGAAAAACTGGACATTTACATGTAGAAGAATGAAATTGGATCCTTATATCACATCATATATAATATTCAACTCAAAATGTTTTAAAGATTTAAATGTTAAACCTGAATCTTTAAAAACTCCTAAGAGAACACACAAGACAAAATCTTCTTGACGTTGGTCTGGGCAATGATTTTTAAGACATGACATCAAAAACATGAACAACACAAGTAAACATTGATAAGTGGAATTGCATCATACTAAAAAGCTTCTGCAATGGAAAGGAAATAATCAACAACAAAAGGCAAATTATACAGTGGGAGACAATATTTATAAAACATATATCGGATAAAATGTTAACATCCAAAATATATAAGAAACATACAGCTCAATAGCAAGAAAAAAAAAGTGAGTACTTGGTTAAAAAATGGGCAAAGGACCTGAATAGACATACCTCAAATGAAGACATACAAATGACCAACAGGTATTTGGAAAGGTGCTCACAATTACTAATCATCAAGGAAATACAAATCGAAACCACAATGAGATATTACCACTCACCTGCTAGGATGGTGATTATCAAAAAAAAGATAACAAATGTTGGCAAAAATGTGGAGAAAGGGTACCTCGTGAACACTGTTCATATGAATATACATCAGTACAGACATTATGGAAAACATTTATGAAGGTTCCTCAAAAATATAAAAATACAATTACCTTATAATCCAGCAATCCCACTTCTTGGTATATAAATATATTATTCAGCCTTAAAAAAAAAAAAGAAAAAAAAGAAAATTCTGCCACTGGTGACAATTTGGGTGAAGCTGGAAGATATTATGCTAAGCTAAATAAGCCTGACACAAAAAGACAAATACTGTATGATTACACCTTTTTTGTAGAATGTAAAGTACTTACACTCATAGAAGTAGAGATTAGAGTATGGATTGCCAAGGGTTGCAGGTAAGGGGGAAATGGAGAGATGTTGGATGTAAGATGAAAATGTTCTGCAGATTTAATGTATAGCAATGTGACTAAAATTAACACTACTATATTGCTTAATTAAAATTTGCTAAAGGAGTCCATCTTAAGTGTTCTCATCATTAAAAATAGAAAAGAAAAGTGGCATAAAGCTGGTAAAAAAGAAACCAATAACCAAGATATGGAAACAACCTAAGTGCCTAATAATAGACAATTGGATAAAGAAAATGTGGTATATATATACAATGGAATATTACCCAGCCATAAAAAAGAATGAAATCTTACCATATGTGACAGCATGGATGAACCTAGAGGGTATTATGCTAAGTGAAATAAGTCAGACTGAGAAAAACAAATACTATATGATCTCACTTATATGTAGACTCTGAAGAACAGAATAAACAAACAAACAAAACAAAAACTCATAGATACAGAAAACAAATTGATGGTTGCCAGAGGGGGAGGGGCATTGAGAACCTGGGTGAAAAAGGAAAAGTGATTGGGAAATAAAAATTGGTAGATGCAAGGTTGTCATGGGGATGTAAAATATAGCAGAGAATACAGTCAAAAGTATTCCAACAACTATGTATAGTGCCAGGTGGGTACTAAACTAATTGGGGGATCACTGCATAAATTGTATAAATGTCAAACCAGTGTTCCATATACCTGAAACTAATATAAAATATTATTGAATGGACTGAATGGCAACTGTAATTGAAAAAAAAAAAATCTGTGCTAAGAAAAAGACAAATTCAAATTTTGAGAACACAAATGAAATTCTGTGTGGTTTTGCTTCATATGATCATATACAGTTAAATTGTTTTTTAAAAAGTGGCCAAAAATCTGAACAGACACCTCACTGGAGACACACAGACAGCAAAAAGCATATGAAAAGATGCTCACCATTACACGTCATTTGGCAATTGCAAATTAAAACAATAGGATACTATTACTCAGGTATTAGAATGTCTCACATCTAGAACACTGGCGAGATCAAAAACTGATGAGCAAATGGAACAACAGGAACTCTAATTCATTGCTTGTGACAATGCAAAATAGTACAGCCTCTTAGGAAGAGAGTTTGGCAGTTTCTTATCAAGTTAAAAATAGTTTTATCATATGATACAGTAATCATACATCTAGGTTTTTACTTTAATGTTTTGAAAATTTATATTCACACAAAAACTAAACACAAATGTTTAAAGCATAATTGTCCAAAACTGAAAGAAACTGAGAAGTTCTTCCATAGATGAACAGATAAACTGTGGGACATCCATGAATGGAATATTATTCAGTGATAAAAAGAAATGAACTATCCACATGAGTCACTAAAACATGTGGAGGAAACTTAGATGCATACAGGCATATCTCAGAGATATTGCAGTTTGGTTCCAGATCACAACAATAAAGTGAGTATCACAATAAAACGGATCATGATCTTTTTGCTGGTGGAGAGTCTTGTCTTCAATTTTAAAATATACCACATGTGTGAAGCGCAATAAAGCAAAGTAGAATAAAATAGCTATGCCTGTATACCTAAGTAAAAGAAACCAGTGCGAAAAGGCTCCTTAATGTATGATTTCAAATATATGACATTCTGGAAATAGAAAAACTGTAGAAGCAGTTAAATTATCCAAGATTGCCAGGGTTCACAAGGAGGAATGTAGGAGGGATGAATAGGTAGAGTACAGGGGACGTTTAGGGCAGTAAAATGATTCTGTATACTGTAATGATGGATACATGACATTAAACATTTGTCAAAACCAATAGAACGGTAACAAAACAGAAATAGTAAACTCTAATGTAAACTATGCACTTTACTTAATAATAATGTCTCATTAATTTTAGCACAGGTAGTACACTAATGCAAGTTGTTAACGAATAGAGGAAGCTGTGATGGGTGTATATGGGGATATGGGACTCTGTATCCTCCACTCAGTTTTTCTGTAAACTGAAAAATCTCAAAAAATAAGGTCTATTAATAACCATAACATATGTAAAGGAGAGGATTCAACTTTGCTGCATATATATTTTATTCTTGGAATGGAAGGGGAAAATAAAAAGAATGTTAATAATGAGGCCTCATCAATGACAACCCAGGAATGAAAGGGTTGAGTAGTGATAGGCTCAGACAGGGATCAAAGTCAAGGAGCAGAGAGAGAACTTCCCTGGGGTCTGTAATTGTCTCTTTACTAAACTCTCTTCAATTAAGCTTTGACTCTTCCCTGCCAAGACTCCCAACAAAACACTAGCATTTTCTGAAGGCAATTTAAAAAATGTTTTAATCTGTTGAGGTTATATTCTCTTTGGCTAGAAGCAGGACAGACAATTAAAAAAAAAATGCCAACTATGGTTGTCCAATTCTAGAAATGTAGTAATTGTAGTAGAGTCATGAAATTCATTTCAAAATAATCTTTCAAACACTCTAGATCTTGTCTAATTTCTGCTCCATTTATTTCAAATCATCACTTTTATCTCCACTTTTATAAGTCAGGTTTGTTGAAGCACAATTTATATGTAGTAAAATTAATCCTTTTGAAATATACAGGTTCACAAGTGGTTATGGCACGCTTGTGTAGTTTCATAACCAACACTACAGTCACAGTTTGAAATAGTTCCAGCATGCCAAAAAAGTTTCTTTTTTAAGTCAATCTACACTCATTAACCTATCCCTTGGCAAACGCTGATCTGATTTCCAACCGTATAGATTTTTTAACAGCTTTACTGCAATATAATGCACATATCACATAATCATATGGTACTATATACAATTAAATGTATTTTTAGAATATTCACAGAAATATGAAACCATAATCATAGCCAATGTTAGAGTATTTTTATCACCCCAGAATAGTCCTCATACCTTGTGAAAAACGTGTGTGTGTGCAAGCTCCCCTTGTTATTGGAGATTATGTCTACTCCACATTGCTTTGATAATGGCTTTTAAGAATTTCTTAAAAGTTGTGTTGATTTTGTCTTTTGCACTTGCATGGCAGCCATGTCTATCAATGGTGAAATCTGTTCTGTTGGAAGGGATTGTTTCTCCTTAAAATTCAGTTTACTTGGTATCTTGTGCTCTCTATTATGGGCTCCAAATAATTATAATTTTGTAAGTTATCAAGATTTTCTCCTTTTAGAAGTGGAAATGTCATTTTCTTGCATCTTGTACATCATAAGTGGAAGCAATGTCTCCAATTTTCTTTTAAATAGGAGGCAGTACAATTAAATGTGTCTCACAGGAAAATATTTCTCTCTAGAATTTCTAGTGAAACACACTGAGCTGATATGCTGTATCCTGTGATTTGGCAGGTTTCTTTTTCGCTTCTACAAACCATATTTGAAACTAAAGAAAGGTATCCAAATCATAGAACCGTGAGTGTTTTACTCCACAACTGTGTTCTTTGCCTTCACAGCAAACAAGCTATTCTCATCATGTGATCTAGTCCTGAAGAGAATTTGATCAGTTCTGTGTAAAGTTTGGAAAATTTATTAGTAAGGTTAACATTAGTTCAGATTTTATTGTAATTTACTGAACTTTTATAATCAGCATAGATTTGAGAACTAAGAAATCAAACAATGCCACCATGAATTTTTTTTAAAAAACGTAATTAGTAAGGGTTTGAGATGTTGTTCCCCAGCATATGTAGTTCATTTGGCTCAAATAAACACTTCTAAATTTTTTTAAATGTAGTTAATCAGAAAATAATTGTTTACATCATTTTAGTCATTACTTAGAAGACTCGTATCACCCCTAAAAGCTGGCACTCTCACATAATTATCGATTCATATCTTTTCATAACTTAGACTGGGATGGGCAGAGAATATCATGTTGAGTCATCCATATCCTACGTGAAGTAGAGAAAGCCAGGATTGAGGTCCATCAGAGAAACTTGTTAAGACAATGGGAGAAATCAGAGACAGGGACACAGATACTGTAGCTTCCATGTTACCAGGATCTATCTTATGACGAGATAGCATTGGTAATGAATGATATGTTAATTTCAGACCCCCTTCTTATCCTGCTCAATGTCTCACTTTCTATGGTCACTTTACTCAACTCCCAGACTCTTTCTGATGATGCATTTCACTCTTAGGGATTTTTGTCTTTAGGATAAAGCTTTGAATTCTGATAAAGTAAAAGAAGTACCTTCAGTGAAAGCCACTTTAAGATTCATCCTAGCACAGATTGAGACATAGAATTGAATATTCTATGTAAAATACCTGACTCGAATACTGAGTAGACTTATTTTTGTACAATGTAATTAAAGAACAGGATTTAAAGCAAAATAAGTCTGACAGAGAAAGACAAATATCATACGCTCTAACTTATATGTGGAATCTAAAGAACAAAATAAATGAACAAACAAAACAGAAATAGGCTCATAGGCATACAGAACAAAGTGATGGTTGCCAGATGGGAGTTGGGTTGGGGGGCTGGGTGAAAAAGGTGAAGCTATTAAGAAGTATAAATTAATAGTTACAAAAAAGAGTCATGGGGATATAAAGAACAACATAGGAAATATAGTCAATAATATTACAATAACCACATGTAGTGCTGGGTGGGTACTAGATTAATTGGGAGCGGAGGGAATCACTTTGTAAATTATATAAATCTCTAACCACTATGCTGTACCCCTGAAAATAATGTAAAATAATACTGAATGTCAACTGTAACTGAAAAAAAAACCCAACAGAATTTAAGTATAATGTAACTGAAAATTATGTAATCAGCTATCAGAATAAGATTAATGTAACATTAGCCCAATAAATTGGCATTTATGCTCTTTTTCACGACGTGGCTTTTGGTCTTAATGTTCTAGAATGAGAAAATAAGTATTTTGATGGTGAACTAATACAGAGTTAGAATTTTCTTGTTTCTTTTTCTTCATATAGCATTTGAAGTAAATAAAAATAAAGTTGACTTTGTCGTTTGAATACCACTGTAACTAGTTTTAGTTATAGCTGATAACATAAAGCATTAAAAAAATACAATAACCATTTTTCAGGAGATCTGCATAACATCAATGTTAATGTATTAAGCAATTACTATACTTGTAATATTTAACTTAAAATGATTCAATATTAAAATGTACTCATAATCTTGACCCTCACATTCTTTATAAAGACTTTGAATGTTTTACTCATTATGGAAATGCACTTAGAACTAGAAAAGTTGGTTTCTACTGAATTTCCTATTTATAAACAGAATGTCCATTTATTCCTACATCTAACAAACAATTTTTCAAAATTCTCTTGCCTTGTAACTTATTCTAAAGTTTAAAATATACTTCAGGTGTAAATGGAAAGATCCGTGGAAATACTGCTCAGTGGATTAAGTTCACTAAACACGTATATCTCTGGTTTCCACAAGGTGAAGAGTTGTTCAAGGATGTGGAAAAATCCATTATTTTTTAGTTTAGAAAAGGCTTGTGATACATAAAAGTTACAATTTATAAATGTTACATAACTCTCAACACATTTGACACAGAAGTTATACTGAATTTAACTTAAAAATACTGTTAAGTTGATTTATGCAAATAATGCAATTATACATAGTTCTTATTCTTTGACTGGATATTATAGTTTAAATCATACACATGGATTTGTTCCATTCTCACAAATCAAAACTTCCCTGGAATGCCATGGCACACACTAGAAAGAGCTTTGCATTGAAAGCGAGAAATTATTAAGTGTTGGGAACTTGGTGTAGTTTTCACATTGTCATGCTCACAGCATCGTCAGAGTTTTCCAAGCCACACAGGAGTAAAGGTTGACAAGAACTGATTCAGGGTTGGAAATCAACAAAAGTTATTCCAGGACGAAAGTCTATAGGAACTAGATCAAGTTAACTTTCAATTTTGGAAGTAGTAAATTATTATCGAAAACTATAAAAACATCCATAAAATTCCAAATGATTGGGTATATCTCCCTATGCCTCCCAACCTCTCTTATCTCACTTAAGACTTCCTTGAAGTTCTGTGTTCTGTGAAGACTGATAGTAGGAGACTTCTAATTCGAAAATTCAGAGTAATGCGCTCACTGTATTTTATACTGTCTGGTAGGAACAGTCCTTATTCTACTCAACTACTTAATACCTAGTCACCACACAGGTGTTTATTTGTTGTTACAATAATAAAATTATATTTTCTGAGTCTTCCATTTTTATCTGGTAAAAGTAAGCTTGGATGTGACACTCCATATCATTTTTAAAATGAATGTATTTAGCTATAATTTCACAGTTGAATATACTATGAAGTAGAATATCAGCATTGTGTTTACACTGCTAAGATAAACAACTCCAATGTTCTTCATATGTATTAGGTTTGTCATCAAAAAAAAAAAAATAAAGCCTTCTTTTCATTCAATGATTACTATTGTGGAAACTGTGGAAATAAACAAAGCCCACTCAAATAAGTCAAGCAAAGTTTATTAATTCAAATTTTGCTGCAGTCACCTTCACTTGCATTTGGCAGAGACTCAATAGCAGGCAGAGGAGTTTTAAAAGTTCGTAGTGGAAAAACACTTGAGGTAGGTTCTGATTAGAGGTCGATGGCATAAGGAAGTTGGGGGCAGTCTAGACAGAGATGGAGAATTCTTTGACTGGTTAGGGAATATATTTGCTTTTCTCTGGTTGGTCTTGGAAGCAGAGACAAATATTAGGGAAGCCGGAAGTTATCCACCAAGCCCTGGACCTTCTTGGCTCATTGCTGCAGAGGTACTGGGTTAGCTTCCAGACTATTTGTTTTAGTCAGAGTTCTACGTTCATACATAATCTGGCCATCATATATTTGCATATTTAGTCTCCATCGTGAGAGGTTGAACTACTCAGGGAAGCCTAGAGATTCAAATCATTACTGTTCAGGAATTGTTCAGTCATCTCCAGAGTAGATTGTATTGCAAGATTTTCTTGACCTTATTGTTTTACCATCATGGAAATCATCTGATGAGGGAACAACTGCACAAAAACATAAAAGATGTTGGACAGAATGCAATGGGCCAGAATTATGACCTTTATGATAAAAATAACAATTAACAGTCCTTGTAAAATGCTTCAGAACCAGGAATCCCAATTGCCTAATCTATGCCAAAGAACAAATCCCATCAGTCATGAAGATAAAACTTAGAGATCCAAATAACTTTGATTCTAAAGTTATGCAGAGCCTGGTCTACAATGCCTGTTTCATTAAACTGAGTAAAACAAGAAGGATTAGTAATGGCACAGATGCCATCATGACTGGTCACCAGAAATCTAGAGTGTGGACTTTCCTTCACTTTTTTGCCGATGAATTGAGATTGATCTGTATCTCACCTAGAGCAGCAGTGGTATCATTAATAACTTCTACCAGAGTTAGAGATACATTTCTTACAGTCTTTTCTCTGATTTGTATAATTCCCACTTTGGGAACAGTGCCCTGATTTTTTCACATAAACAATGAGTCAGTAATTTAGGCAGTTTTCCTAAATAATCAAGAGTGGCCTTGTTTTAGAGCTCACATCTGAGACAAAATTTTCATGCTCGGTTATTACAAAATTAGGATTGTTAAGTACAGCCGAGTCAAAGAACAGCATTTTTAAAGTGCATAACGTGTTAATCTGAGGCAAACAGGACTAGGTGTCCTGACCACAAAGGAAATATTTATCTAGTAGGTGCACATGGAGATCCAGGAAACAAACAAACAAACAAACAAATAAAAAACACTTGTTCATGCAGGAGATCTGAACCATGGCCAGACCTTAACTGGGTTACATATTCAAATCTCTATTCATCTTTTCCAGGTGGTAAGTATTTGGACCATTGCCCTACAGAGACTGCTAGCTTTAAGCTACAACCTTTCAGTAGCTAAAAAGCTGCTTGATTATGTGTTTCCAACTTGGTACAGTATGGAAAGCAAAATTTAAAAATTGCTGAAATAAACTTAGGGAATGATAACAGAATACCTGTATGGGATGTCTTATAAATGTTTAGCTGGAAAGGGCATGCTTTTGGATGGAATATTGAGAAACAAAAGCTGATAGAGTATGAATGGGGATTTTGATACGCAGAAGAGAATTAGATTTATAACTGTTATGTAGTGGTAATGCTAAGATGCAATAAACAATAAAATCCAACTTTTAAATCAGTGTATTTGAGATTAAAAAAAACTGTTCTCTGAGCTGTCTCCAGAAGAGAGATAAATATGGTCTCTGAATGTTAGAAGATACATTAATTTAAAAGGCATCGTGTGCTTGACATAGAGAAAATAGAAATAAGCAAATCTTTAAGAGGAAACTGGTTAGGTACTATATGATACCTTATCATAGTCATTCAATTTTATTTCATATGAGCATATTTTTAACATTACAAATGTTAAAAATTTCAATATATTGAAAAAAGTTTTAAAAATGTTTCAAAATATTAAAAAAATGCATCGTGTGTTCCAAATGTTCCACACATCAATTTAAAATAATGGTTGTACTAGGTAGGAAAAAAAACTTGAAAGTATTTTCAAGTTATTGATAATGGTTCAATTAAACAATAATAAACTTTCTTACTATTGATTTTGTTAATAATTACACTTACTAATTTTAACTGCATTCTAATATTTCTTATTCTAGCTATCCAACTATTGTTAAATACATTTTATAAAAATACATAGATACTTGATATTAGAAAGAGAATAGTATACAGAGAATAAAATTACTTTAATAGCTCTAAAGAGAAATATTTCCTTAAATATATATATTTATTTTCCTCTATACCGAAATTCTTAGAATCATCTTGAAAAAGGTAAATATCCTCTATTAGTATTAATTAATACCACACTCCCCATGAACACATTCTTTTCTTTGGCTTTCTATCTAAATTCCATGATAAGAAATTCATTTAACTTTACCCCACACAAATATTATCATAATACTTTTAATGTGTTTTCACATTACTGCTCTTAGTTAATTGCACAATTTTCAGAACTCTAAATGATTTTTAAGTTTTAAATGGTACTCTTCAGTGCATCAGGAAAACAATTTAGCATTTCCAAAGGAATTTGTGTATCTAGACTCCTCAGGTTCAAACAGAACAAACGGTTTAGAGAATCACAACACCAATTTTAAGGCTCATTTATACTGTGTAACAGAAAATCCATTTGTTAAGTGGCAAATGGCTCCTAAACGCTGTGGTGGACATATATTGAGTCAATAAAAATGTTATTTTATATTCAAATGTCACTTTTGCTTGATAGGAAATATGGCTGATCCTGGACTCTAGAGGACAGCACTAAGTGTACACTGAAGACTAGGAAAATATTCTTGGCCTATATACAAGAGTTTCTAGTTGTGCTTTGCCATTGCTGAAGGTCTGTTGTCCTGTTTTACTTTTCAGGATTAGATTTCTGGTTCTATTATTTCTAAATCATGTTTTAGTAGAAGATAGTGAGACAGGACATTACATGTAAAATTCTTAATCTTTTAGCAGGAAATGAAATGGGACATCTGTTGCAGAGTTAATCTTTTTAGAAAACCTAGTTAAGTTTTCTTCTTTCCTTTCTTTGGAAAAAAGGCCCTCTTCCTCAAATCCCGATAATTGCCCCAAACTGGTGACTCAGATCCTCTGGCTATTGATAAGGGTCATGAGGCCCATTGTTAGCAGAAATGGTGTTAGGCCAGATAGCGCCCTTAGAGTTGGGAGAGAGGAGGGGATTTTAGGCCAAAGTTCTTTTTTACTCTTTAAGAAATATATTAACCAAGTCTGTTTCCCTTTACTCGCTTAATAGGCAAATCAATAATAGAAATTAATAGATATATAATTTTAATAATAAGTTTGTATCTTCTTTTCTTTGTCTAGAGACTGAGGTGGCACTTTAGCAGACTACCCTGACTGAGGCAGAAAGGGAGAGCTCCATGAAATCCCTGTAGGCAGGGACTATGGCCATTCTTAGCAGGCAGATATGGAAAAAGAGACCTCCCATCCCTCAACACCCATACTAATAAGGGAGTTCATGGCTCTTAGAAAAGAGTTAGGCAGGAAAGTTAGGGGGTTTCTGGTCCTCCTGCAAAGACACTGAGGTCATCCTATCTTAGAAGGGATCTGCTCTAATCTGCAAACAATTAAGCAAGCCAGAAGGCATTTTTTTAACTCACAAGAAGAAATCAATAGGCAGAGAATTAGGTACCAGTTTAAGACAATCACTCGCACCTGTGCAATGAAGACCTGAGCCTCATTATACCGCCATTATAATATGACACATGTGCCTGGAAGTTCATTAATATCATTTTAACAGACCGAATTCTGAGAACAAACATGTGCAGAACACAACATGATGAATCACTGAGTCCTGTCAATCTTAGTTATCAATCAAGGAAGCCCACGCCTCTAAGGAAAGTCACCAATTGCAGCAGTCCTGTCAATCTTAGTTATCAATCAAGGAAGCCCAAGGTGACGCCTCTAAGGAAAGTCACCAATTGCAGCAAAAAGGATAAAAACCCCAAAGTCTTTCTTACCAGGACTTTTGAGCCATGCTTCTCTTGCTCAGGCCCACTTCACTTCTGGAAGTGTACTTTCCTTTCTAATAAAACTTTTCTTTTCTACTGTATTTTGTTGTCTTGCTCAATTCTTTTTTTGAGACACCTAGAACTGCCGGGAGAGGATCCATACTCTCCAGTAACAATAGTATTGTGAGGACGACATGCCGGGAGAGGATCCATACTCTCCGGTAACAATAGTATTGTGAGACAGAACATATTTACAAATAATGCAATCAAAACATGCGATAAATGTGTTCTATTTAATAAATATGCAGTAATAATAAAATGCTTGCTAATATTTAAACAGTAAGGCAAGAAAACATTACACTTAACATCACAAGCTACAGGAAATTAAGATGATCATTTGCCAAGCTGGTCTAAGACCCAACACAAAAGAATATGATTTCGTTGAAACATAGTTGCGCTCATGTTAATATGTGATGTATCCAAAGTTATTTCATTGATAAACTATGCTAATTAGGAAAGATCAACTAGGGAATATCTCCAAAGCACTTGTCTATCAATAACTGTGTTGAATGAATCATCCAAATATAAACAAATGTGGCATTTCACGTAGGGTGGGAAAATTGGGAAATAGATCTGATGGACTATAGGGGTGAAAAAGTTTACACATCGTTTAAAAATTTACATGAAATATATTTACAAATGTCTTCTTATGGAGTAACTGGTAAGTGATGGAACATCTAAGGAGTAAAGGGAGTTAGGGATGGTTTGGTGGTTAAAAAGGAAACCCTTAAAATTATACCAAATGAAGACAACAACACTTAGTATTAGCTGTTATTTTGAAAAGTTTAAGTTGTTTTTTGATACCTCAGTTTCTACACTGGCAAATGTAGAATAATAATATCCACCCCACAGAGGTTATATTAGGAAAAGTTTAATAGTGATATTAAATTTTTTCAGTGTTGTCACTCACACTTAAATTCTTGATCGTAGTCCTAAGTCATACATTAATAGAATGATATTTTGATGGGCTACAGCACTGTGGAACAAAATACACTCACAAAATAATGCAATCATATATATATAGACATAATCACATGATTATATGTTATATATACATATATGCACATACATATAATACCTATACTGCATGTATAACACATATATACACATTATGTATACATATAATACATCACACAATATATGTAAATTATAATATATAATATATAAATGTAATATAATCATATGTTTTATATATATTATATTATATTTACCTGACTATAATCTCTTCTTTTAGGCTTTCTATGTCTAAATCCTATTAATAGAAAATTTATTTAACATTCATACCTATGTTACTTTCTTGCAGCTGCCATAACAAAGTACCACAAACTGGGTGACTTAAACAACAGAACTCTACTGTCTCACAGTCCTGGAGATTGGGTCTGAAATCAAGGTATCAGCAGGGTTGGTTCCTTCAGAGGGCTGTGAGGGAGAATCTGTCCCATGCCTCTCTCCTAGTTTCTGGTAGCCTTAGGCATTCTTTGGCTTATAGATGGTGTTTTTAATATATCTTCACATCAGCTTCCCTCTATCAATGTCTATCTCTGTGTCCAAACTTCCCCTTAAGGACACCATTCATACTGGATTAGGGCCCACCATAATGATATCATCTTATCTTGATTATCTACAAAGACCCTACTTTTAAGTAAGCTAATATTTACAGGTACTGGAAATTAAGATATCAGTTTTGGGATACAATTCAACCCATAACACTCGAAATAACTATTAGCACTTTTGCAATTATATATATCTTGTACATATATGAATTTGAATATATTTACATCTTCAAAAGATATTTCTTACTCTACATCTGCATTTAAATTTAAATAATGTAAAAATGGTATCAATATCTTTATACAGGTGCATCTAGGTTAAAAGAAAAACAAGCAGATACATGTAGTAGTACATACATTTTATTTGTTTTGGCATTTAAATTAAGGTTTGAAATTATTGTATACCATAGTTAGAGAAGACTATCTGTAGCAAGGTATTAAGTGTGCCATAGTCTATTACTCAAACAAGGTTCACATTCTAACCCTTATATTTGCCTATCACCTGGAAATTCAAAAAATGATGCCTGCTATCTACTTCAAATTATAAAGTTCATGTTAGTTGAGTTTTAAGCACCGCAAGCAAAAAGTAGTCAGTCAGGTTGGAGGCTGCAATAAGATTCAAGAGATCATGGCATTACAGAGAGCAAAGATCTGAAAGGGACACCAGAAGTCATGAATTCCATGGACCATAAATAAAATATCCTATATAGTTAAGATCGAAATTTTTTCTTCAGTTTTGAGAAAGAATCAAGTAATTCAATTTTACTGGTGTTCTGATCCCAAATAATTACAAAATGAAAGAAGACTGAGAATTCAGGAAAGGAAATCACACACTTCCAGGGAAGCTGAAGCAATAATCATGAAAGTCACATAAATCAACCACATGTGCTTTTTTGGGAAGTTAGAAAAAAGCATTTTATTTAAAACTGTGTATTTCACATGTAGAATAATAAAGGAATAACAGTTGATAAAACAAATTCAATCCTGCTGGAGATCCTCTGGGAAACTGAAACATATCTCAGATTTGTGCCCCTGAGGAGTGAGGAAGGTTAAAAAATTACTTAAAAACTCCTATCCCTTATCGATTGATCACTAAAACATTAATGCCCTGCATTCCCAGCTTCCCTAAACATGGACGGCACAGCTTTCCTAGGCAGAAATTCATGGGCAGAGAGAAACAGAAGCCACTAGGTATGTAAAGGAAGTATCTATAGATGACCTCTGGAGTCAAAAAGGGGGATTTGGACAGTGGATTAATGTAATGTATCATCATGTGGGAGTTACCTGTTACTTGGGTGGCTTAAAAATTAAAATCTCCCAGGCATAAGTTTTTTCACTCAATATGTTTCTAATAACATTTGAGTTACTATTTCATTGTAGCAATTCTGGAAAACTTAGAATATAGAATATAGTATGTAAGAACAAAATCAAATCAACTCTACCACCCAGAAATAATACTATATATCTATACACACATATGCATGCAATTCTGCTATTTTACAATAATAAATTTTGCCATTTCACTTTATTCTATTATAGTCATATAAATTCACTTGCAACCACATACAACTATCTTATTTTGTATTAAAAATAACATTTTAATAAACTCATACCTAACAGTTCTAGGAATTTAATAATAATGTTTGTCAGAAAATTTTATAAATTCTATCTACTTTAGCTACCCTATATTATGTAAGTTATTTATCATTTGGGGAAATAAATACCCCATTATTTGAGCAGATAAAAAAGTTGGGTTTATAACTTTTAAAAATTTTTATATGTAATGTGAATTCATTGTAGCAATTTTGAAAATGTCAGAAAATATAAAGCATCTCAAAACAACATAAAACTCAATTACCCAGAAATAACCAATTATAGCATATACATGTGATTCTAGAAAGAGGGCAGTAACTATTTTCACCATTTTATTTTACTCAACTGTTACACAAATACCCACATTTACATTCTTATTTTAATTTATAAAGCAACGTTTTTAATAATTTTACATTTAATGTTTCCTAGTTTTTAATAATCATGTTTGCCAGAATAATAAGTCTTATTAATATTAATCAGCCAGTCTTCAGAGCCTATAAATCTCTCTCTCTCTCTCTCACACACGCACACACACACACACACGACCATTACTACGACTAAAAAATAAATGTATTTTACTTTCTCCATCTAATCTCATTTAGACTTTTTGGGGGGCATGTTTATACATTTTATGTTTTATATATTTTCTTTCAAAATATCAAGTTTCTTTAAAACATGTGTCACACACTTTAATATCCTTACCACTGAGAGACTAATTAAAATACCTTGGAATGAGAATTTTAACCCACACCATGTTATAAGCTGCCTTCATGGCAATCTATACACAAATGCATCCATATATATGTAAAATTTGCCTGAAATTGATAGCTTTACTTAAAAAATTTACAGATAACTGATTAAGAAAAGGTAAAAAAAATCTTTGGCAACATTGTTTTCGATATCATAGACTAAAAAAAGGAATTAAAAGTTGTCAAGTCAGAAATCTATGTTCAAGCCATACTAAATATCAAATTTTAACCCAGTCTAATAGGCTTTTAATTTCACAAACTTCACACACACACACACACACACACACATACACACACACACACATACACACACACACACAGAGTCACTGATTCTCAACTTTCCCCATTCTACCTAAGTCCACTGGCCACAGAATGATGCAACTAGTTGAACTGTCAGATTTCCATCAAAATATCTTTGTCATTCATACTCATTGGGGATCTAAGATAATTACAAGATTTTTAATTTTTAAAAGACTTTCTATTTATATTATCTTATTTTAGCTTAAAAATGTATTATCTATAAATACCATTATTTCATATATGAAACACTAATGGAAAATTTTAATAACAATGCAAAGTTTTTCAGAGCTTTGGGAAGTGACCAAAAAGCTAAGTATTAATATCATAAAATATGCTTTTTGTTGATAAATTGGATACGTTTTCAGGCCTCTGCAAGCTGTAACACTGCCTGAAGGCTATACACCATATTTCCCCACAGTTAAAAGATTTAAGCTAGTGGAAGAAAAGAACTAAGTACCTTTAGGCATAGCCACCAATTATATGAAACTAATACATTTATGAGTATCATAAGTAATTTCCTACTTTAAATAATCTTTAAAGAGATAAATGGCTTAAAGAATATATAAGTCTACCAAGAGTAAACCTGAATAAAACCTTTTTAAAATAAAACTTGTAAATTCAATATTATCCTAACTGAAATAAAATGCCAAAAATTTTTAAAAATCACTCCAGAAGTAAAAAGTTAAAGATCCTAAAAAAATTGATGCTGTTTTTTAAAAAAATGGTATTAAAATCCTATCAATTACAAATGTGATCTTGCTACCATAAAAAGTACTGTAACCAAAATGTCTATAAACTTATTAAATTAGTTAATATTATGAAAGCTTTTTAAAAATGGAAATTACTCCACAACTTCAAGTTACCCAAACAAGAAAAACCTATGTTTCCCAACACCTTTCATGTTTTTTTTAAAATTAATTAATTAATTATTTTATGGTGACATTGGTTAACAAAATTTGGTAAGTTTCAGTTATACATTTTAACAGTAAGATATATATATATATTTACATTGTGTTCATCTCTCATAGTTATATTTCTTTCTGTCACTACATATTTGATCGTTTTTATCCCATCTACCTCCCCTCCTCTCTGGTAACCACTAGACGAGTGTCCATATCCATGAACTTTTCATATTTTATTAATTTTTTTGGCGGGAGGGGAATGAACATTTCCTTTGGAGGTGGTATACTGATACTTTAATGATAAAGAAAAAAAACTCAGGCAGGCCCGATTAATTTGATTCACAATTCATCTAATCTAATAGTAAACATTTAGGCATATGCAGATGGTTTTTATACTAATTATTGTGCCTGGCATACAGGCAGAATAATAGACAGCTGGTTTCTAGTAAAGTAAGGAAATGCCAGGAAGCTTTCAAGAGCCTTGAGAAAAGAGGACCCCAGCTTCTCAAGTCTCCTGAAGATACTTCATACCATCAGGCCATATGATCAGTAGCTGTTGACCAGTGCAGGAACCTAAGGGCAAACCAAGCCTGCCTAGAAGGATCTTGTCATATTCTCCATTCTTTGTGGGCTTCTCTAAGCAGATAAGCTACTGTATCTTTTACCTACATTAAAGAAACAAATCTTTTTGTAATCAATTACCTTTCAATGAATCACTATTACCCTAAAGTAGTGATGGAATTCTCTAACAGATATATAGTTCTTATCTCATAACTAATGCGTCATTTCTGGTATGTATCATCTTCATCACATTCCTTTTTTTTTTGAATTTTTGACATGTTTTTCTTTTAATACATTTTGACTATCATATTCCAAAATGTCTTGGACTATAGTGCACTGATTTTAAGTGTGATGCCATTTTCTTAACCCTTTTCGAGTACCTTTTAACTTCTTTAGATTTATCAACTTCAAAATGAAAAACAAGTTTAATTTTGATTTTGGATATTTAGATATTTGGCTCTTCAAATTACAATCCTTATTTTCTTTATTCATCTATTTTTACTTCTCAACCACTCTATATTTTTAAATTCAGTTTAGTTCTCTTTAAGATGACAATGATATATTTTAAAGAAACTGATAATAAATGTTATCAGTATCTGCACTGACCATTTCAAATTTACTCAAGAGTCCACAGTAGTTGTCATAAGTCTCCAGACTAGTCCTTGTACCTTTGTATTTATTTATTTTAACCACTTACTACCTAGCAATGGGTCTTTGGGAATCTTCTTAATTGTTAGTGAGATCTTTATAAGGATAAAAAACTGGATAGTTAAATCATTAAGTCTTTGATTATAAACAATCGCATGATATTCTTAAATAATAGACCATATTCAGTCCTCATGATTATTTTCCTGCACCTCATTCTCATTGTTTTGTGTATATTAATATTATGGATGGGACACGATTCACCTCTTTAGAAAATAACATTGACGGCTTCTTAAAACATCTGTGGTTATCAGCCCCATCAAATAAGCATGAAAAATATACACTTAGACATAATATTGACACTCAAATTTGCTCACTTTATTTGAAATTCTTCATTATTCATAGATTCTTCATATACCTTCAAAAATATAATTTGTCATATTTTATAATCAGGATAACTTAAAGAGACAGAAAAGAAACTATAAACTAAATATAATTTTCTGCTAAAATTATAAAACCAATAACTGAGCATGGTTTTAGAACGGTGACCTAAGCTTCTGACTTTAAAATTGCTAGAAAATGTGAATGTGTAACAGATAACTTTAATCATCTGTCATGTCATGCAGAGTGACACAATAGGTGTTGTGTTATCAACTAAGATTTGAAACTTATTAGAAATGTTTCATTATTCATTTACATTCTGAGGACTATACATGAAAAACTGGAAAAAAAATTCTTTTAGAAAATGTATATGATAGTTTCATATTTTAAATCTGTTTTCATTTAAATGGTGCTTAATTACTTGAGTAGTATTTTGTATATTTTTTCTTGTTAAATGTATCTACATTTTAAAGAAAAGTCAAACATATTATAAATCAGAAATTGTTACTAACATTTACCATTTTTAAAATACTAAGTTTACAAAGAATTGAAAGATTATTTTAGGACTATCTAAATCTTATCCATGGATGTACCATCTGACCTAATTTTTGATAAAGTGGGGATAGTCTGGAAAAGGATAAAGGAAAGATGGAGAAGGGAAGAAGATACTATGTAAAAATAAATGAATGGAATAGTTGGAGATGTAAATGCTTTGTACAGTTGTGGATCTACAAGCTGTCTGATCTAGAATGTGATGGGAAAATGGTGCCACTAAGACTGAGGGTTAAGGTGGAGAAAACGTTTAAATGATTCAGTGAAATGTACAGGGGTTTAGGATTGCTTATGAGTTGTTGGGAAATTATGGGCATAGGCGTGACCTAAATTATCAACATTATATTAAGAACACTTTATTAACAGTGTAGTGAATATAGAAAAATTATATTATATAGAAAAAAATAATTATGTCTTAATCAAGACCATAGCAATGAGAAAGAAAAGAAATGAATGGATTTCTGATACATAAAGTAGAATAATTAAGGATTTCTAAATGAATTTGAGTAGAACAGAAGAAAGAGGAGCTAAGGATGGTTTTCTCATATTCTTCCTTATCCGATTGCTTCTACTTGGGCCTATGTATACACTCAATCATTGACTTACTGATTTCTTTACTCACTTAGACAATATCTTTTATTGAAAACCTTTTGTGTGCCAAGTACTGTCCTGTAAATAGGCACATGGCCACGAGGTATATTGACAAAATTCCTTATTTCATTATATTGTCAACTCCTTCCTAAATTTCAAATTAGTTGTGATAAAAGTAAAAAGCATATCAAAATTTTCTGATTTCTGAGTTGACAATGACATGACTTATGACTGATTGTGGCATTCGCTTTTTATATACTGTGACCTACCCACCTGGTTGTTTCTTTTGACTCAGCCCTTGCAGTTCAATTTATGTAAGTCCTATTCTTTCTCACACGTTACTAGCTAAAATGAGCAATAATGATGCCCTAAATTTGTATTTCAAAACACAGTAGTTATATAGAGCTTGAATAAATTGTAAGAAGGAAAAATATCTAATGGGAATAATAATAATATTAATAGTCATAGTAATAATTTGGTGGTTTATTATATTACTCAGTAGAATTTTATATACTGCATTTTATTTGTACCACATAATAATCATTTGAATTAAAAATTATTAGCTTCAAATTTTACAGAAAAATAAATAAAAGATCAGAGAGTTAAATGATTTTTCCAAAATCACAAGAGATAGACAAGAAGGATTAAATTGGCAACTTGTACAAAACCCTTCCAATTCTATGCTTAGAATTATTTCACAAACATCACATTCTTTTTCTAAAAAGGCACATGCTATCAGGTAGGTATGAACAACATTGTGGTAGCTTTTTTTAAAAAATGGAACAAAATTAACTGATTTAGGAATGAGATATACTGAGTTTAGAACTGTGATCTTCATAGGAAATGAGTTAAAGTACTACTCTCTTTGCTTCTATAATTTGGACATCTAATTGGATCTTGGGAAATTTTTCTTGGTTATCTCTATGACCTAGGTGAATAAGAAAAAAAAAAAGGAAAGTTGTATAACAATGGAAAAAAGAATATAAAACACATAATCATTTTTTAATTCATTTTACTTTCTTTCTTGTGACTAAATATAAACCTTTATGAAGTTTTCATTGCTTATTCAATTAGTTAATTATAAAGATCTAAAAAAAATTCTTACAGTTCTTTCATTTTCTACACTAAGAGAATGCCTGTATGTTGATATATTATCACTACTAGGTTAGTGTTTTAAATAAAAAGACATTTTTTAAATGCCCTCTAAACCACTCCTTCTCTGTTTCATTTTATCAGCTGAAATTCAAATCTTGGCCTCAAGCAGATCTACTCATATTTGTCCACAATAAGGTAAAACATTATTCATATTCAACTCAGGTTCTATTTTAAAGCATCCCATCTGTGACAGTTTTGTTTTGATCATCAGCATTATGCTGACGCTGCATTACTAAAACAAACGATTTCTGAAACAAGCAGTCCCAGGGTGCTGACCTAGAAAAAGCCATCTCTTTTTTAGCTTGTTTTGTTACTCTCAGTCACTGCAAAAAACACAAAACCAAATGCTATTAATACTCAAATTCTAAAATCTATTTTGTCATCGTGATATCAGTTTAAACCTTTTAAGTCTCTCAAAGATTAATGAAAGACATTGGGCAAAACTCTGCTACTGGGTACTGTATTGGAAAGTGATTGGTATCTACGCAAAAATATGGAAGAATTAAAGAATGTATAAAGTCATATACATCTCTTGTTAATTTAACATTTATAAATTGTGATAATGGTAGTTTCTAAATAAGATAACTGAATGTAATTTCTTAATTATGAACAGCAAGAAAAGTATGAACTATATGTAACTAAAGATAGGTTAGTTCCTAGAACAGTATATTTTAATCAATTGACCTCCCAAAGTCAAATTAGAACATTTCTATATACAAAATCTTTTTAAAACAGTGAACTGAAATTAAGTCTAGAACTAATTTTTATGTTTTTGTTTTCATTAATGATGATGCTTTACAACTTAAAATTGTTTTGTAAAGAAACTATGCTCAATTTTTTACTTTTGTTCACATTTTTATAATAATGTTTCTCATTTGTAATCTGATAATATGATTCAATAAACAATATTTGTTGCATAAAAATAAACTCAATTTTAAATGTTTTCTCTCATATTTCAAAATACGTAAGGGTTTGCTAGTGCTTTTATGTACTGAGCAACATAAAATCTCTTTCATAGATATCAAAACAAAGAACTATAAGAAAATAATAGTTACAGAGAAGATTTAAAATATTACGTGTGGCTAAGAGCTTTAAAATAGGAAAGTTATAGTACAAGTTAATATACACAGCTATATTTTCTGTAGCTAGTGTTCATAAACATAATAACACAATGAATCTAAACACCTGCGCACATGTAACACAAGTAGATAAACATAACTTCAAATTCTATTTGCAAACCTGACATGCATTACAATATTCTAAATCTAAGGCTTCAATTGCTCATCTTTCAGTATTGTGAGTATTTAAGCAAGTCATATAAACCAATTCATTAAGAATTTATTTTATGTACAAACAGGCTAAGTGATAGAGAGCCAAATGCAGTAAAAATAAAGAAAAGAACAAATAAATGAATAAATAAATAAATAAATATTCCAAGTGTTTTACATAATCAGGAGCCTTATAATATTGTTAGAAAACAAACTGAACACATACAAGAGAAATTAGATGTGAGATTATATGGCATTTCTGAGGGAACAACATAAATATTTCAAAATATTGCCAATATCCCATATTATATCTTAAGAATTGTTGTGGTAAAAAGACTTAGAGCCACATTCATATTTAAAAACTTGAGATTACTTCTCTTGAATTTAATTTATTATGTGTGTGCCCATGGCTTCCATTTGATGTTTGACATTTCCTTTCTTTCCCAGTTTGAGCCTTTATCTGAACCACAATTAATGAACACACTAGCAGTCCTTGTCAGGAACTAAGTTCAGTGACAGAGCAGAGATTCCAATTTCCTGTTGAAATTTAGAAGCCCAGAGCATTTTGAGTTTATTTCCAAAGGGTCACTTTTCAATGGGTGTCCTTATAGTGATTTGGCCTGAAAAAAGGGATTTATCAGATTTCTCAATCTAACTTACTCTTAAAAAAGAAAATGGGAGAGAAAGTGTCTCATTCTTACTACTTAGGCTGTTTTCAAAATACTCCGGTCTTCTCACATACATTGGATTTATATTGAGTTTTTTAAGGGGAAGTTGTAATAATTCAACCATGATCAAATACTAGGTCTCCATCACTGTCTCTATTTCATCATGCTCACTTCTCAAATCAAGCTCTCAATTAGAAAGACTAGCTATAAACTTAGATAAATTAGTTTGGCAGAGGAGAGGTACCATAATGTGTCATCAAATGCCTCAAGGCACATTCACAGAAAGGACAGATAGTTGTGGCTAAAGTGACAAAGGTTTGGAGATGGCCAAATAAACTGGGTTTTAAAAAATATCCTTTTACTTGGATATTGATATGTCACAGATAACCTCAATCTGAGAACTTGCAATGGATATCTTGTGGTAAAAGCCAGATTGCATAAGCAGGACTAATTAGTGGATGTGATGTGGTCACAGTGAATAAAATCTACTCCTGAAAATTATAGATTTGAAGGTGATGATACATACTAAACAACAGTTACATAAGAATGTAGGGTCAAATGACAGTCATTTTATTTTACTTTCCACAATAGCACAAGCTTGAATAATGATTATACTGTTGAATGAGCCCATGGAGAGGAAAACCACGAATAAAAAAGAACATTATGTACGGAAATAGGTTTCTGAGTATATGGGGTGTGGTCAAAGGAAGACATTGAGAGACTGGCTTTGAAAAGAAGAAGAAAATGATTTTTGTTAATGGTGTGGTTGGAGTAGAAGCTGAAAAGAAAGGAAAAATGATTTTGGAAATGCAGAATTTTTAAAGATGTGTTTCTGCCAAATTGTATACATTTCTTCAGAAGTAATTTTTCGGGGCTCAGAGTACTTGAAAAAAAAGTTTCTAGTTCTGATTTGGGGGGGTGACTATTTGAGGACAGTAGATACAATATAGCAAAAATGTAATAGCATTGATATAGCTAGTAAGAGAGAAACCATGTGGTTGACCATAAAACACAAATCAACAAAAAAGGAAGTCCAATCAGTAAGCATCAGAAAAAGTTATCCTTTCTGGAAGACAAATGTACAAATACTTTGATGAGATTAGGGAGAAAGCAAGTGGTACATAAAAGACAGACCTGGACATAGAGCTCTGACTAAAGACTTTGGCGTTAATACGTATTATTTCTGGGAATGTTTACAAGGGCTGACTTTGGCGAAAAAAAAATCATGAATTGAATTTGGGAGCAGGTAAGCTTATTTAATTTGAGGAGGCAATGAAATTGATTTTATGGTGTTTATTAATGTATTTATATGGATATTGAAAGCTCACATGACGACAAGAGATGAAAGCTAGAGAAAGAGTATGAGTCTAAGTGCCAAAGTCTTCAGCGAATGTGGAGGGGAACTAAGAGTTTCAAAACTTTTAAAAACAAGAGCGATTATAATAATCATTAATACTGATGACCTCAATTTCCTCTCTCTTCTGCATACTACAATATGACTTTTGCCCACACCATTTCATTGGAAGTGTTTTAACTTATTCCCATTATTTATAACCAAAGCGAGTCCTAGCCCAAAACGAGACTGGGATGCAAACAGCAGATCAGTACTTCTTATTGTCAAAGGCAATTATTTCAAATTGTACTAAGATTTAGAACAGGTTGACCTAATACAGAGCTTCTGCTGGAATATGAAAATTTCTGAGAAAGTTTTGATATACAAACTTCATCAAGATCAATAGCTTTGTTTACTAGTCCCTCAAATCATAATTAACTGAGAAGGATCTACTTAGGTCAAGTTAATTAAATTATTTTCCTGAGCTTCCTCATCAAAAATAATTTTTAAATAGATCATACTGAACTACATATGCCACAAAGTAAGCACTTAATGTTATTTAATAAGACTTTTAGCAACTAATACAATGCTATTATATATTATTATTATTATGTTGAACATGAAATGATAAAAATCTAGATACATGTGCAGTTTAACTCATAGTGGAGAAAAATAAATCTTATTTTTTACTCCGAGAAAGGCAGAGAGCAAGTGAGAGAGAGAGAGAGGAAAGTAGAGAGTAAAGAAGACTATTGCTAATATATTTTATCATTTATGCCGATAAAATATTCTCAAATTAAGATATAGCCTGTGGACAGAAATCAAATCAAGAGCATAGCCTTTAAAATACATCCCGTGGTATTGAACAAAACAAATGAGTTTCCATGGCACCCTTTGTTAAAACCTCCAAAAAAATTAAGAAGGTTTCTAACAGATCTTATCAGCCAAAAAAAACCAAAAAAGTTTCTAGAAAGATTAAAAGAATGTTCTTCAGTACACAATATACCTGTAATTAAACTTAGAAAGACATGTCTGAATAAATCATCTGAGTGTGACTTTTGAAGCATGTACCAGACTGAAATCAAATACTGAGGGATTTGGTTTTATTAATTTTCTCTATTGTTTTACTGTTATCAATTTCATTGATTTCTACTATTTTCTTCAATATTGCCTTCCTGTTCTTTGGATTTAATTTTTCTTCTTTGTTGTTTCTCGAGTTGCAATACTATATTACTGATTTTAGACCTCCCCCAATAGTATTTAATGATATGAATTTCCCTCTAAGCCCTGATTTAGCTGAAACTCACTGATTCATATGCTGTATTTTTATTTTCATATGGTTCTAAATATTTTCTAATTTCCCTTGAGAATTCCAATTTGATCCATGTGTTATTAGAATTTTATTTAATTTCCAAATATTTTCAGATATCTTTCTGTTATTGACTTCTAGTTTAATTCCATTGTGAGCAGAGAATATAGAAAGAGTATAACTGATATTTATTCAAATTTGTTAATGTTTATTTTTAAATCAATGTTCTTGTTAATTTTCAATGATTATTGAAAGAATAGTATTGGAGTCTCCAAAGTACAATAGTGGCTTAGTCTACTTCTCCTTGTAGTTCCATTATTTTTTTGCATGTATTTTCAAGTTTTCTTCTTAAATGTGTATACATTTTATACTGTTTAAGTCATCTTGGATAATTAACCAACTTATAATTATGTAACGACCCTCTGTATCAGAAGATTTTTTTATCTGTTATAGCTATACCAGCTTTCTTTTGTTATATGTTTGCTTATGTCCCTTTCTAAATCTTACTACATTTTTTATACTTATTTTATTTATACTTTTCCGGTTCTTTAGACTGCATCTAGTTGAGAGTTGCTTTTGCAATGTAAGTACAGTTTAATCATGTCTTTTTTACCTGGTATTTTTAGAATATTCATATATAACATCATTATTGTTAAGCCTGGATTAAAATCTTCCAAAATCCTTATTTTTTCTATATATTCCAGTTATTCTTTGGTTCTATCCTTTTTTTCTACTTCCTTCTGAGTTCACTGTGCATTGCTTATACTCTGTTTTATCTGCTCTAATGATTTATCAATAACACTTCTATTTTTATTCATATAGTTATTGTTGTAGGATATACAATATACATCATTATTTAGTCAGAATCTACCTTCAAATAATAATATGCCACTTTATTGTAGAAGAATTTTATAGTAGTATTTTTCCAACTCTAACTTTTATGCTATTGTTGTCATACCTTTTACTTTTTCTGTGTTTTAAACACCAAATATGTTGATATATACAACAATATTATTTGGGTTTTTAAGTTGTTTCTGTAACACTGAAAGTAAGAAAAAATTTTCTTTAAGTACATTTATTCCATTTTCAGTGTTCTTAATTTCATTTTGTAGATCAAAATTTAGGCCTGGAACCATGTTCCTTCTTCCTGAAGAAAATTTCTTTAATGTTTCTCATAGGGTAAGTGTGTTGCTAACAAATACTCTCAGTTTATGTTTGTTGGATAAAACTTCTAGCTCTTGTTTTTTATTGAAGGATTTTTCCCTGTATGTATAATTCTGAGTTCATGGGTTTTCTTCTTTCAGCACTTTATAAATGTTTAATTTATTTTCTTATAGTCTCTTATGCTTTAAAAAATCCACTCTGATAGTGTCTGTCATGTAATTGCTATATTTAGAACATTCACATTAAAGTCACTATTGATATTGTTGGATTAGTATCTACCATATTTATAATTGTTTTCAATTATATTCAATTGTTTTCAATTACTATCTTTTTTTTTTTTGTCTTCCACTCTTTTTCTGCCTTATCTGGTTTTAACTGAGCAATTTATAATATTATATTTTCTCTCATCTTGTAGCATATCAATTATATTTATGTTTATACATTTTTTAGTGGTTGCCCTAGAGTTTGCAATATATAGTCCACTTTCAAATAACAGTATACCACTTCATGAGTAGTGAAGGTTCCCAATATGAGGGCATTCTCAATTTTTTTTTTCTGTACTTATGATATTGTTGTCATTCATTTCACTTATTCATAAACTATCATGCAATATATTATTATTATTTTGAACAAACTTTTATTTTTTAGATCAGTTAAGAATAAGAAAAATAAAAAAAAATTCATTTTACATTCATTTGTTTCTTTTAAAATGCTTTTCTTTCTTCATGTATATCTAGGTTTCTGACCTTATCATTGCCATTTCCTCTGAAGAACTTTCAACCTTTCTTTCAAGGCAGGTTTACTCTTCACAGTTTCCCTGAATTTTTGTTTTATGAAAGTCTTTATTTCTCTTTTACATCTGAAAGATAATTTTGCAGGATGGAGAATTCTGGGTTGTTGTTTATTTGTTTTTTCTTTCACCCCTTTAAACATTTCACTCTACTATCATGTTTGTATAATATCTGAGAAATCTGATCCAGTTCTCATCCTTCTTCCTCTATAGATAAGTCTCACCCCCCACCCCACCCTATGGTTTCATTGAGATTTTGGTCTTTGTCTTTGATTTTCTGCAGTTTGAATATGATTTGTCTAGGTATAGTTTTTTTTCAGAATTTATCCTGCTTGGTGTTTCCTGAACTTCCTTTATCTGGTTTGGTGCTTGTCATTAATGTGGAAGAGTATCAGTCATTATTACTTCAAATATTGGTTCTGTTCCTTTCACTCTTTCTTTTCCTTCTGGTTAACTTTAACATTAAAATATTAATGTAAATATTTTAAAAAGTTCACCTAAGACTGATTCTTATGATTGTTTCCCTTTGAGAGAATGTGTTTTTTTTTTTTCTTTCTTTTTTGTATGCCTCATGAAATTTTGTTGAAAGCTGGGTATCTTGTACAGGGCAATGAAAAAAAAAAAAACATAAGTAATTTTTCTGACTGGAAATGGGTACAGATTTCTTTCCACCTTTTGCTCAAGCGTTTGAGTAAATCAGTTTAGGAGCTGAATTCAAGTGTTCTCAAAATAAAGGGGAAACTAAAGCAATTTAATGATCTATGTTTAGATACTTTTAAACTTTTGGCCTTAATGAGATATGAAAGAAATGAAAAGTCTATCTATCTATCTATCTATCATCTATCTATCTATCATCTTATCTATCATCTATCAGATAGTATACACAGGTATTAATATATTTATATTCTTATATAAAGTAAAACTTCTATAAGTGACTTGTTGCAGACAAGAATTCTTACATAGTTTTAAAATAAGATAATTTATCTCTTAAATCTCATCAGAAGAATATATACTAGGGCTCAGGCAGAATCAACGTTTTCTTCATTTTATTCAAAATGAGATATAGACTTTTTTCTGCCTTTGAATATTTCTTTGTGATTTGAATATATGAATTTCAGATCACCTGTAAACAGACGTATAGTTAATTTTATGGAAACTAGGAAAAATCTACAGTCAATTTATGGAGAAATCCTTTAGAAACTAGCTGCCTAAAATGTGGTATAGAGACCAATAGCCTCAATATCATCTGCGTTTTCATTAGAAATGCAGAATATCAGACTCCACCTCATATTTACTAAATCAAAATATGCATCTTAACAAGTATAGGTGAGTAAGAGCATTAAGTTCAGGAAACACTGCTTTCAAGGACAAATCAAAACTTGGACTGATGCTAATCATTTTCAGCATCCAATCCCTTCAGAATATTCAGGTTCTCATTTGTCCAAGAGACATATGGAAATAGGCTGAAAAAAAATTCATTAGATACCCTCTAGCATTCATGTAATATTCTTTGCTAAATGATTATTATGATTTCAGTATTATCACTTTCCTTTCTAAACTCATAATCTTAGAGGGCCTTCATGGGGCCAAATAATTCTGCTGTATTTAAACTGGTTATCTTTTCAGAACTGAGAGTTACTAGACTCTGTATCACTTCATTATTTAAAAATAAACCCAGTTCATGTATCGCACAATTATACAGAAAAGAACGACAGAGGTCTTTGTCATTATTGGAGGCTAAATATGAAAAAACAATCTTACCCAGTGTGTATTGAATTGTTGAGACTCTAAAATTTTGTTTCCTCTTCTTCAGAAAATAGTCACATGTTATTTTGAATAAAATATAAGGGATTCAGTAACTATATTTTCAGCTCAGGGTGAAAGTCGCACTTCATATTTATTCTAGGTATAGAATATTATGCATATTTATTCTAATCACAGTTGTACCTTTTCTAGTCTATACAATTTGACAACTAATATCTGGATAATAAACTCCATTTATTGACATTTCTAAAATATGTATCACTATAGAGTAATAGTGTAATCAATAGAATGGCCATTTATAATGTGATTTTAAATCTTGCAGTCATAGAAAGCCTAGAGACATTTCTTTTTCTTATGTTTGACAGTTTTTAGCTCTGTCCAAGGATGGTCAAAATTCACCATTTTTCTATCCCAGAGTAATCTGGTGCTTGTGAACTACTATGTTATTGTTTCAGTTTGGATAGATTTGCAATTCTTGCATTTTGCTTGAAACTGTGGTTGGAATGAATCCCCAAATACAGAGCAATAGTCAGCAAAATTGGTCAAGTTTTCCCCAGCTTGAAGTTGAAATAGGTAAAGTCAGAAATTTTCCAAGTCAAAATATAAAAGTGAAAAACAGCCCAAGGGCAATAAAACCCTTAACTAAAAGAGTAGTTGGAAGTATCATCACAAAATTTGGAACAACAATGAGCTATACACTGAGTATACAGAATTTCAAATCCCTTAATGCAATAATTGAATGTCACTGATTTTATGGTCTTATATTTTCATTGCATTGTTCAACAAATCTTTTTGCCTGTCACAAAGATGAGTCAAAATGAACTGCGTGCGCTATGGAATATAACTACCTACTTGTTCCCAACTAACCAATATATTCTTTTCATGAACTTTTCCATTCTTAATTCATTTAGAAATGATGTCAAATATTCTCAGAAGTGCTAAGTAAATGGAACACCATATTCTAAATAGTTATCAAAAAGCTTATTTATTATGTACTGTGTCTTTCAGATTAATACCATGATAACATTATAGAACTAATTATAAGAGTAAACAGAAAAAAATAATACTATGTAATCTTCAAATCAAATCACTTCTTTCTTTGATTTGGCTGTCGTATCTGAAAATACTAAATATTTTACCCCAGATTATTTTATTTAAAAATAAAAAATTATAAATAATATATTATTGAGATAATTCAATGTTTCTTACTGTATCTGAGAATTTCAGTTGATAAACTGAGAGTGCATTGCTGTATAACAAACCATCACAAAATATTACACCATCTAAATTATACCTATTAGATCATTTGGGTTTTAAATCCACAGGCCGATCTGGGCAGACTTCAAGGAGTCAGAAAATTTTGTCACTCCAGGATTTCAAATACAGGTATACTATTTGTACATAGTCATTTCATAGATTTTTGCTTCAGTTACCTAATTTACATGAAGTGTATTTGTATACTTATTTAGAATACCTCTAGGTATAGGTATTTAAATAAAATAGAATTGAGTTTGTATTCCTGCTTAACCACTTATTATTTGAAACAATTTAGGCAAATCTTGTAATTTCATTGAACTCCTCTGTCAAATGTAAGTATCAATATTACATCATATCATTATAAATATTGCACGGGATGAAATATACAGTCTATTCGAGTTTCTGGATTATTATTGTTTACTCAAAAAGTATTGGTCTTCTTCCTTCTGAGTTTAGATATCTCTTCTAAAACATTGTCCATACCCGTAATTCTTAATCTGACCTATTCTTACAGCCTTTAGATGGATAGCAGAATACATATTTACATGTATACAAATATTTGTTTTATATATTTAATATATTTGACATACTTATTTATATATTTAATATATAAATACGTTTTATATTTTTATATATTCACATATTTTACATATTATATATTTGTTTTATATAATATGTATTCTGCTAATCCGCTATTATACTAATTAAATCTCTATTATGCAAATTAGGTTTCTGTAAAGTCCAATTAGAACACATAAATCCCACATATTAAAATTCACAAACTTTACATAGAATTCAAAATTGAGAGAGAGGAACACTGGTAGCAGCAAGTAAAAGTTGAAAAATGTAAAAGTTAGCTATTGCTATATAACAAAGCACCACAAAATATAGTGTATAAAACTGTTTCTCATAAACTGTGGGTTAGCAGGGTGATTCTGCTGTTGTGATGTAGCCTCTAAGGGGTCAGTCATGCATATGTGGTCAGCAGCAGGCTGCACAGTGTGTGCTGATGATTTGGGCTAGGCTTTTTCACATGGCTGGTATGGTAGCTATGAAAATGTTTCTGACTTATCTCTGCACTAATTGTTTCATCTGCTGGCAAGATAGCTCAGACTCGTTTTCATGATAACGGGAGAGGAGAAGAAAGAGAGCAAAATATGTAACAACTTTATGGCTTAATAGGTCCTGGTGACATGTCATTTCCACCTTATTCTTTTGGCAAATGCATATTTCATCAATGCAACTCAAAAGGCCAATCCAGAAATAAGGGGTGAGAAAACAGATTCCAGCTCTCTATGGTAGGAGATTCAAAGTCATAATCCAAAAGCTGAGAATACCAGAAGGGGTGAAGAATCGGGGCTGTTTACAATCAATATATCTGAGCAATCTAGCACAAAACCACACAGGAATGACGTAAAATCTAACTTTAAATACTACTATACAGTGGACCCAAATCATTTAATAAAGAAAAATAATATATTGTATCAGTAACAAATCTCTTTTTTTAAGCCTAATAAAATAATCATAGTTTCATAAAATCATAGTCATAACATATTTAAAGACAAATGAATTGATAACATATCAGTACAGAACCCGGTAATGACAGGGCTTTATTAAAAGAGAGCTTCCAAAATGACTTTCCTGAGGTAATAAAAAGGATTTCAAAATAATCATTAAAAATCACCTGCTGTTCAAGATGAAGTAATAGAAATGGAATATTCCTGCTTACCAGAAAATCTAAAAATAGACAAAACATATTAAATATCAATTTTCAGTCATTGGACATCAAGCAATGCAAGGTAATACCCCAGGAGAGAGGTATGCAAATTAGTTAAGACCAGTGTTGTCTCATCTTATTGCTGGAAACAGTTCCTCGGCCACATGGAAAAGAGTGGTTATAAGGTGGAGGAGCTTGGTGGTCTTGCTAGGTTGAAGAGCCAGACCTGGGTTATGGCGGCTAAGGCAACTTGAGTTGTAGGGCACAGTACCAGAGAGGAGAAAGCTGTACAGAGAGAGAGCTAAAGAGATCTTTGGAAAGTACTTCTCAATTCTTCACTTATATACCGGTCAGCTAATGCTGTGATAAATATACTTGAGGGTGGGAAAACACCACCTAAAATGAGCAGAGTAGAGGGAACAATAACCAGTGCTTTCCACTGGCTTTGAAATAATTTCTGTTTCACCACCCAAAGTAGATACCTTATAAGCCCAGGGGCAAATGAGCAGAGTTCTCAGAAGTGTACTACTCCCTCAGTAGTGGGTCAAAATTAGCCTTAAATTAAAAGCTACTCTTCCCACCTAAAGACCTTAAAAGCAAGCCTCGATAGGATCAAACTACTTCCAAGTAATTGAATCTTGTGGCAAAGGTCAAGAACATGGATAGAAATACAAAAATCATTCAGTACTCAGCAAGGTAAAATGTACAATGCTCGGATAACATTAAAAAAAATACCAAGAATGCCAAAGAGGAAAATATAAGTTATAATAAGGAGAAAATTCAAACTACAGAATCAGGCCAGATGATTTAACAGTAGAGACGATATAATAGTAGATAACACATTTATTTGTTTTCCCAAGTATTTGACTAACCAACCAAACTATTAACTATTCTCAAGGATTCACTTTGTATGTTTCTTCATTAGTTTCCCAATTGCTAATTACCTCAAATTTAGCAGCTTAAAACAACACAGAGTTATTCCCTTATTGTCCTGATGTCAGAAGTCTGAAATGAGTCTTAATAGGCTAGTGGTAAGGTATCGACAGGCTGTTTATCTTCTGGAGGCCCTAGAAAAGAATTCCCTTTTTTTTTAATTTCATTTTTTTTTACTTTTTTAGTTTCTAAAAGATGCTTGTGGCCCATTCTTCCATCTATATATCTACTTTTGTAGCATCTTCTCTCCTCTCTGACCTCTTGCCTCCCACTTTTAAAGGAATCTCCCCCCAAAAACAGGATAATTTCCCCATCTTGAGATTCTTAATCCCATCTGTAAAGTCCCTTTTGCCATATAAGGTAACATATTCACAGGTTCCTAAGATAAGAATGTAGACATCTTTGGGGGCATTATTCCGTCGACTGCAGCATCCCTCCTTCTAGGCAAAGGGGTCATTTGTATGTAGTTGATGACATTATTCCCACTAGGGGGTTTCATGTTATTCTTCTGTCCTTCGGTGCAACTGTAGAAAGCAGCTGAAATACTCCAGCAGTCCATTTACAACAGATGCACAGTATATAAAACAGGCTCATTTTTTTCTTTCCTCTAATCACCAGACTTATAGAACTCATAAGTTGACATGTATGTACAGAAGATGAGGTGGTGATGCAGCAAGAGGATGTGTCATGAGAGTCTGAGTGTGTGTGTGTGTGTGTGTATTTGTTTTTCTTTTCCTCATTGGATAGAGGATTTCTGCCACATATTATGGCTTGGTGCATCATAATGGCAGCTCAGGTTTTAGAATAATCTGATGTCCCATTCTTAAGCATTCAATCTTTAGCAGGATTAGTACCAAGCAGAGCTGATTCCCAGAAGAAAATGGTGATCCACAGAGAAGAACATAAATTTGCTTCAAAATCCTGGGGCTTTATGCTGTGATTCTGTAGTATGGGCTTTCCTCTGTCTATGTATAGCATCATTATTTATGATGGACACACTGAGACACATTGAGTCTGATGTGTCATAAGGCCTGTGTGTCAGGGTGGCTTATACTGTTGTATGGATGTGCTACAGTGGCTTTTTTTGTTGTTGTTCTGAGCCCCTCTCATTTTTAGCAGCTTTACATGTTACTCAGGAAACAGGTAAGAGCAGCACACTCAGCTATGACATATGTTGACTCCAAAATTCAAAGAGACCCAAGAATGAGACAGAGAGTTACTTTGATGGTTTATGATAAGACAGACTATATTACAAGGGAGCATGGATCTATGATAAGAGATTAGATTTTTTTTCCCATTCTCTAATTTCAAATTTGCCTTTAAAAATAATATCTAAGAAAATTTTAATTTTGATGCATAGATAACATGCATTCTAAAATAATGCGAGCAAGTAATTCACTATTTTTCTTAGAAAGTTCTCAGTTTGTAATGCTTAATATTCTTAAGCTCAGTCCCATAGCGACATGATTAAAAAGGGCAACAATGGATGGTGATGCAATTATTGGCTGAGCTGAAAAGTCACAGTGGGTGTTAGAACTCACTATAAGTGTTTGAGGGATCATTATCAGGCACTGTAACATTCAGATGTCTGAGAAAGCTTAGTACAATTTATTATAATAGAGTAATTAAATAAAAAAGCACCCACTTGTGTATCTGTTAGCTTTAGCATTCCACTAGTACAGGTAGCCCTTAGATCCTTAGGTGATCTTGATTATAACACCTTTGGATACAAGGGGCATTGGATTAAACGAATTGGGATACAAGTTTGCTGCAGTTCTGAAAAAGAGGGAAAATAACTTATAGTTTCTTCTACCCATAAAACGTTAACAGGCATAGTTATTAGGCTTCAGTAGATTGTAGGTCATTGTCAGGCCTGCTGAAGGCCTGAAGGTAGAATTAATAGCCCTTTCTATCCCAAGGATGTAGGGGAGAGAAGAAGAAACAAAACAGAAAAGTTCTTGTGAACATTCTAATTCTGATGGCAATTACTACAAAAATATAGAGTCCTTAGCAATTGGATACTTTTAGCAGGATGTACCTTCTCTGCATATAATTGCTTATGATAAACAAACCTGGAATTTATGGATTTATGGGACATGACCTGCTGCATAATTCAGTTGTCAATTATGTTATCAACAGAATAAAGACAATGGGGAAAGGTATTTATTCTAGCTCTTTTCAGTCAGGGTTCAGTACTCCATGCCTGCTGCATTATATGCATAAGAAATTAGAAATTAGAAAGCTTGGGCTTGGATAACTCCTTCACAAGCCCAGGGCTCAAAGCAAGCAAGCAAACATAAGCCTGTAAGGGACCCAGTGCTGCCTCTACAGGTGACCCATTGAAAAGCTCAGCCCTGACGAGAAATCCTCATGCTCTCACTAGCGCTGAGTAGACTTGTGCTATATTGACCAAGAGAAGCATTAGGTCTCCAGACATAATGCTTACCACTGCCAGGTGAGAGATGTGTGAACATCAGCAAAGAGATGGGCTGAATATATCCCAGCCAATGCACCACACTGCAAGGACAATTCAAGTGTATGTCAAATGACATCACTACCACATCAAGTGTTCTTGAAACTCCAGCCTGAAAATCCTGGACTTCTTCTCTCTCTGAGTCTGCTGAATAGCATCTCTGATTTTCCAGGTATTGCAAATATCCAGACTGAATGCAAAAGGAGAGCAAGTAGTATGTATGAAAAACTTGTGGGTCATCTGGATTATGTAGCTCGAAATAGACCCCTTGAAGGAATGCCTATAGAAGTAAGAGTTATGCCCCTTCACTGCTTTTTTGAGAACTCTGAATATCAAGATTTAAAAGCTTTAGTTCTGAGATATAAATTTTACAGAGATCTAGTTTCAACAGAAAACCGGTGGCTTACCTTAACCATTTTAAATACTGACTCACCAAAGTTTTTAAAAATATTAAGGAAAGTAGCTATTGAAAAAAAATTAGGCATGGACTGAATATGGAAATCACTCATAATTTCTTACTACAATCTTATTGCTGTCACTATGACTTTGGCATAATTCTGAAATAAACATGAATGGCGTGGAAAGCCCAAGAGGCAGTGACACAAAGTAATGGGGAATAATTAGCAGAGGACAAGGATATGGGAAACACAGCATGAGCAGTGGAGAGAAGAGGTTACTTAGGTTCTCATAATGAATTGGCTGCAAGGAGATGGAATTCCTTTACAAACTCTGATAGATTTTGCCAAAGAGGAAACTAGGCCCTGTTTTACGGATACCCTAACCTGAAGCCAGGCTACTAAACTAAGTCATATAGATACTACAGATTTGTATGTCACTTCATCATCAAAACACAGCTTCTGTGCTACCTTTGTTGGCTGTAAAATATATCCCAGAGGTTCGGTTGTCAATAAATCTGAGATAATGTTAAGAATACATTATTTTGTTTAAGTCCATTAAGGCTATTGCAAGTAAGTTTTTCAATGCATGAACTTTAGAATTTTTCACAAACAACAGGAAAGATATGGACATGGGCATAGTGAACACTGATATGAGCAAAATAATATTCATTCCACTCCAACAACAATACAAATTTGAAAGAAAATGGTTATCATGAAAGGTGGTGACAACGATATTATGGTAAAAAGAGGGATAGAGTCTATTCTTTATTTTTTTTTTTGTAGTAAAATTTAGAAAGCGCTCATCTAGTAAATATTGATTTCAAAACTGCTCTAAGGTTGGTATAATGGACCAAGGCTAGTATTATTTTTTCTTTGTTTACCGTGCCAACACTGTCTTCCTAGAATTTATTATTATTTTTGAAATGTTTCAGATAAAGTAATTGCAGGAGGAGGGGCTGGAGGATCTGCCTGACACGTCCTCGTCCCTCTCAGCGTGACCGCTCTTTGGCGATGTGCTTCAATGCTAACTTTTAAGGTTAAGTAAACTGGAAGTGAGAACATATTGTACTCTGAATCTTTAAATCAATTTCAACCTAGATTCAGATGACACTGAGTCATTTCATATAGTCTATATTATAGTACACTATACAATATGATCCCTGACTGTCTCCAGCTATCATTTTGTGTGTGTGTGTGTTTGTGTGTGTGTGTGTGTGCGTGTGCTTGCATGTATTTATGTTTGTTTGCTGCCTGTATCTTTGTGTGTGTGTGTGTGTGTGTGTGTGCGTGTGCTTGCATGCATTTATGTTTGTTTGCTGTCTGTATCTTCTGCAGGAATGTACCGTCCATAAGAATAGAGGCTTTGTCTCATTTTACTCGTTGATATATCTCTATTACCTAGAACACTGCCTGACAATGAACAGACGACCAATAAATTCCTACTGAATGAATAGACTGTGTTGTTTCAAGAGTCCAAAATGTTTGAAAAGATTTTAAGCACCAACTAAGGTAGAAGAAAATTATCGTGAAAATAGCCAATATGTCATTCCAACTTTCTCAACATTCTTTCTATTCCAAATGCAAAGTTGTGTTCTAACCTTATGAATTACCTATAGAACAAGTTAGAATTCCTCATAGCTGGTTCCATTCAGACTTTGGGCTTAACAGAAGATTTTTTTAAAATAACATTCTTGTTTTGGTTTTGTTTGCAATCATATATAAGTTTATCACAAATTATTCTATGCTAGAGATAAGGGAGCTGAAGTAGAATAATGTCAATATAGAAGCCACGGGCCTGTCTTTCCAATATTCAATAGCAAATGTGATTTTCTAATACCATGCATTCACTATGGAAAAAGTGTGTTTTCTTTTTTAATGATAATTTTATCTTAGCAGGAACTCTTTAGGTAAGTTTACAATTGCTTTATTCGGTTTCGATTTTGTGTCTCACCAG
>NW_006439568.1:13831392-13841326 GCF_000325575.1 Pteropus alecto | reverse complement strand
CTCTACACACTGACTATATCAAAACATCTTCCATATTTGTACATAAATGAGACAGCAGTTAAATAAACAGATGAAAGGCATTATCTTGCTCTTGAAAAATACTGATAGAGGGACTTATGGGTTTTGATGTTAGCAAGACAATGGCAAACGGCTCCTGAGCCCATTGAAATGCCCACAAATGAACATAAGGCTATAAAGTTGCCATGGCATTGCTCACTGAGAAAAGTAATCAATAATGTGCAACCTGACAGATCAATTTCTTCCTAATAAATGTTTTTTTGTTAAAATTAATTTTTAACATATGATCTCATCTTTGGAAAAGATTAAGATAGTACGGAAAATAGCAAATAGCTAGAAGAATTTAGCCGCTCGGACCACTTCTTCCTCAGAGAAAAGAGCCTGATTTTTAATCACCTGCTTAGGATGGATAAGCTATATGTGGAGACTCATATTCCTCAATTAGTTTATTTAGTTTAATAAACTAGTTTGAAGATAATCACTTCAAGTAACAAGATACATACAGCTGAGAGAAGTAGAAGACAAGAATTAGTTTCTTTCGTCCTGAGCTATAAAGTTAACTACGGATGGGTACAAAATCAGAACTTTCACTGTGAAGCAATTTTAGTGATCCAATTAAACAAACCACTGTGCTACACCATGTTCAGGATTACTGTGCTAACACTTCTCGTATGCCTGATGATTCACTAAAAAGAAAATGCTGAGTTAAGCAACTGTGAAGCAGCCAACATTTTCCTATATGATCATAGAATGAACCCCAAACCTAGCTATTACCAATTTACACTGTAGATAACATTGAGCGAGACAGAATCACAAGTATATGAGGGGGAAAAATGGCAGCATGGAGAAGTAATTGAAAAAAAGAAGATTTAGAAAAGAAAATTTTCTCATTAATAAAATGAGAAATATTCAAGAGGGTAATGCATCCATGAAAAAAGAAAGGAAAATTGCAGAAAGAACTTTCAGAAAGTGAAAACTATTGAAGTTAAGAAATATATATGATTGTGAAAATAAAATTCAGTAGCATTTTTAAAGAAAAAGATCTATAATTATATATTAAAAATACCAAAATTCAAAGAATTTGAGAAAAATTAAGAAGTAAATCCAAATGGCCCAAGACCCTATTGATATCATGAATAAAACTCAGAAATTACCTTTTCCCCATTCAAACCATTTTTTTGTCTGTTCTTCTATATTTTCTAAGTGTTTGCTGATTTTAGGCTTCTGTACCTACAATCTATTGTATACACAGGAATGAGGATGCTCTTTCAGACTAATACATTATTTCCGTTACTCCTGGTTGACCTATTTCAACATAACTTCATTGCACATATTTAGAATCTGTCAAAATCTGACTTTAATTATTGTCATTCATGCTTGGTTCATTTTACACTGAGTTGCTTTCAGTTCCTCAGTCGTACCATGTCCTTTTCTATCTTGTGGTCTTAACATAATGTAGAAATTATGTCTATGTCTCTTCATATGATTGGCTTTTTCATGTTTCTGAATTTTACCTCTTCAGAGATGTCTTCCCCAAATTCCAATATAAATAGATATTTCCTCATTATTGTTTTTTATGGTGCTCATTTATTTTCAGTGAGGATGTAAAATGGTATAGTCATATTGGAAAATTCTTTGGCAGTTTCTTATAAAATTAAAATATGCTTACCTTATAACTCAGCAATTCTACTCCTATACATTTACTTAAGATAAATGAAAACATGTCATCACACAAAAACTTAACACGGAAATATTCATAGCACCTTTATTCAGCATACCCAGAAAGTCAGAAACAATCTAAATGCCCATTAACTGGAGAATGAATGAATAATTTTGGCATATTCGCACAATGGAATGGTACTCAGGAATTAAAAAAAAAGTTTGACCTACTGATCTATGCAACAATATGAATGAATCTCAAAAACACAATGGTTAATTTCCACCAGAAAAGAGTTTATGTTCTATGACTCTCTTGATTTGAAATTCAAGAACAGGAAAAGCTAATCTATGGTGATAGAAATCAAAAGAGTAGTTTTATGAAGATTATTTTTAATGTAAAGTTCAAAAATGACCTTTTGGAAATGTTCTCTATTTTTAGTAGAGTCTTGATTATATTATACTTACAATGAATTATATACTACACACTACAAATGCATTTGAATAATGTAAGTCCCATGTGTGCAGTTCACTATATTTAAATTTTATTTAATAATGAAAATGACTTTGCCCAGGGCTTGCTCTGCGTGCTCTCTTTGGGCTTCTATTTATATTGATAAAGGCACCTGAGCTCAGCATGATTTTGAATCACAGGACCAGCCACAGGTTTTGCTAGTTTTCCCAATCAATTTTTTTTTCTCTTCTGACATTATTTTATCTTTTACTTTAAATAGATTCTATTTACTATTGATGACATACAAAATAATATTTATAATTGATTAGCAGTTAGACTAAATATCTGATATTGCCATTTTAGATTTATTACCATCCCCAGAGAACTCTACTTTGCTCTCTGTCCTTGGAGCCTTAATTTTGTGAAGTGTATCAACTGGCTCCCTAGATCTCTGGTTTCTAATTGAGGTTGGAAAATGAGATACATAAGAAGGAAATTAGAGAGTGAAAAGAGGACAAGGTTAGGCTACTTATCTTCTAGGCTCACTAACTGCTCAGATCCTATATGTTGCCCACATCATTACTGAAAGTCAAAGTCATGTCACCCCTTCCCACACTATTCTCTCCCTAACTTCCAGGAACTGTTTCTTCTTCTACCGTGCAGACCCAGGGATGGTAACAGCTCCTCAACATCAGAAAGCCAAAAGAACTTCATGATCCTCATTGCTTTTGCTTTCTTTTTATTCAATCTTGGTGTGAGATTCCTCTATACTATCCTCTATGTTTCCCCCTCAGCTTTAAACACCAGCATCCATTTCGTAATTTTCCTAATTTTGTTCTACTTTATCGTTTTACCACATACATTTCTTCTCTTATCAATATATTATTTAATTGTGCATGTTTCTAAACCATGAATAAATGGTATAATGTTCTACTTGGTATCTTTACCAAGTTATTAAGCTTGAAATGCTTGGAGTAATTATAAAATACATATCATGAAATGCTCTCTTTTCTTCTTGTGTATGATTGATATTCTTTTTCCATGTCAAGTCCTTGGCACTGGATTTCTTTCTCTCAAAGGTCTATGAAAGTTGTTATACTATCTTTTAGATCTTGTAATTCTAGTTATTCATTCTCTTGCTCTCTCTCGCCTCCTCTTTCCTTCCCTCTCTCTCTATGTATGCATTTTGGATAAAGAATTTTCTTTCTTTCTTTTCTTCCTTCCTTCCTTCCTTCCTTCCTTCCTTCCTTCCTTTTTCTTTCTTTTTTTAAAGAGCAGGGAAGCACCGTGTTCTTTCTTCCTCCCTCCTTCCCTCTCTCCCTCCTTCCCTCTCTCCTTCACTCTCTCTCTCTCTCTCTCTCTCTCTCCCTCCCTTCTTCCCTCCCTCTTTCTTTCTTTCTTTCTTTCTTTCTCTTTTTTCTTTTTCTTTTTCTTTGATACTGATAATATTTAAAATATACCTATGGAGTATAGAAATTTAACCAAGATATGACTGCTGACAGTTTTTTAAATAATCATGCCTAGACTTTCCAAAGCCTTTCTAAGCGAAGATAATATATTTCTTCATTTAGGTGATTTTCCTTATGGTTCTCTTATAATTATGACTTCCTTTCATGTTACTAAGTAAAATAAAATTTCTTAAATAAGATTCAAAGTCTAATATTCTTTCTTCTCTAGAGTATACTCTGTGACCTTAAATTCATTTCGAATCTCAAATAGAGTGATACAGAGAGATACAAATATACATTATATATTTAATATTACATATAAATATATAGGGATATTTGTTATTATATAGAAATATATACACATTTATACAGAGAGAAAGAGAGAATGATATTTCAGACACAAATATTTATTTTGGCATAGAACAAATAGCTAATTACCTCAAATTTTATTTCCTCATGGCATATATTATTATACTTCAGCATCTATATATCTATGAAAAGATATTTCATTACATACACTCTGTATATGTGTATATCTCTACACATACTTAACGGCTATGGTGTTAGTTGTCACACTGCACACCATGACCTTATGTTCCACTATAATATTAAAATTAACAGAATTAATTTGGAAAGTTTTAAGTGTCATATGCCATTTTAGACATTCAGATAAAAAACATAAGTTGGATTTGTTATATGAATTGAATATCTCTAAAGGAAGTAACTAAAGTCGAAATATTAGGAAGAGCCTAAAAAAACTCCGTTAGACTCTATAAGGTAAATAACAGAAAAAGTTTATGAGGTTCTTGGTTTTAGAAAGTTTACAGTTTGTTGTTGTTGTAGTTATTGTTGTTTGTTCCTTTGGAATTGACTTTTTACCAAAAAATAATTTGGAAACAAATATATAATTTGAAAACTAGTTCAGTTATAAATGCTCTGTTTACAACACATTATTCTCTGTTCCACTGAATCTTATTTGAAAAATTCAAGTAATGTTTGTATGTATATTTGATGTTCTGCTTTGTTTTTAATTCCCATCATTTCAAATAATTTATTCAAAATTCTAATGAGGTTTTTGCAGAGGTTAAAGAATTTAAATATTTTATAATTCCATTAAAATTAGTGATAGTCAAATAATAAAATTTCAGTTGAATCTATTAGCTTAGACATGTGTCTAACTGTAGTTTACATTATTGCTGTATAAATATCTAGCTGGAAAGCAATTTACACCAAAAAAGACCCTTGAATAGGTGACAAAATCATACTATTGGTTTTACTATCATTTAATTTACTGCAAAGTAACTACCTTAATTTATATAACAGACACTTTGTAACAGACAACTTAAAAAAACTCTTAAGCCCATATATATATATAAAAGTGTATTATTTTATCAGATGAAGCGTTACAATTCCAAAAGGTGGGCATATCTATTAACTCCTAAGATTTAGATAGCAGTGTAAAATATGAATAAAACTAGAATAAAAATAAATAAAATGTAAAAATATAATGTCTATTCCATTTGCCTTTCACAGTAAGAAAGACTTTGTGTTATCAATGTACACTAAAATTAGAAGTGGGGAAAAATATAAAGCATCCTACATAAAAAACTTCTGAATAGATTTCCTAGAAAATACAAAATAAGGATGTCTCACCTAGTTGTGAAATCTTAAACTGTTTCAATGTCCTGAGTGAGGTTCTCTTATAAATTCTACTAAGACTGATGTGGATTCTGACACAGACAAGTTTTTTTTGCTATATGCAGAATTGTCAGAAAGTTCCAAATGGTTTAGAGAAGTTTAAAAAAAAGAACATTTATGCCTGATCATGAAATATTTTTAAATTTTGCTTTAAATTATATTGTCATGACATTATCATGTACACATTGGTATTATAATATTTTAATTATTTTTTATTAAAAATAATTAATAGAAAAAAATTCAATCAATTGAATAGAAATACCTATTTTTCTTTGAATATTATCTGTCTCTCTTTACTTGTATATTTGCCATTTTCCCCAAAGATCCTTCTCTGTGCCTTTGGTATGCCATTCTTTATTTCTACCATACATATTTCCCATTTCTTCATGTGCCCAACTCTGATTCATTCCTCAAAGAATGCCTTCTCCCCCCTCATTAGGCAGAGCTCCTCTGTGCTAACACTGACCTTTTCAGACACCTTATAATTTAATGTATATGGCTCTGATACGTTTGAAGACTGAAGCCATTTCGGTGTCTTACTATCGCCAGAAACATAGTGCTTAGCAAAAAGCTGGTGATTGTAAGTTGAACAAAAGTTCGAACAAATAAATTTATTGACAAATCAATGCCATGAATATACAGAAAGCTTACTCTCACACACATAAGTCAAAACCCTATTCTAAGTAATCACCAATATAACAGAATATACTTCCCCAGAGAAATCCCAGTGGGCAATTTCTTGAAAAGCCACTTTTTTTTTTTTTTTTTGCAATAATGGCAAATGTCACATACAGTAAAAAGATGGTATGAAATCCTAGAACTTCTGAAACAACCTGAAATACATCTGGAAAACTTCAGTTCAATTAGAATTAAAACAAACAAACAAACAAACAAACAAAAACCAAAAAATCTTCTTCTGGCAGGCTCCTATTTTCTGCCTGAAATGCTGGACAAACTTCATGGGCCCCATTGTCACCCTCACTCTTTATAACAGTATTTGTCATATTGTCTCACACATTTGTTCACACAGCCATCTCTAGGATAGTTTATTCTTATATTTCTGTTTACATATTACCTCTAATGATAATAAAAGCTTCTCTTTTGCCAGGTCCTGTGCTAAGCATTACAAGCATAATCCCACTTTTTTGGGACACCAACATCTATCTACATTTTCAGATGAAACAACAGAGGTCTAAAGAGATTAAGTAAATTATACTATGTCATGCAAATAATAAGGATTGGGACAAAACTTAAAAATTAATTCTGTTCGATACCAATAGCATAAAGTATGTGCATTCTTAAGGGCTGTATAATGTCCCCCCCAAAAAGATGTTGAGGTTCTAAACCCCAGTACCTCAGAGTATGATATTATGTGACCTTACAGAAGTAATCAAGTTGAAATGATTTCTTTAGAGTGGGTTCTCATCAATATGACTGGTGTCCTTATAAAAAAGAGAAATTTGGACATAGGACAGACATGTGCAGAGAAAGGAAATGTAAACACACATACAAGCATGACAACTAGGTGACCGGAGTGGGGCTTCCACAGCCAGGAAAGTCAAGGATTTCTGGCAGATACTAGAAAGCCAGAAGAGACAAGAAAGGATTTTCCCTTAGAGCCATCAGAGGGAACATGGCCATTATGGCACCTGTATTTCAGATTGCTAGCCTCCAGAACTGTGAGGCAAATTTCTGTTTTTCTAAGCCACCCACTTTCTGGTACTTTGTTACTGTTAGGAAACAAATGTATCCATTTACTTCTTTACAAGAACATAGACAATAACATTTAAGAAATGTAACTTTGAATTAAAGAGAGGGATACATCAACTATAAATTATAACACGAATGCTATATTCTCTTAAAGTACTTTCTCTCTCTGAACTTTAAATATTTTGTAGCAATGAATTAGTGTGTGTGTGTGTGTGTGTGTGTGTATTTCATTTATGTGTACTTTTACTTATTAGTTGTGGGGCCAAATTACTTAATATTCAATCATTAACAGAGCAAAGGGAATAGTAATGTACCTTTACTGAAAATTAATGAGTGCTTCAAAGACGCATGCCTGGAGGTACTGAGAAATATACGCATGGGCAAGGTCCATAAAGTTCATCAGAGAGGCTATTAATAGACAGGGGAAAAATCTCCCAAGAAATAATCTGGGATGCTCTCTCTCTTATGGATGAAAGGTTAATCTTTGTTCTGGCACTAAGAATCAATAGGTGAAGACTGCACACCGTTCTATACAAAGTTTAATCAGATAAATAGGTATGGACAGTCTCTGCACTTAAAATATTCTCCCAAGTGATACTTACAATATTTGAAACCCAACCCTCCCTTAGGTTTCACCTTTGAATCAACTCACATGATCAGAGCAATTCTGACCTGTAGAGTATTAATTTATTTCTGGACAATTTGGCTTTGTTGAATTGTATTGTATTGTATCAACTTATAATTAGTGATTTTAATCTATTGATTTTTATTAGAGAATGATATGAGCTCTAAAAACCTATTGTTGAGTATTTTGCATGAATGATGTGAAATGCATTGATTTCTTTCTTGCTTTTGTTTATACAGCCTTGTTTTTGATAATCAATAGGAAATAAGTATTAAGAAGAGTCGTACCTGAGACTGACATCTTAATTGTGTATTAATGGTGTTTTATGTGTGTTTATTTCTCCTTCCCTGGGGCAACTGTTGGAAAATGACTATCATATTTGTAGAATATATAGAAGATAAATTCATATGAAATTGTGCACTGTGCTTATTTATAATTTAACTTAGAAATTATTATATTCTTTCTACCTTCCTTTCCTATTGATTCACTTGTAAGTGAAATTTTACTTTTATTTTTCTCTAACTTCATGTATACTGTATGACATTTTGACAGATTGAGTACTAGGAGTTTTCATTCAAATATAACCTTAAGCCAACACCCCCGTATCTCAACCTCATGATATACCTATTTGACTTGAATATACTTTATATTTGTATAAAAATAGACAGGGTAAAGACCCAAGACATTGAAAGATTTGTAGAATTTGTACTGATAAAGTCACAGGGCTACTTATATTTTCAAAAGCAGTGTTGACTTCTACTTCTTGGCAGTTCGAGATACTAGATATTTTGAAGAAACTTGTCACTATGAAGAGCCAAAGATTGCTAAATAAGATAAAATGAAATGTTTTAAAATAGTTGTGATAAATAAATAAAAAAAATGAAAAGTGATAGAATATGAAAAGATAAAGGGAAAATTAGAGTGGCAATCATATAATAATTCAGTTATTTTAAGGGCTATATACTTATTGGAAATCTATAGTTTTAGGGTATTACTTGATTTTGAGGCATAATTTATATACAATAACATGCACAAATGTTAAGTGTGCAGTTTGATGAATTTTGAAAGCTTTGTACACCCAAGTTGCCTCCAACTCTATCTATTATGGAACATTTCCTTCATAACAGAAAGTTCCCTTTTGTAATTGTGTATTAACTCCCACACCCATAATTTAATTTTTTTCTGTTTTAGCACTTCATGTAAAACAGATCATAAAGTATTACTCTGTTGAGTTGGTTTCTTTGTCTCAGCTTAATGGTTTGAGATTCATCATATTGCTGCACTTATAGATAATTCATTCCTTGTATTTCTGAATAGAGTATCACAATATGAATATATTTTTGTTTACTGTTGATAAACATTTGGTTTTCTTCAAGATCCTGATTATAAACAGTAAGATGTTATAAAATATTATTGCAGAAATATTTTGAAGACAACTTTATTTCTTTTTAATTTACCCATTTAGTACGTGTAATTTCCTTGCTGTAGAATTGCACAGTCATAGGGTAAGTATATATTTAACTTAATAAAAAAGTCATTAACTGTGTCCCAAAGTGGTTGTATAATTTTACAGTACACATGACAATATGTATAAGGGCTCCAGTTTCTCCATATCCTGAACTCCACTTGGTCATGTCAGACTTTTCAATTTAAGTCATTGAAATGTGTGTGAAATGATAGTTTTAATAGACATTTCCATAATTACTAATGGCATTTCATATGCATATTGACCATTTATTTATCTTATAAAGATTATTGTCTTTTTGAGATTTTTTTAAATTATCATTTTAGAAATTATTATTATCAGGATTAAAACCCTTTGCCAGATATATATTTCTAGAATTTATCCATCTTTTAATAACATGTTCATTTTCTTAAATGTGTCTTTTGAGGAGTCCCCATAGTTTTGGGAACTTGTTACAGAAAGAGTTCCTTGATCAAATGTTATATAAAAAGTCATCCTAAGTTTTCTTCTAGAGGTTTCATAGGTTTCATTTTTAGGTATAGGACCATCATCTATCTCAGAACAGTTTCATTGTACGGGGTGAAGTATGGTTCCAGTTCACTATTTCGTGGACTTAATCAGTTTTTCCATCACTATTGAAAGTATTTTCACTTTCCCTTTGATTTGCTTCAGTGGCATGCCAAAAAAAAAAAGAAATAAAAATAAAAGAAATTTTTAAGTGTATATGTTTTTAGATGTTCTATTCTGTTGCATTTTCCAAAATCCTTAAGCCAATATACTGTTTGGATAAATACAGCTTTACTGTAAACCTTGAAACAAGTAATTTATTCCTCTACTTTTTTCTCATTTTAAAATGGGTT